>NC_080441.1:707627-1015255 GCF_028018845.1 Melospiza georgiana
CCGCAAAACCCAGACCCAACACAGCTCCTGCCCCAAAACCCAACAAAGCTCCTGCCCCAAAATCCAACACAGCTCCTGCCCCAAAACCCAAACCCAACAGAGCTCCTGCCCCAAAATCCAACAGAGCTCCTGTCCCAAAATCCAACACAGCTCCTGCCCCAAAACCCAGACCCAACACAGCTCCTGCCCCAAAACCCAACAAAGCTCCTGCCCCAAAATCCAACACAGCTCCTGCCCCAAAACCCAAACCCAACAGAGCTCCTACCCCAAAATCCAACAGAGCTCCTGCCCCAAAATCCAAATCCAACAAAGCTCCTGCCCCAAAACCCAACAGAGCTCCTGCCCCAAACCCCTGGGAAGCCTCAGCCCTGCACAGCCCACCCCAGACCTGCCCCCTCCTGCACACACCATCAGGAAGCAGAACATTATTCCTATTCCACTGAAACAAAACACCATTAACTGATTCTGAATAGACACAAGATGGAAATTGCAATTACAGCAACTCCAGCTGCTGAGCCAGATGTGAACAGCAGCCATGGACTCTGAGCTGCACTTGAACAGCACTTTCCAGAATTCCCCAAGAAGACTGACAAACACAGACAGCCCTGCTGTGAGACTGAAGGATGTTTTCCTAAAAATACCTTCTTGTTTTCCTTTCTTATTGCCCTTTCTAGACTTTTTTACACTCCATGCAGTAATTGGAATAATACAAAGTATAAATACGGTATGTGCCTGCCACCACAACTACAGTGCTGAGACCCACAATAATCTTTAATGCAAATGCATTTATTGCAATACCTGGAGTATCATGAGATATGCAGTAAGTGAAAGATGTCATACAGGACAGTCATAAAACCACAGAATGGTTTGGGTTGGAAGGGACCTTTAAAGATCATCTAGACCAGCCCTCAGAAGCCCTAAAGCTGTTTCAGTCTTGAAATCTGCTAAGAGGAAGGTGGAAGAGGAGAATGTCATTTTCAGTAGGAATTAAAGGGAATTACATTGTTTGGAATGATTTTTCCACTTACATTGAAGCATCAATCACAGCTCCCACTCCCAAACTCGCTCATCACTGTTGATGCACTGTTTATACAACAGCCAAAAGCAGAAGGTTTCTTTTCTTTTCCAATGTATGACTCCTGCTGTTCTGTTGGGATTTTTTCTTCCCCCACCCCCAAAGATAGACATAAAAAAGAACAATATATTTTACCATTACATACAAACCCAAGTCGCACACGTTTATTCGTTTCCTTTAAGAGCCATTAGCTAAAACTTACAGAAATACAGAACCCAGTTGAAGTTCTATCAAAGTCAAATCACACTTCAGTCAGTTAATTAAATAATCCTTGCCAACCTGAGGGCCCTCAATCCTGTCACAACAGTCCATAAGCACTGATGGTAATAAAATATTAGTTCTGAACTGCTCTCATTAATATGAAGCTGAACTAAACCACAAAGTTCAAACTTTGCTCAAGTGGCATTAAAAATAAGTGTGGGCATCTTTAAACTGCTCGGGCATTGATCTTTGTGTTCAATAGCTCTTTATTCAAGGCCATTTAGAAGTGTAAGGCAGCAGAAGCCTTTCAGGGAGCAGTGCAGGCTGTGACAGAGCCCAGTGCAAACCTGGCTGGTTCCACACGCTGCTGAGGAAGTGCCAGGGGTGATGCAGAGCCGCTGCACAGCCCCACTGCCAGCAAAGAGAGCCAGCTTTGGGAGCATCTATTTCTGGAGGGATGTAAAGGTCACTGGCTGAGGCCTTTGGTCATGCAATGTCATCCCCATGCTGAGCCCCAAGATGCTTCTGAACAAGGCATTTGCTGTACAGTAAATGGCAGGTTTTTGTCCAAGACATTACTGATCTGCAAGTTCACCTTCAGCAAACAGTGCCAAAAGTGCTCTCAGGAAAAAGAAATGGCACAATTACAACTGGAGCAGGAGATAGAAAATGTCTGTAAAAACATAATGAGAGCTTCTGGAATGCTGCTATGATCCTGCTCCCATGAGAACAGCAAGAATCAGAGGACCAGGTTTTTAGGAAAATGTGCAAGATTTCAAGTTCCTGAAGAGCCACTGAAATGTCATGTGGTCTACAGGAGGCCACAGAACCTGGGCAAAAAACACTTTCTGTGTGCTGGGCCAGTGCCAGGGGCCAGGGCAAGGCCAGGCCAGTGCTAAGGCCAGGTGTGGTCAGTGCCAGGGCCAGTGCCAGGGCCAGTGCCAGGGCCAGGTGAGGCAGGCAGATGTGCAGGTACAGCTGGCAGCAGCCACAGGCTGTGACAGCAGCCAGGACTGGCTGCAGCCCTGTGCAAACCACATCTGCTCTGTGTGTGCAGCCTGATCCCCACAGCTGGGCACAGCAGCCAGGCCCCAAGACTTGAATGCATTATTTAACCCCTCTCCACTTTCCAACAAAAGCTTTTTCCCTTCTGGGAGGTCCCACTTCAGCTCCTCAGTCTGAGGCTTCACGTGTGATGTCTGAGTAGAAATTAAGCCACTCTTCACCTCCCCCAAAAGAGATTGCTTGGAGTTCACAGATCACACGAAGAGAACCCTCTCCCTCCTCCTCCTCAGCCTGTGAGTGTGAACCCCCTGTGCCAGCCCTGAGCCATCCCCCTGGCTCTGCTCTGGACGCAGTTTGCCACACAAACACATCAGTCTCGGGCAGTACCAGAGGCAGGCTCTGCCTGTGGCTGGGCAGGAGGGATGGCAGGGCTGGCACTGAGTGAGACGGGCAGCAGCACGCTCCTGGCACACAGCTGTGCACTCACAGAACATCCCTGCCTGCAGGGTAAGCCACGGCACTGCTGCAGATCCTGGTACACAAACGGTACCAAGGAGGAGCAAGGAAGGAATTCACGTTCCAATTTGCAAGCTAAACTTGTACAGCAAACTTGCAGAGAATCAGAACATCATTAATTTTGACAGCTTTGTCAAAAGGAAGAAAGAAACAGAGAAAAAAAAAAAAAGATTAAAAGAAAGAACAAAAGAAGGAAAGACTGACCCTGCTGGTGCAGGAGCCTTCCAGCTGGAACATCACCAGCACTGCTGGCACTGGCAGAGCAGGGTCCAACCAACTCTTGCTGTTTTCAGAGTCCACACACCTGACAGGAGAAAAACTGCAGTCCTTGAGGATGCTGGGTGTGACTGAATGGCAGGGAGAGGAGGCAGCCTAATCTGGGCTGTGTACAGCAGGAGACACCACAGGCAGCAGATCCACAGCACGTTCTGCTTCTGCTCTGCTCCCCAAGACCTTCTCTGCCCAAGAACAACATCCTCAGTCTGCTTAGGAACTGCTCTCCCAAATTGTTCAAGCTCTGGAATGCAGCAAGCCGGGCCAATGAACTGCAGTGAATCTGAAATGCTTTTAGTGCCACTGGAAAGGAAAAGCAGTGTTTGCCTGTGCTCTCTTCCTAGCAAGACAGAGAAAGGGTAAAAACTAAAGAGGTGCCTTGTTGTACAGCACTTCTTGCTTCAGTGTTATTTTCATTACTTGTTATTGCCTAGGGCATGAGTTTACACGAAGGGAAGAAGTGGAGGAACAAGGTACCATTTTCATTTTTATCTCCTACGCTCCCATAACTTACAGCCACTGATGTTGCACAACTTTTGTCCCCATTATTTCCAGGATGGACTTTCCTGCTTCTCTATCACACCATGTTATGTTTCATCAGAAGCCGAGCAGCAATTTCCTTTGTAGCTCAGATCACAGACATAAAAATGGGCACCACTATCAGGATGATTTACAAAAGGCACAGGTCCTCTGCAGCCCCCACACAGACACTGCCCTCCTTGTCTCCTCTTTTATGACAGGCAGCAAATGAAGTAATGAAGTAGAAACGAAGTAATAAAGTAAAGATAAATCATTCATCCTGGGAAGGTCTGGAGCAGACCAATTAAAATAATGCCTCAGACACACTGCCATAACATATCATACCTATGGCAAGAGACACCAGCATGAGCAAGCCCTGCAATTACTATTTTCTCCAATTATATCTGCAGAGATTTCTAGCTCCAGCATAATAAAAGATTAACAAATTAAAATATATTTAAACGCTGAATCTTTATATTTTTCCAGTAAGCTGTTAAAGGCAGTGATAGTGACACATTTCTGCCTGGAGAGGAGCCCTGCACACTCCAAAACCACGAGCAGCTGCAGCCAGGATCACTGAGGATGAGGAGGGTCTGCAGCCTGAGCCCACAGCTGCAGCCAGGATCACTGAGGATGAGGAGGGTCTGCTGCCTGAGCACACAGCTGCAGCCCCAGCAGCACAGCAGTGCCCAGGGACCCCTGCAGCAGGTGCCAGGCTGGCTCCTGCCCCGGATGGGCACCCAGGGCTGCAGCAGCTCCTGCCCAGCTCTGCCCCACGCTGGGCTCCATGCCAGGGGCCAGGAGCTGCCCATCCCCACCCAATGGGGCAGGGATCAGCACTGCACACCTCCATCACAGCACGGAGAACTGAACACAGCAGAAATGGTGCAAATAGCCAGCCCTCCTCAGTGTGCAACCTCCAAGAGATGGGGAGAACCCCTGGGCACTGCACCCTGCACCCAGGGCTCAGCACTGCACACCTCCATCTGGGGAGCACACAGGGAGGGTCTCAGGCAGGCCAGAGCCGGCAGGCTCACCCGGCCCTGCACTCAGAGCCCCTCTGTAAATGTTCTAACAGCCCTTCAGAGCCACATCTGCCCCCAGGCACAGGGGTTTGGGCTCCTGCTGCCACATCTGCAGCAGTCCTGTGCTCCCTGGCCTGCGGATCCTCCCACAGCTCAACAAATCAATCCAAACCTGCTCTAGAACTTTATTCTCTCATCTGGAGTCCTAGGCTAAGAACAGCACCCATTCCCGCCCCATCTGTTGATTTTCAAACGATTTTGTAGCACTGGTATCTAATTAGAGTCCATCACTGCCTGTTACAATCACAATTCATTTGCTGACTGCATGACCCATGGAAACCCTTTTCGTACTCCAAAGAAAATCTCCATCAATGCTATACTCAAGATTTCAAAGATCTAGCAGAAAGACTGAAGAAAACAGATTTTGGGCTTTTTCAGCTTATCATTTCTGACCACTTCAAAGGTTTACAACAAAATTCAGTGTCAAAAACAATGAACATGAGTTGAACATTGGTGAGATTGCCAAGCACAGAAAATGCAGTGTGACAGAGTTAACTGAAGCATGATCACACCGGCTATCAGACAAATCTGGATCACTTGAACGGACTGGCACGGCTTAAAGGGGATTTTCTTTCATTTATAATTAACCAGTGGCTGTCACATCCCTGCATCCACACACCCGGGCAGGGAGGGTTTGCACAGAGGGCTCAGTGCAGGACACGGCTGGGAGCCAGGCAAGGTGAGGAGGGAAGCTGTCTGTCTGTGTGTCTGTGTGTCTGTCTGTCTGTCTGCGTGTGTGTGCACACCAAGGGATGCTCAGCTCAGCACCACAAGCACAGGGAGAATTGCTCACCTCAAACCAGGCAGCAGCTCCAACTGCTCCCCAGAGCCTCCAGCTGCTGCAGAAACCTTCCTTGGGCTCTTGGAGCCCACCTGGGCACTCCCACTTCTGTCATGGCCACAAGGACAAACGGCTGTTGGGACAGAGGTCAGTAAGGGTCCCTAAAAGCAGCACATGTTGCAGAGCGTGGTCTGTGTGATTTGAGGAAGCTTTCCCAGAAAGTTCTCAAGGATGAAAAGCTTGTCATGCTGGCAGCAATGCTCCAAATGGAAACTGCATTAGGAAGGTTCCTAGCCCTGCAGGTGTGATGGGGAGCCCAGGGGAGGTGAGGACACCCCACCTGTGACATGGAGCTCAGGGGAGGTGAGGACACCCCACCTGTGACATGGAGCTCAGGGGAGGTGAGGACACCCCACCTGTGACATGGAGCTCAGGACCCAGAGCAGGGCAGTGCTGCACCCAGCCTGCAGGTCCAGCTCACGCCCCACACCACTTGTACACTCAATAGAGAAACATTTCCTCACGGGTTTTCCAATTTCCGTGAGCAACTGAACGCTGACAAAGGCAAGGAACTCCCTGAGCACTTCACTCTAACACAGAGCATTTCAAGATGTATTTTCCCTAATCTAAAGCTCTCCTCTGCCCAGCAGTAACACACCCCAAAATCACAGCTCCTGAGTCTCAATGAATTCTTGATTGAGTTGTACAAGATTGCTTTGCTCTCCACTTCCTACATCTAACCTCAGGAAATTCCCTCACCAGCTTAACAATAAATTGCCTTCTTTGTCACACATAATGGAAGAACAGGCACAGAGTTAATTCTGCCTTCCTGCCCACAGCCACTACAAGCACAGAGAAATGTGGGGACATCAGCACTCAGGCTGATTTCCAGCACTTCATGTTTAAGCAGAAGTAGCTCAGAGGTTTGATAAAAAGTGATCAGCTTGATTGAATGCAGGGAGTTTCAGAGCTCCTGAGTATCTCCAGAGAGCCAAAGGACAGTGTCACACAGTCCCTGTCCCAATGACAGGGTCACACAGTCCCTGTCCCAAAGGACAGTCACACAGTCCCTGTCCCAAAGGACAGTGTCACACAGTCCTGTCCCAATGACAGGGTCACACAGTCCTGTCCCAATGACAGGGTCACACAGTCCCTGTCCCAAAGGACAGAGTCACACAGTCCCTGTCCCAATGACAGGGTCACACAATCCCTGTCCCAATGACAGGGTCACACAGTCCCTGTCCCAAAGGGCAGTCACACAGTCCCTGTCCCAATGACAGGGTCACACAGTCCCTGTCCCAAAGGACAGTCACACAGTCCCTGTCCCAAAGGACAGGGTCACACAGTCCCTGTCCCACAGGACAGGGTCACACAGCCCCTGTCCCAATGACAGGGTCACACAGTCCCTGTCCCAATGACAGGGTCACACAGTCCCTGTCCCACAGACAGGGTCACACAGTCCCTGTCCCAATGACAGGGTCACACAGTCCCTGTCCCAAAGGACAGTCACACAGTCCCTGTCCCACAGGACAGGGTCACACAGCCCCTGTCCCAATGACAGGGTCACACAGTCCCTGTCCCAAAGGACAGGGTCACACAGTCCCTGTCCCAATGACAGGGTCACACAGTCCCCGTCCCAAAGGACAGTCACACAGTCCCCGTCCCACCGAGTCTTCAGGAGTGGAACAGCAGCAGAAGAGCTCAGGCAGACCCACCCAGACAATTTCACACTGCTGTGGAGGGGCATTGCCAGCCAGGCCCCAGCAAGGACCCTGCAGGATGCTGGAATGCTGCTCCAGGAGCTGCAGGGCCCCAGAATCACAAAATCCCCGTGCCCTGTGCCCTGCCAGCAGCCAGGGCCCGGGACGGGCACACACCACCCTGTGCTGCAAACACGGGGTCCCAGACAGCACCAAACCCAGCAGGCGGGGCAGCGTGTCAGAGCTGCAGGAGCAAAACAAGGCTGGAACAAACAGGGCACTTTAAATAACCAAGCAGCAAAGTGTGTGGAAAGCCCTAATCCATTTGCTTGTTTGAAATATTACTCACTGCATGGTTCATCCCAAAGCACAGCTTTGGAGTTTATCCCCCTCAAATGACTCCCAGATAAAATGAGTCAGGTGATTTGCAGGATATATTGATTAGAGAGGATTTAGCTAAGGAACATAAAAAACATCCAGCTTTACTGTTCAGTGGGAATGAAAGAGAGGAAAGAAAGCCTGCAAGCTATTATCTGTGTATAAATTAGCCTTATTAATGAATTAACTAACTACATAGAAAATGCTAGACAACAGTTAAAATCATGGCATTTCTCCCTGAAAAAAAATATTAGATCTCAGAAGAAAGCAATACAAATACAAATAAAATAAGTCTTCATTGTTTGCTTGGTTTTTCTCTAGTGTCTGTAACAGGCTGAATGTTCACCTGAACATCCCTGAAAAACCCTGAGACGATCAGTTTTCTGTTCCAGCTCACAACTTTTCCCACCTTTACATAAAAACATCCTCAGCTTGTCTCTGTTAAATCCCAGTTGACACGAGCTACCCAAACTTTCCCTAGCGAGCACTGGCTTTCCTCAGGGTTAACTCTGAAGTGCCCAAAATACAAAATACCCTGATTGTGCTATGTACAGACTGAAAAATCTGGGATTATTCTGACAGGGGGAAGCAGAAATGGGCATTTCTGACTCAGAACTGGGCACCCCCAATGGCCAGCTGGGAGGGGCTGTGCTGAGGCTCCAGCTCTGCACAGAGGAGTGTCCTGAATGGCCTGACAGATGGCTCATTCACCTGCAGGCCAAGGTGTCCTGGCTGCACAGCTGCGGGACAACATCTGCACGCTGCACAAGGATGCACCAAGCTGGGCACGGGGGCTGAGAGCAGCACAGCTGCCTGGGGGGCAGGCTCACACCCACACGTCCACAGAAACACACGTGTCCACACAGACACACGTGTCCACAGAAACACACGTGTCCACAGAAACACACGTGTCCACAGAAACACACGTGTCCACACAGACACGCGTGTCCACACAGACCCATGTGTCCACAGAAACACACGTGTCCACACAGACACACGTGTCCACACAGACACACGTGTCCACAGAAACACACGTGTCCACACAGACACACGTGTCCACACAGACACACATAAATTCACATAAACCCACGTGTCCACACAGACACACGTGTCCACATAGACACACGTGTCCACAGAAACACACGTGTCTACACAGACACACGTGTCCACACAGACACACGTGTCCACACAGACACACATAAATTCACATAAACACACGTGTCCACACAGACACACGTGTCCACAGAAACACACGTGTCCACAGAAACACACGTGTCCACACAGACACACGTGTCCACACAGACACACATAAATTCACATAAACCCACGCGTCCACACAGACACACGTGTCCCTATGACCACAGAAAGCTCTGTGACACTGCCCTGCAAGGATGTTATTTAATACCAACAAATGCTTGTGGCACTGCCACTCACCTGTCCCTGCCCGGGACACCCCCACTCACCTGTCCCTGCCTGGGACACCCCCACTCACCTGTCCCTGCCCAGGACACCCCCACTCACCTGTCCCTGCCCAGGACACCCCCAGCCCTCCGTGCCCAGGACGGTGCCAGGGCTCCCCGGGCCCCTGAGGGGCATTTTCCACCTCTCCCCTGGCACTGCCTTATTTCCTTGAGTAATCAGCTGAGCCCACACTGACTGCAGTGCTCAGCAGCCAGATACTTTCCAGGGATGCAGGGGAAATGCATTTAAATTCCCTCAGGCTGAGAAGGGAAATGAGTTCAAATCCACAATCCGAGGTTCATCGGCTCATGCAGGAACCACTGGGAAAAAGTGCTACGTCCCAGATGTGTTCTTGTTTTATGAATCATGATTCTCTAGCAATTAACTCATTTCAAGAGGATAGATGCTTCAAAGGTTTTTTATTTTTATTTTTGGTTTGAGTTAAAAAGATATATTCTTGTCAGTGAGACATGCTGATAAATTTTCTTTTCGTTTCAGAGCGTATCTATTTTGTTCTTATGTGGTATTTTAGATCAAGCACAGAGCCAAAAAAATATATGCAATTATGTATTCAGCTCTATGCCAAAGTTTCATTTAAAGTCAAAACAGAAAGTATTAACAGACAATGACAAGGTAGAGCAGCGAAGTGGCAGATTAAAAGATCCAGAAATTCTGCTTACTGGGCACATTTCTATGTTTTCTCCTTGTCTTTACAGCCCTTGCTAAATTCTCATTATTGGCAAACAATTCTCGTGAGAACAAGCCCCTTTCTTACTGCTGTGCTGCATCTCTGGGAAGACAAAGGCAGCAGTTGGTTTATGTGTGCAGCACAAGAGCCAAAGGGGAGCCCAGCAGCACAGTGACACTGCTGTGCACATCTGGGAGTGACACTGCTGTGCCCATCTGGGAGTGACACTGCTGTGCCCATCCCTGGGAGTGACAATGCTGTGCCCATCCCTGGGAGTGACACTGCTGTGCCCATCTGGGAATGACACTGCTGTGCCCATCCCTGGGAGTGACACTGCTGTGCCCATCCCTGGGAGTGACACTGCTGTGCCCATCTGGGAGTGACACTGCTGTGCCCATCTGGGAGTGACACTGCTGTGCCCATCCCTGGCAGTGACACTGCTGTGCACTTCCCTGGGTTTTATGTGTGTGCAGCACAAGAGCCCAAGGGCAGCACAGGCACTGCACGGAGCTCTGGGAGGGGACAGCACGGCCAGGAGCCACCACCTTGCACAGGGACACCTGTGACAATGGGACACCTTCCCATCTTCCTGTCCTGCACAGGACACAGACTCACTGGCTTTAACAATGCGACCCCCTTGCCTTCCCTCCATTTGGATTTCTTGGTACCTCAGAGCAGGAACGAAATGTAATAACCCTCAGGTTGAGTTCTACCCTGACATTAAATTGTTTCCCATGGAAATTAGTTAAGGTTATAAGGCTTGCTGTCAAATTCAGCAGAAAAAAAACCCCAATATTTTTCCTTAAACTTAGAGCCAGTGGCACTCCCGTACTCTGGGAGTCTGTGGAAAGGCCCAAACCCTACAAACTCTAACACCTGTACAGGAAAACGTCCTCGTGGCACTGAGAATGTGCAAGCGAAGCAAGCAGGATGTGTGAATCCACAGAACACCCTCCTTCACCACAATGACCCCATTTCTGCTGGTTTGTGCCTAAAGCAGGCTTTCACTGCTTTGCCAAAAGAAATGTTCTAGCCTTTAAAAAAACCAAAAACCTCACACATCCCTCGATTCCCACTCCAAGAGCACTGAAATGAAAACCTCTCTCTCAATCTGTGAAATTGCTGTTCGTTAAGATTTCATTAATTTAAGTCAGTCAATTGCTTGTAAAAACGTAAAAGCTCGTTGCAGACTTTGTGCATGCTCAGCAATTAGGCTTTCATTGCACCTGGTAGCTCCCACCTTGCTCCCAGAGAACAGACCTGGCTTTATGGGTGCACAGCAGGTGGAGTGGAATTACTTCCCACAAGTCAGCTAAAGCAGTTGGTCTCTTTTACAGTCCAATAACTTCCAATACTAAAATTGCTTTAAAGAAACACTTTAAATGAAATTAAAGAATCAAATTGAGCTTCCATTACTTGAATTCTTTTTAATTGCTCTGGATGCTGAAAAGGAACCCGTGCTCCTTTCATTGTGGCATCTCAGGCTGGAAGCAGCACCAAAAGCAGAACGTTTCATTAAGCTCACACCCCTGTGGCACTGAAGCCATAATCCTGCTTGCACTGACGGCAACAAGACTCTTGATTTTAGGTGCCATTCAGGATTGAAGCCACCTTTCCCCCCTGGGAAGCTGCCCACTGGCTGTGTAGAAGCAGAGCTCATGTCCATGGGGTCTGGAATGAGCTGTTCTGCTGGACAGAAATATATTCCATGTGTTTCACAAGCAGGGCACAACAGCACGTCTGAGAGGATTCCCACATTCCCCTAAGGCTCCCAGGAAAGATTTCTTCTAGTTTCTGGAAGAGCTGGTGCAGCACTCCATCACTGCTGGCTGTAATGGTCCGACACAGCCCCACAGTTTCTTTACACAAACTCTCTTCAAGAAGCCTCATTTCTTTCCTTCTCTCCCCTTAAATCCCTTGACTCACTCACATGAGCACAATTCTACCCTCTCCTTGCTTGTCCAATATAAAAACCAAATTCTAAAGCTAAGGCACTCGCTCATGGAAGTTCCATGATGTATTGGTGCAGCTCCGTCCATCATTACCATCCCAGAGATTCCCCAGCTGTTATCCCAGCAGTGCCTTGGTGCCCCAGTCCCTCTCCTCCATCCCCTGCAGCCCCACTGCTCCCTTCTCCTTTCCCAGGCACAGTTATTACTCATTTACTGCGCCCATGTGCCAAACCCACACTGGGCACTGCCACCACACCACAAGGAGAGCAAACTCCTTCTCTGACAAGTTGGAAAAGTGTAACACAAAAACACAGTCACAGCAAACGGAGTCAGAACACGAGCTCCTTACATCACAACTCTTATCTCAATGAGTTTATCTTTAATCCTACAGAGAACTCCATGAAACTGAGCAAAATTTCAGTAGATCAAAAATGGAATTCATTAAGTGAGAAGATCAGAGACACCATATGACTGAAAATTTTTCAGAGAAATCCTGGGTAAAGGCTTCAGTGGAAATTGCAGTGGATGAACGTTATCCAGCCTCACACACAGGAGAACTCCACAGAGCTCTCACAGCCCCAGCACAGGTAGAGCAAAGGCAGGTGTGACACCCAGGGACCAAGGTCTGCCTTAGCAAACACGGGGCCAGGCTCAGCCCTGTGGCTTCAGGAGCTGCCCCCACCACCAGCTGGAATGTTCCACCAGCACAGACCCTCAGCTGCTGCCAGCAGGACTCCTCTTACCATGGCAGGCATCAGCAAAATCATAGACTTGTATTTCCTCTGCCAGGGAAAGCTGCCCCAGGGACTGCCAGGGTACCAAAGCTGCCCCAGACACTGCCAGGGTACCAGAGCTGCCCCAGACACTGCCAGGGTACCAAAGCTGCCCTATAAAAGCTGCCCCAGACACTGCCAGGGTACCAGAGCTGCCCCAGACACTGCCAGGGTACCAAAGCTGCCCCAGACACTGCCAGGGTACCAAAGCTGCCCCAGACACTGCCAGGGTACCAGAGCTGCTGAGGATGAGCTGTGCTGGCTCTGCCTGGGCTGAAGGCACCTCTCCCCACGCTGGCTGCTCCAGGGCTGTGCTGGGGCTGTGCTGGCAGTGTTGGTGACTCGGGGATGGCTTTGCTGTCCCTGGGCAGTGCTCACACAGAGCCAGGGCCTTCAGGGCTGCCCAGGGAGGGGACACAGCCAGCACAGCAGGGACAGGGACAGCCCTGACCGTGCCAGCAGGTACCAAGGCGCTGTGACTGTGCTGGAGCCCTGCTCTCCCTGGCATGCTGAACCTGCCCACAGGAACTGCAAAGGATTTCCTTGCTTTGCTTTGGCTTTAGCTATTGAGCTGCCTTCATCTCAACCCCAATCTCCTCTCACTCTCACCCTCCAGTTCTCTGCCTCGTGCCACGGCAGGGACTGAGGCTCCTCTGCTGCTGGGGTTAAAGACCAGCCACAGCCAGTGAGGATCCACTGATCTCAAAAGCTCGTGCAAGTTTGTTCTCAAGATAAAGTATGAGCAGCAGTGACATTGTGAGTTAGCTCTGGGTATTATCAGCATCCACTCACTTGAAATATATTAACAGCTCTCTTATTATTTATATATTATGAGGATGTCAATCCATATTATGAATTATGAACCAAATTCTGCTCCCAGTAATATTAATGGCAGACAAACATGTCTCTACACTTAATATATTCTTTTCAATGTCATTAACTTATTAGCGAGTATCAAGTTCTGCTGTCACCACAAAACATTTCAAGTTATTCTACAAAATGATCTAGTATCTCAGAGAAGAAATAAATGAATTTCAGAAGAACAGTCATCTCTCTTCTTAAGAGCCCAAGACAGAACATCACTCTGATGTCACCACTTTCAACATTAATTTAATTTTAATAATCCATATTTTACTGCAGCCCAAGGGGTTAAAGTAACAAAAGAAGACAGAATATTGCAGGGAATGTCTCAGAAGCGACACCACTTCCTGTGAAATGAACTAAAATAAACTAGCAAAAACCAAAACCAAACTAACACCACAGAAAAAAAAAACAAAAACAAAAACAAACCAAAATCCAACAAGCCAACAAAAGCAAACCAAACCCCTTACTGCTCTCTAAAAACAAACTCTGGATGGGCCCATCTATTTGCCTGGATCAGCACATCCCCTCCTAATTACAAACTTCACCAAGCACACCCACAATTTTAGAAAAAATAAAAACAAATCCACACCAGTCAGAAGCATAGATCAAGGGAAATAATCCTGTCACAGTAAGAAAAACCACAAAGCACCCAGGGATTTGATGAGCGTGAGAAATCAATCATGCATCAAGTCGAGTGATGCCGTTTATTTTAAGTCCTTCTTTTCTGATTTATTGCCATCATTGCTGCCAATTTGCATAGATAATAGAACAAGACATCCTCTTAAAGTCTTAATCAGGAATTAAAACGTAATACGCTGGTGCATCTCTCTCTGCTCACCAGCGAGGCACGCACATGAATGTTTAATGCCATTTCATTATTGGTGCAGGACTGGGAGGAGCACTTTGGGCTGCTCTGTGACACGGCCACCAGTTTGTGGCTGTAATAGCTGCAAACCACAACCTGCCACAGATCCCTGCAGCTGAGGCAGGCTGTGACAGGGCTGTGGCAGGCACGGGGCTGAGCTGTGTTTCTGGGAGCAGCCCAGTCCCCCTTCCAGCATGGCAAGCACAGCCACCACTGACTGCAATGTTTGTCCGACGCCTTCCCAAGCGTGCCAGCCCCTCCCCAGCAGCCAGAGATTGCTCCCACCGCCAGAGCGCTGCAGATGAGTGGGAAGGGATTTCTGTGACAGGTACTGACATCATTCACAAAACCAGCACAAATATGCACAGCTGTTTAACAACAGCGGAGAAACAACGGAAGCTTCACCTGGAAGAGCCAGGGAAGGGCGTGACACAGGAGCAGCAGCTGTGACACCAAGCGTGTGAGATCAGCCCCGACTCTGCACAGCAACGGGAGGAAGCTCCACCTGCACATTTCCTTCAGGAGCTGTGCTGGGAGAAGGTGCTCACAGGGAGCCCGGGAAGGTGAAGCAGCAGGAACCCCTCTGTGTTCCATGGAGAACAAAAATGGGCAATGACACACAACCCCAGGCAGGCCTGGTGCCGGCCATGCCTGCAGGGTCACAGCGTGGACAGGGTCCCAAGGAACCCAGGAGCACACACCCCAACGGAGTAAATTCTCATGAGAACATGGATCCCCCCGTAGCAGAGCGTGGGACCCTGGGGCCACTGCTCCCCCAATTCCCACTGCTCACCCCGATTCCCACTGCTCACCCCAATTCCCACTGCTCCCCCAATTCCCACTGCCCACCCCGATTCCCACTGCTCCCCCCATTCCCACTGCTCCCCCAATTCCCACTGCCTACCCAATTCCCACTGCTCACCCCAATTCCCACTGCTCCCCCAATTCCCACTGCCTACCCAATTCCCACTGCCCACCCCAATTCCCACTGCTCCCCCAATTCCCACTGCTCCCCCAATTCCCACTGCCCACCCCAGTTCCCACTGCTCACCCCAGTTCCCACCGCTCACCCCAATTCCCACCGCTCCCCCAATTCCCACTGCTCACCCCAATTCCCACTGCCTACCCCGATTCCCACTGCTCACCCCAGTTCCCACTGCTCACCCCAGTTCCCACTGCCTACCCCAGTTCCCACTGCCCACCCCAGTTCCCAGTGCTCCCCCCAATTCCCACTGCTCACCCCAATTCCCACTGCTCACCCCAGTTCCCACTGCTCCCCCCAATTCTCACTGCTCACCCCAATTCCCACTGCTCACCCCGATTCCCACTGCTCACCCCAATTCCCACTGCCTACCCCAGTTCCCACTGCCCACCCCAGTTCCCACTGCTCCCCCCAATTCTCACTGCTCACCCCAGTTCCCACTGCTCACCCCAATTCCCACTGCTCACCCCAGTTCCCACTGCTCCCCCCAATTCTCACTGCTCCCCCCAATTCCCACTGCTCACCCCAATTCCCACCGCTCACCCCAATTCCCACTGCTCCCCCCAGTTCCCACTGCTCACCCCAATTCCCACTGCTCCCCCAATTCCCACTGCTCCCCCCAATTCCCACTGCTCCCCCCAGTTCCCACTGCTCCCCCAATTCCCACTGCTCACCCCAGTTCCCACTGCTCCCCCAGTTCCCACTGCTCCCCCAATTCCCACTGCTCACCCCAGTTCCCACTGCTCCCCCAGTTCCCACTGCCCACCCCAGTTCCCACTGCCCACCCCAGTTCCCACTGCTCCCCCCAGTTCCCACCCAATAAAGCAGCACTCTGTGCTTCCCTGTAAAGCAGCACTCTGTGCCTCCCTGCCAGGGGACACCCGTGCCCTCTGCCATCCCTGCAGGCAGGAACTGCTCCCTTCCTGCTCCCACCACCCTGCTCAGGGCTCAGAGCCCCAGCCCTGGCTCTCCCCTGCTCACCTGCAGGGCCACGGCCACAAACACCAGAAATGACAAAGAAATGCTCTGGGACCAAGTGCTGGGGCCTCTCAAGCGTCTCCCAAAAACTTCTCAAGGACCGTAGGTTGATTTGGGCGCTTTTTTTGGCTTTGTCAGAGGTCTGTGGATCTCCAACTAACAGACCCAGCTCTTGGATTTCACCGAGCTCTCAGAGGCTCAAAGAAGGGGACAGCCTAGAGCACTTGCTAAATAAGGAAAACATGATGTGGGCTCTGACATTAAACTGCTTTACAGGTGTTGCTTCCTTTAACTCTGCTAAAATAATGAAGAAATAGGGTTTGCTGAGAACCTTCTCCTGCAAAGAGCCTATATTTAGATGAAAGATGAAATCTGCTACATGTCTCCGAGTTAAAAATAACTGCAGTATTAAAAATTAAAATTATCCTACAAAGACCTGTCATTATTAGCGGTTCTAATGCCAAGTTAAAAATTAAATCCAATCAGCACAGAAAAACATTTGGAAACTCTTTTAAAAAATGAAAGAGACAAAGATGAGCTACTATAAAATACAGTATCAATTGTATGAAGTGGAAATTTGCTTCCCAGAAAAAAAATCCCTTGCTATTACTGATGTGGAGCCAAAACTGGAGCTGAAGCAGGAGTGTGCCATGGATCTTCACCATCAAATCAGATATAAACCAACTCCCAAGGAAACATCCTTCCAGCAGAGCAATGCAGCATTGCTCAGGATGGTCGCTGATGGAGGCTGGGAGAGCACAACCCCTGAAATACTCCAGGAAATGCCACTCACTCCCAGCCATGATCTGTGAAAAGCTGTTTCCAAGCATGATCCTTGTGCCACTCACACTGGAGCGATCCCCAGCTCCAGAGGCAGTGCCTGAAATGCCACTCACATTGGAGTGATCTCTCTTCCCCAGCTCCAGAGGCAGTGCCTGAAATGCCACTCACATTGCAGTGATCCCCAGCTCCAGAGGCAGTGCCTGAAATGCCACTCACATTGCAGTGATCCCCAGCTCCAGAGGCAGTGCCTGAAATGCCACTCACATTGGAGTGATCTCTCTTCCCCAGCTCCAGAGGCAGTGCCTGAAATGCCACTCACATTGCAGTGATCTCTCCTCCCCAGCTCCAGAGGCAGTGCCTGAAATGCCACTCACATTGCAGTGATCTCTCCTCCCCAGCTCCAGAGGCAGTGCCTGAAATGCCACTCACATTGCAGTGATCCCCAGCTCCAGAGGCAGTGCCTGAAATGCCACTCACATTGCAGTGATCTCTCCTCCCCAGCTCCAGAGGCAGTGCCTGAAATGCCATTCACATTGGAGTGATCCCCAGCTCCAGAGGCAGTGCCTGAAATGCCACTCACATTGCAGTGATCCCCAGCTCCAGAGGCAGTGCCTGAAATGCCACTCACATTGCAGTGATCCCCAGCTCCAGAGGCAGGGCCTGAAATGCCATTCACATTGCAGTGATCTCTCCTCCCCAGCTCCAGAGGCAGGGCCTGAAATGCCACTCACATTGCAGTGATCTCTCCTCCCCAGCTCCAGAGGCAGTGCCTGAGCAGGCCAGGGGAGTGAGTGGCTCTGGCTCTGCCACGGCTGCTCCCAACACCTCAGCACAGGGCTTTGCTCCACAGCTCTCTTGGAATTCAGCTCACAGAGCGGGATCTGAATTGCACTCTGCTTCTAATAGAACACCTCAGGAACAATGAGCTCTGGGTGTAGAAGGAGAGGAAGAACTAATAAATGAGAATGAAGATAAAAATTGCAGCGTTTCAGTGGAGAACGAAGCACTCAGTAAAGATAATTGTGCCCATTCACTATAAAATGAGAGCTCGAGGACAGCACTGTAAGTCACCAAATATTTGAAGTGTTAGAAATGGAAAGCATCTGAGGTTCTGGCAGCTGTACCAGTGGTGCTCTCCATTCCCTTCCCTTTCAGTTAACCTATTTCACAGGCTAAGCTGGGAAATTCACGCTGTTACAGATCTGACTCCTTTTCCAGGCTGCTCCTCCTGGGCAGGACTCAGAGCTGGAGCAGCACCACAGAACAAGCGCCAGACTGAAATGGAACCCAGAGATAACAAGACATCAGTAACCCAAGACATCCATTGTGTCAATTACATAACTTAAGGGAGATAGCTTGAGCTCACCCTCTGCTGTAGACTGGGCAGGGGGTAACAAGGCAGACATCCTCTCCCATTTAACCTTTTTATCCTGAAGTGGCCAAAATTGCTTCCGGAAAAAGAATTATGTTTGTGTGTTGCCATAGTAGTTTTGACACCTTTTCAAGCTCAAAAGCAAAGGCAGTTGAGTAGGTTGAAGATTTGGGCTTTAAAAATAATTTATACACCCAGGAAGGCTCTTTTAATCTCTTCTACACAAAAGTATTGGCATGCTTTGTGTGGTCCCTTCTCACAGAAAGTGTAAGACTCATTCCTGTCACTGGAAAACAGAACTCAGCTTTTGGACTATCTCCTGTATCTTTTCCTTCCTCAATAATAATACGATCTTGAGATGCTTTGGGGTTTACTTTATTATGCCAAGGATATCTAAATTGTATCTCTTCAGTTACATGCTAGATAAAAATTGCCCAGGATGGTTTTCTTTGCCTGGCTTCACGGTGCTTATACTTCAAAATGTCTTTATCTTCAGCATGCTACAGTTGGTAAAAAGTTCTTTTTGCTGTGAAACCGGGTTATTACCTCATTACTGAATTCTGACTTTTGTGGGAAGGCTACTGTGCAACTCCTCCAACAGTCTAACAAAAAAAACCCCAGAGGAAAGTATTCCCCAGAGAAAAAGCAGCTGATATTCACAATAAACCTAAGGATAACATTCATTTCTGTGCATCCCTCTGGCATCAGCAGCAGCCTGTCCCTCTCAGCGCCAGCCCAGCTGCACTGCCAGGGCCTCAGGCACTGCCACGGTGCCCGGAGTGCCAGGGCACTGCACACACCCCCCAGGAGCCCAGGCAGAGATCGCTGCCCTCCCAGCTGTGCCCGTCACTGTCAGCTCGGGCTGATGCTAAACCAACAGCATGAGACAGAATAAACCACCACAGCATCCATCACCTGCCAAGATAAGAGGACTGCTGGTGACTTAGGAAGATTTTCATACTGCTCACACTACAGTTAGAGAAAAAAAACCCATAATAAATCTGAACCCCCCTCACACTTCCCTGACCTGCCCAGAGCTGCTCAGCTGGGAGGCTCTGACACAAACGGGGTGGGAGGAAGGAGAGCAGAGCTTCCAGGCAAAAGCTTTTCTCCAGGAGTTAATGAAATTTGCAAGTATAATTATTTTTCATCTGGGTGCCAAGTTCTCTCTCCGTTCCATGAAATCCTGGTGCTGTGATGCTACCAAAGGAACACATGAGCCCTCAACTCTCATTACAGCATCATTATATAATTCACAAATACCAGTCTCAAATTAAATCTGCTGAAAGGGGGTTGCAGCAGCCGGAGAGTATAAGGAACAGAGTATCCGTGGAACTCAGAGCCCATGGCAGCTCCAGATCTGCCCTCCAATGAGGCAGGAAGGTGAAAAATCCAAGTTTGCTTTCCCAGGAAGCTGTGGCCAAGCTGAGCTCCAGAGGGGCTGCAAGGAGCCCAGCAGGCACAGGAGCACAGCCAGGGCTCACTGGGCCACAGCCACAGCCCCTCTGCTGTCCCTGGGCAGGAGGAGAGAGGAAACGGCTCTGGAGCATCTCAGGGCAGGGCTGGCTTCTCCTGCAGCCCCCACGCCCGGCCCAGGAGCAGCAGATGCTGCTGCACTGACCCAGCTGGGCCCAGGCCGGGACAGGACCACGCTCCACAAAAAGCCAGCCCCAAAACCAAAGCGCTCAATGAGCCCTCACTGACCTCTGGCTGTGACAGGGAAATGAGGCAGGGGAAAGGCAGGAGGAAACGCAGCCCCGCAGCCTGCCCAGCACCTGCCCTCACTGCCCAGCACAGCCCTGCCCTGGTCTGGGGCAGCCCAGCCTGTCTGGGCACCCTCAGGAGCCCACAGTGTGCCCCTGTGCCCGCTCTGAGCCCTCACTGTGTGAGTGCCCAGGGCAGTGCCCACAGCAGCACAGTGCAGGCTGGGCAGCAGCCCAGGAGAGCCTGCACACACATGGACAGACGCACGGACAGACACACGGACAGACACACGGACAGACACACGGACAGACGCACGGACAGACGCACGGACAGACACACGGACAGACACACAGGCAGACACACAGGCAGACACACGGACAGACACACGGACAGACACACGGACAGACACACGGACAGACACACGGACAGACACACAGGCAGACACACAGGCAGACACACGGACAGACACACGGACAGACACACGGACAGACACACGGACAGACACACGGACACACGGACAGACGCACGGACAGACGCACGGACACACGGACAGACGCACGGACAGACGCACGGACGGACACACGGACGGACACACGGACGGACACACGGACGGACACACGGACACACGGACAGACACACGGACAGACACACGGACAGACGCACGGACAGACACACGGACAGACGCACGGACAGACGCACGGACAGACGCACGGACACACAGACGGACACACGGACAGACACACGGACAGACACACGGACAGACACACGGGCAGACACACGGACAGACACACGGACAGACGCACGGACAGACGCACGGACAGACGCACGGACACACGGACAGACGCACGGACAGACACACGGACACACAGACAGACACACGGACAGACACACGGGCAGACACACGGACAGACACACGGACAGACACACGGACAGACACACGGACGGACACACGGACGGACACACGGACACACAGACAGACACACGGACAGACACACGGACACTCCTGCTGGAACAGCCTGCTGGGGGCTGGCCAGAAGCACTGAGTAAAACCTGCTGGAACAGCAGATAGACACGGATTGAGATTCTGCTCCCGTCTCCTCCCTCTGTCTGCCTGGCACGTCCTGTTAATGCTGCATCACCCACAGGGGATCTCCACAGCTCACCAGCACAACTGCAAGCAGTGTTTCGTTCCAGGTTCCAGATTTCCAAAAAGTTAGAGAAATTCCTATCAGCTTCCTTGCCATAAAATTTTGTGATCATAAACAAAAGGCAAATTTAAACTAAGAACAAACATACTGGCTAAATGAAAAACTCACCAACCCCCACTTTAGTCTCGGGACATTGCCTATGGTGGCTACTCAGGAAAAGGTCTAAGGACAAGGCAAATGCACACACAGCATCCCAGCAATCTGAGTCTCATCCCTTCTCAACACAGTTCTGAAGACAAGTTTCTTCTTCCACAGTTTCCACAGTAGGATAAAGTGGATGTGTATTGAAATGAAAGCAGACCTGCCTAACAAGCATCCTGTTCTAGATGAGTCTCCAGGCAGTCCCAGTGCTGAACTCAGATGAGGTTTCAGTGAGCTGGAGCCTGCTCTGCCAGCCTCCCATGCAGTGAGAGTCACCCTCTGTGTCCCTGCCCACAGGGAGACGCTGACACAGAGATCCAAGGGGAAATCACCTCAGACTCCTGCCCAGGGGCCCAAGGACAGCAGGCAGCACTCCCAGGTGTCTCAGGCTGGCAGCACGAGCCTGCCATCCAGCTGGAGCAGCCAGAACACCTTGGAAGAGATATTTAGAATTGCAGAGAAATTAATTTGAGCAATTTGCAAAAAACGCCATTGACAACAAGCAGCAGTTTCCAACATCTCTGGCAGCAGATGCCAGGGTTGTAAGATTTCCCCACAAATGAGCATCTGCAATACAAAAACGAAACACAACAGAAAGGCTTCTGGGGAAGGAAACTCTCAAAATACATCTTTATGTTCCAAGGCTTTTGTGATCATGTCTTAGATTAAAGGTTAGACTCTAACCTGGACACCTGGGGCTGGATTTATCCTCCTGGATGACAAACTAAAAACAACTGTTCCCCATCCCAAAATCAGAAGCTGACAGGCCCTTTCCATTGTTCTGCACAACAATACTGTGGAAATGAGCTTCAAGTAACATTTTCACTCAAGCTTTTGTTGAAGAAGAACGCTAATCACTCCCATCCTGCATCCCAATTACTCACTGCTTCTCAAGTCCATTAACAACTGGAGAATCGCAGGAAACACGAGTCCTGCAGACTGAGAGGACGGGCAGCAGAAATAAACGCATCAAGCCCATTCTGCAGGCTGTCCTCCCTGCCAGAGAACAGCCCTGGGGAGACGAGCCCTGGCACTCACTCCAGGCCGTGTGGAGCTGGCACCGAGGGTGGCTCAGAGCCACAAGGGCCACCAGGCTCCGGGGTGACCTCGGTGCCATCCAGCCCTGGAAGCAGCAGGGCAATGAGAGGCTGGAGAGGGGCCTGAGCCCGCTGAGATCCCAGCAGGGTGGGCTGGGCTGCAGCAGACACCGGCACCACCGAGGGGCTCCTCACACATCCCTGGGAGAGGGGAACTGCACCACAAACCCGGCACGGCAGGGCTGGCAAGGGTCAATCTGCTCTGCCCTCCTGCACCGAGCCCTGGGCACTCTGTGAGCCACGGCTGGGCTGCACTGGCACTGCCCACCATTTACAGCTGTGCCACAGGGATCCTGGGCACTCTGTGAGCCACAGCTGGGCTGCACTGGCACTGCCCACCATTGACAGCTGTGCCAGCTGTGCCACAGGGATCCTGGGCACTCTGTGAGCCACAGCTGGGCTGCACTGGCACTGCCCACCATTTACAGCTGTGCCAGCTGTGCCACAGGGATCCTGAGCACTCTGTGAGCCACAGCTGGGCTGCACTGGCACTGCCCACCATTTACAGCTGTGCCAACTGTGCCACAGGGATCCTGGGCGCTCTGTGAGCCACAGCTGGGCTGCACTGGCACTGCCCACCATTTACAGCTGTGCCAGCTGTGCCACAAGGATCCTGGGCGCTCTGTGAGCCACAGCTGGGCTGCACTGGCACTGCCCACCATTTACAGCTGTGCCAGCTGTGCCACAGGGATCCTGAGCACTCTGTGAGCCACAGCTGGGCTGCACTGGCACTGCCCACCATTTACAGCTGTGCCAGCTGTGCCACAAGGATCCTGGGCGCTCTGTGAGCCACAGCTGGGCTGCACTGGCACTGCCCACCATTTACAGCTGTGCCAGCTGTGCCACAGGGATCCTGGGCGCTCTGTGAGCCACAGCTGGGCTGCACTGGCACTGCCCACCATTTACAGCTGTGCCACAGGGATCCTGAGCACTCTGTGAGCCACAGCTGGGCTGCACTGGCACTGCCCACCATTTACAGCTGTGCCAGCTGTGCCACAAGGATCCTGGGCGCTCTGTGAGCCACAGCTGGGCTGCACTGGCACTGCCCACCATTTACAGCTGTGCCAGCTGTGCCTCAGGGATCCTGGGCGCTCTGTGAGCCACAGCTGGGCTGCACTGGCACTGCCCACCATTTACAGCTGTGCCAGCTGTGCCACAAGGATCCTGGGCGCTCTGTGAGCCACAGCTGGGCTGCACTGGCACTGCCCACCATTTACAGCTGTGCCAGCTGTGCCACAGGGATCCTGGGCACTCTGTGAGCCACAGCTGGGCTGCACTGGCACTGCCCACCATTTACAGCAGTCCCAGCTGTGCCTCAGGGATGATCCCAGGTATCCCATCTTTGCACAGCTGAGCCAGGCTATTTTTAAACCCAGCTATCTGCAGGCAAGGTATTGGTACAAAGCTCATTGAACACCATTTCATCCCCGGAAAGGCAAAGGATGGATCTGCCAGAGGAACACGTCAATGCAATGAGCACACACATGTGACAGCAGAGCAGGGAGCACACAGCACAGCGCTCACTCGAGAGCAGACTTTAACTGTGACCTTCACAATATGCAGCAGAGGTAGTGTACACACACAACATGGCTCTGGAGAAGGAATATTTATCCATCAGGTTCAACTGAGCTTCTATAAATAATGCAGAAGCAAAACACTAATTGGCCTGTTGCAGAAAAATTCTGCATTTCACAACTCACTGCTTTCCCTGTATATTATCTGGGGGTTTATCCTGAATGCAGACATCTGTCCAAGGAGCCAGTACACAGCTCCAGAAGAAGTACCAGCTCTTTCTTCTGTAACCTCCTTTCCTGTGACAAAGAGATTAGACACTTGCACTGTCCAGCTATCCATCCCTATACTACTTCATTTCTCCTATGCAGTCTTTTTTGGCAAATTTCAACCATGTCTTAAGACAGGAACATGCTTCAAAACTACTGCTTGTAAAAATACAACCCAAACCAAAAACCAGGCAAAGAGAGACCCAAGAGGGTGGCTTAAAAAGTAGATTTAAACCCCTCCCAAGAGCCAGGGCACTCCTGAAGAGCAGGGGCAGCACTGAGCTGCTGCCAGGAGCAGATGCCCCTGGAGAAAGGCCTTCAGGTGGCACCTCTCTGCCAGAGCTGGGATGGGCCCTCGGGGGCTGCCTGGGTCTCTCCAGGGCTCCCCACACTGCCCAGCCCCTGGGACACAGCTCCTATGCCATGCTCCTGCCTTCCCCACTGCCCTGCCCCTGGGACACAGCTCCTATGCCATGTTCCTGCCTTCCCCACTGCCCAGCCCCTGGGACACAGCTCCTATGCCATGTTCCTGCCTTCCCCCCACTGCCCTGCCCCTGGGACACAGCTCCTATTCCACGTTCCTGCCTTCCCCACACTGCCCAGCCCCTGGGACACAGCTCCTATGCCATGCTCCTGCCTTCCCCACTGCCCAGCCCCTGGGACACAGCTTCCATTCCATGTTCCTGCCTTCCCCACACTGCCCAGCCCCTGGGACACAGCTCCCATTCCATGTTCCTGCCTTCCCCACTGCCCTGCCCCTGGGACACAGCTTCCATTCCATGTTCCTGCCTTCCCCACTGCCCTGCCCCTGGGACACAGCTCCCATTCCATGTTCCTGCCTTCCCCACTGCCCAGCCCCTGGGACACAGCTCCTATGCCATGTTCCTGCCTTCCCCACTGCCCAGCCCCTGGGACACAGCTCCTATTCCACATTCCTGCCTTCCCCACACTGCCCAGCCCCTGGGACACAGCTCCTATGCCACATTCCTGCCTTCCCCACTGCCCAGCCCCTGGGACACAGCTTCCATTCCACGTTCCTGCCTTCCCCACTGCCCTGCCCCTGGGACACAGCTCCCATTCCATGTTCCTGCCTTCCCCACTGCCCAGCCCCTGGGACACAGCTCCTATGCCACGTTCCTGCCTTCCCCACTGCCCTGGCCCTGGGACACAGCTCCCATTCCATCTGCCTTCCAGGGGAAATGCAGCACTCTCCAGCACTCACTGCACAAGTTATTGCACAAGGCCTCCAAGACAAATCTCCCAATGGATTCTTTATGGAGAGATAAAATGAAATGTTTCTGCTTGCTTAGCTTGCTTCTTGTTGGATCTCACTGGATAATTTCAGGTACCATTTTTGGAAGAGGCTCTCTCTGACTGGGCCAATAATATCTTCTAGATATGAAGACAAATGTTATCTTTAAAGGGAAATTCACCCAAAATCCCTAATACAGGCTCCTGAAAGAGCCAGCATTTAGGAAAGATCAGTGGGAAAGGCATTAGGAAGCTGAATGAAGTTATTTCACTGATTCCTTTTAGCAGCTTGAGCAGACTGCTTCCCAGACTTTAACTGAGAAGAATTCATATCAAGGCACTGCTGCTTTTTGAGGCTAATTTCCACAGAGAGGAAGGATCACAGAGAACAGTCCTGGAGGGAGTCCAGGGGAAAGTTTATGTTTACAAACAAGATCCTGCCTCAGGGTTTTGTTACTTAAGAGCCTCTACAAAGAGTGAGTTTTGGACAACATTCAGAAACCTCGAAATCTTATGAAAAATTATAAATGCTGAACCAGACCCAACCATTCCAGTAACTTAATTAAGTTCATTCGGTAACTTAAAATGAATTTTTGCTTAGCAGAGGTCATAAGCGCCCAAACAAGTGACTGTCATCGGGGCTTTTTCTGTGGGACCAGAACAAGGGAAAGGCTTTTCTCCTGAGCATGACCTTGAGACCCTCTGCTTTGTGCCCTGTGAGGCAGATCCAGCTCCTGGGCCTCATCTCCCTTCCCACAGCTCTAAGGTGAGCCTTGCTTAAAACCTGATCTTCTAGAGGATCTTCAGGAAGGTAAACTTCATCTTTAAAAATAGCTAAAGAAGAATCCACTGCCATTCTGAATTAAAGTCTTCCGAACTGATGATACAAACGTTCCTCTTATTTCTAGCAAAACCTGCTCTGCATACTGATGTGCATTTCACTCTCTCTCAACCCTGCCTGATCACTCTGTTTCACTTGTCACACACTGAGAACCCAAAAACCTCTCTGGCCTGAGAGCAGGGATGAGATGTGGCCTCTCCTGCCTTATCCCAGGTCCAAACAAGGCACAGACGTGACCCCCACACACAGAGCTGCCCCAGCACATGGCAGTGAGTCCTGCTCAGCACACAGGGACATCCAGCAGCTCTGGAAGGGCAGTGATTCCTGCTCAGCACACAGGGGTAACTCTGGATGTTCCTGCTCAGCACACAGGGACAGCTCTGGATGTTTCTGCTCAGCACACAGGGACATCCAGCGGCTCTGGATGGGCAGTGATTCCTGCTCAGCACACACAGACAGCTCTGGAAGGGCAGTGAGTCCTGTTCAGCACACAGGGGTAGGTGACAGTGAGTCCTGCTCAGCACACAGGGACAGCTCTGGAAGGGCAGTGAGTCCTGCTCAGCACACAGGGACATCCAGCGGCTCTGGATGGGCAGTGAGTCCTGCTCAGCACACACAGACAGCTCTGGATGTTCCTGCTCAGCACACAGGGACAGCTCTGGATGGGCAGTGATTCCTGCTCAGCACACACAGACAGCTCTGGAAGGGCAGTGAGTCCTGCTCAGCACACAGGGACAGCTCTGGATGTTCCTGCTCAGCACACAGGGACAGCTCTGGATGGGCAGTGATTCCTGCTCAGCACACAGGGACAGCTCTGGATGGGCAGTGAGTCCTGCTCAGCACACAGGGGTAACTCTGGATGTTCCTGCTCAGCACACAGGGACAGCTCTGGATGTTCCTGCCCAACACACAGGGACATCCAGCGGCTCTGGATGGGCAGTGAGTCCTGCTCAGCACACACAGACAGCTCTGGAAGGGCAGTGAGTCCTGCTCAGCACACAGGGGTAGGTGACAGTGAGTTCTGCTCAGCACACAGGGGTAACTCTGGATGTTCCTGCTCAGCACACAGGGGCAGTAGCTCTGGATGGGCAGTGAGTCCTGCTCAGCACACAGGGACATCCAGCAGCTCTGGATGGGCAGATGGCACCCACACAGCACATCATTAGCAGGGGTTAATGACCTGCACCAGGAATTGAATTGCAGGCCAGAAGCTTGTTTCACTAAACAGCAGCAAACCAAGCAAATGTTCTGCTGCTGCTGATGTAAGGGGGAAATGCTATTTACAGCCATCTGTAGGACTTCAGGCTAGGCAAAGAAGAACTAAAGTGCCCAGAATAGAGCCCGGGCAGGGGGCTGGCACGGGGGGGAGCAGAAAGCAGGCACAGAGAGAGAGCCCAGGTGCCCTGGAGGAAGCCAGCCTGTCTGGGGCACAGAGACCAGGGGCCAAGGCTGCCAGAGGCTCCCAAAGCACCCCAAAGTGCTGCTGCCTGCCTCAGGACGGTCACAACCAGCTCCTCCCGAGGTAAATCATCACCCTGGCACTGCCCAGAGTGCCAGCAACCCCTCTGTGCCTTCCAGGGGACACAGGATGTGACACAGAAACAGGTGAGAGAGCAGCAGAAATGAGCCCGTGTGCTGTCAGGGAAGGCTAGAGCATCCCTCTGCACTCCTGGTTTTTGCAGTGCTGAAGCACGAAATGGTCTGTGGAAGGTTACTCGTGAAGCACACAAAGACTGTGCTGTATCAGATGGCTCAAGCTGCTGGGTGATTTACTGTCATTGCGCTAATTATCTCCTGGCAGTTACTGCACATTCGTGTTCAAAGCCCTAAACAAGAAGCAGAACTCACATTTAGCCCGACTGCCAAAGATTAATTCAAAAAATGAACAGAGCCCCCCATAAAGGCACACCAAGAAATCTCCCCTCATTTCAGCGTGTCCCTCTGTCCATCCCTGTTCCTGCACCCCAGAAAAGCCCAGGGAACAGGTCCTTGTGCAGTGCCAGCTGGGGCTCAGGGTGGGAGAATCCTTCACCCACCAGCTCTGCCCAGCCTCAGGAGCACTTTGGGACATCCCCGGGGGCTGGAGGCCAGCCCAGCGGCACCAGGGCTGGGGCAGAGCGCAGGTGACACCCCTCAGCACTGCTGGCCCTGGCAGGGGACACGGGGACAGCGGCAGAAACCAGAGCAGGAGGGCAGGCATCCACAGCAGGGGCTTCCAAACCCCCTCAGCACCACGGCCCTGCAGTGCTAAAGGTGGGTTTGGTAACTTTTACTGGGATTGTGCCTCCTTGCGCAGGGCTAGCGAGAGAGCATGGGCCGTCATCCTGAGCACAGATTGCGAATGCAAACCTAACATATTCCTCTCTTCCCTTTCAAAATCAGATGATCAGCTGTGGCTTTAGTCCTGCCAAACTCTGTCAAATATAGCACAAAATTATACAGAACCATAGTAACTGCACTCCCACTATTGTTCTCATTTAAAGAGGAGTTTGATTACATTAGGTAAATATTTGTCCTTATGTAATAGCTCCCTCCAACATTCTAAAAATTTTCTGTCTCCTAGAATTTAACTGAAGAGGATGCTTTTATATGTCACTGCTCTGCCCCAGAATCAAGTATGCTCTATATTACCACGAGTATTAAACTGTGAGTAATGTTATTACAAGCAATAATAGTTATCCAGACAATTATGCAGTTGCAACTGCAGTTTTCCTATTAAATCTAGAAGCTTTAAGCAAATTCAGAGTCAGTAAGAATTGCAACACCATCTCTGATGAGCTAAACAGCAGTTATTTATTCACAGACTGTTAAATTCTCATGGCCCTGGGACTTCCAGGAAGAAAGCAACAAAGAACTGACTCCGCATCTAAATACTGGCTCGTTCCTCATGTTGATATAATTATGAAGTTTCAGTCATTGCAAAGCTGTTCACACTGCTCTACATGCATTGCAAAATCTATGCTAACTGCAGTTTTTCCATTATAAAACTGCTGGTGAAGTCACTGTTCTATTTCCAGCTCAGCTCTGGCACTGTGCGGATGCTCGCTGCTTAGTAAATAGAAATATTTTTTAAGGGAAAAGAGAACATACTGAATCAAAGAGCTAGAGGCTTTTGATACCCTTTCTTCCAAGTCATTTCAAACACCGTAATGAAATAAATGAATAATAAAGAGCAAACAGAAGCTCGTGTGATGACTCAACACACCGGGAGTCATGAGGAAAATGCTGAATTCTTGACTACACGTTCCAATATAATACCACAGGAGTGTGCACACTGGAAAACCTTCACCTTTTAAATAGGTGTTATCAACAGCCTGGGCAGCATTAATCAATGCTCTTATCACTTCAGTAATTACATTCCTCCTGGCACACACGTGCAAAGGAGGGAATTTAAGATCGTGACTTGAGGCTGGGAAAAGAAAGGACAAAGCAAGAAAGCTCTTCTACCTTCTGTCCTTCCTGCTCAGCTCCAGCTGGGGTCTCGACTTCTTTGGTCACCCTCCGAGATGAAAAACATTTCAGCCCCATGCAAATCATCAGCTCATTTTCCTAAGAATATCTGCTCCAATGAATTACTTCACTTGCTCTGGCTGCATTCATATGCATGTTCTGTGCATCGCGGAGGTGAGTGATTGTCACAAACATTTGTTCACACAAAGGGATTAAAACAAGCCCATTGACAGCTATCCTCTGAAACAATGGAAACATGGTTATGGAAAGAGTCCAGATCAAACAACCCCAAAACCGGACAGCCCCTGCTGTACCACAGGCAGCACAGCTCCAAGAACTCGCTCCCACAGAGGAGTCTCTAGAGAAATAACTGCACCCAACTTTCTGCACGTGTTTCAGACAGGAGAGGTCTCAGCACGGAGCACTCGGGAGCCCTCGGTCTGTGCAGACCTCAGGCAGCACCTGGAGTGCCACAGAGATTCATTCCCATTCCAGCTGCTGCCAGGGCTGCCCTGCCCAGCAGCCCAGCTTCATTCAACAGGGGCAACCCCAGCCTCCAGCTGCCTGCCCAGGCACACACAGAGCCCACCAAACACACCAAACCCTGCTCTGCTCCTGCTGCCCAGGCACACACAGAGCCCACCAAACGCTGCTCTGCCTGTCCTGCCCAGGGCACACACAGAGCCCAGCCAAACCCTGCTCTGCTCCTGCCCTGCCCAGGGCACACACAGCTCCCACCAAACCCTGCTCTACCTGCCCAGGGCACACACAGAGCCCAGCCAAACGCTGCTCTGCCTGTCCTGCCCAGGGCACACACAGAGCCCACCAAACCCTGCTCTGCTCCTGCTGCCCAGGGCACACACAGCTCCCACCAAACCCCCTGGTCCTGCCCAGGGCACACACAGCTCCCACCAAACCCTGCTCTGCCTGCCCAGGGCACACACAGCTCCCACCAAACCCCCTGCTCCTGCCCAGGGCACACACAGCTCCCACCAAACCCCCTGCTCCTGCTGCCCAAAGCCTCTGGCCCAGGCAGAGCTGGGTCCCAGCTGGGAGCACTGCAGCCAGGGATGCACACACAGGCTGCAGCACAGACTGTCAGGAACAGGACTTTAGGAGGTGCATCTGGAAGGTAAGAATAGACTACTGCAGTGACAAAAGTACTTTTTAAAATAGAGCACACTTGTTCCATCCCTTTTGCTGCCAAGAGGAATCGGCAGCGCAGGACTGGAGGCAGCAGGGACAGGTGTTTTGTCTAAAAGGAGAATTCGTTCTTTTGGCCACCTATCCAGCACGTTTGGCCAACGGGTTCAAATCCAAGTGTGGGATCCTTCCATCAGCAGCATTCAGTCGCTGGCAAGCTCTGCTGGAGCTCTGCTCTTGCCTTTCACATGATCAGATGAAAAGCTGCTTTCTGAGCTTCTGTTTGCCATTCCTTTTTTCTTCCAAACCATGTATTATTTAAAATTATCTGGAAGAGTTACAAATTATTCTAACCAATTCTTTCAGCATGCAAGAATCTGTGACTGTAAGGAGATTATAAACGTATTTTCTTACAGCTGAGCAGTTCAAGCCCAACATTTAAATGTTGGTATAAAAATATGCGCAACCAAATTGTATGACAGAGCTTGCTTTGTCAAAACACAAATGTCTCATAAAATATGCTGTCTGGCATCAGAAGTAGTAGGTGATATTTTTCAGACCAACTTTTTCAAGGAAAAGTATTGATTAAAATTAACAAAAGACATTCAAAATTAGGATTTGATATTTTGTCTTTTGATTTCAAATGGCAACAATTCTGAGGTTTATTAGATTTGTTTAAAGGTCAGACCCAAAATAAAAAAAAATTAGCTGTGCAAAATATTTTGTTCAACCCTTTGTAACTTCTTGAAGTTACTGTTCCTTAGTTGAAAACTGCCCAAAAACCTCTTCCATTTGTGCAGTTCCCCTATCTGCCATCTTTGTCCCCAGTATTTCTCTATAGTCCACAAGCCAAAACACACCATTTGTTTGGCTCTAATCCAAAGGGCCTTCACCCATGCAACTTATCAAAAGGGCTTTTGGATTTTAAGTCTTCCCAGCAGCTGGGATCATTTGGCAGTCGTGTGAGGAGGGAAATTGAATTTCCTGGAAAAGAAAGCACTGTGAAGCATTTGCACATGGCCTCAGCAGCACTGAGCAGCAGTGCAGCCTGGCACGAGCAGCAGGGCACGGGGCAGAGGGGAAAGGGTGGAACTGCCTGCAGAGATGGGCTGGCAGCAGGGGAGGGCACAGGGAAACCCCAGGCTGTGCTGAGACATGAGATGGCTGTCAGCAAGGGACAGCACAGACCCAGGCACAGCCAGGGTGGGATGGCACAGCCAGGGTGGGATGGCACAGCCAGGGTGGGGATGGCACAGCCAGGACGGGGATGGCACAGCCAGGACAGAGATGGCACAGCCAGGACAGAGATGGCACAGCCAGGAGGGAGATGGCACAGCCAGGGTGGGGATGGCACAGCCAGGACAGAGATGGCACAGCCAGGACAGAGATGGCACAGCCAGGATGGGGATGGCACAGCCAGGACGGGGATGGCACAGCCAGGGTGGGGATGGCACAGCCAGGGTGGGGATGGCACAGCCAGGACAGAGATGGCACAGCCAGGACAGAGATGGCACAGCCAGGAGGGAGATGGCACAGCCAGGACGGGGATGGCACAGCCAGGACGGGGATGGCACAGCCAGGACAGAGATGGCACAGCCAGGGTGGGGATGGCACAGCCAGGACAGAGCCAGGCACAGCCAGGGTGGGGATGGCACAGCCAGGACGGGGATGGCACAGCCAGGACAGAGATGGCACAGCCAGGGTGGGGATGGCACAGCCAGGGTGGGGATGGCACAGCCAGGGTGGGGATGGCACAGCCAGGAGGGAGATGGCACAGCCAGGACGGGGATGGCACAGCCAGGACGGGGATGGCACAGCCAGGACGGAGATGGCACAGCCAGGACAGAGTTGGCACAGCCAGGACAGAGTTGGCACAGCCAGGGTGGGATGGCACAGCCAGGGTGGGATGGCGCAGCCAGGAGGGAGATGGCACAGCCAGGGTGGGGATGGCACAGCCCACCCTGCCAGGGTGGGGATGGCGATGGCACAGCCAGGAGGGAGATGGCACAGCCAGGAGGGAGATGGCACAGCCAGGGTGGGGATGGCACAGCCTGCCCTGCCAGGACAGAGTTGGCACAGCCAGGACAGAGATGGCACAGCCCGCCCTGCCAGCACAGAGATGGCACAGCCAGGACAGAGATGGCACAGCCTGCCCTGCCAGGACAGAGATGGCACAGCCAGGACAGAGTTGGCACAGCCAGCACAGAGATGGCACAGCCAGGAGGGAGATGGCACAGCCAGGACAGAGATGGCACAGCCAGCACAGAGATGGCACAGCCAGGAGGGAGATGGCACAGCCAGGACAGAGATGGCACAGCCAGCACAGAGATGGCACAGCCCGCCCTGCCAGCACAGAGATGGCACAGCCCGCCCTGCCAGCACAGAGCCCCAGCCCCAGGAGCAGCTGCTGCAGGCTCTGCTGAAGGGGAAGGACAGCAGCCCCACAGGGATGCTCTCTCTGGGGTGCAGGGTTTGGGGTCACAGGGGCTGCCCCAGAGCAGGGGCCTGAGCTGCAGGAGCTTTCTGCAGCCCTGTGCCCTCCTCTCATTGCAGCTCTCAGCTATTACAGCTCATTCTGCAGTGCCAGCCTTGATGATTTCAGAGAAATCAAAGCTACTGATAACAAAATCTGGACATTCATTCCAAGTAAAGCAAAGAGTATTAGGCTGCAACTGTATCAAATTATGATCTGTTTTATCCCTCTAGAAAGGCTTCACAAATAACCAAAAGGCCTGTGAGTACGGATTTTTCAACTCAAGTAGGAAGTATTTCCTTTGATAGTGTGGAGGGTTTGATCTTCTCCTGCTTTGTCAAAGCAAGATGCAAAGCCCTGGATGTACTCAGCTCCGCTGTGGTCACCCACAATAACGTGGTTCTGTCAACAGAGCAGACACGAGGTGACACAGTCTAGTTCTGCATCAGCCTCTAAAGGCTCCTGTGCTACACATGGCCCTGAAAGGAGGATGAAAAAGGAAAAAATAGAGCTTAAGCTGAGATACAGCTGAGCTTCCTAAAAACCCTTACTATAATCTATTTACACGCTCCCTGCAGAGGCTCTTTGGGTGGACAGCTGTTTTATTTACACGGTGCTTTACAATCCCAGCGATCTACCTGAGCAACTAAAAACTTCCGTGCAGATAAAACCAGAAGAGATCAGAAATCCTCAGCCAGACAATTCCAAATGAAAAGCATGCTAGTGAGAGATTTTGTGCTGTCCCAGGCAAAAATGAGCAGCTGTTGTGGTCACTGCACTTCAGACAGGCTGGTATTAAACATCTCACTGCACTGAGTCATACTCAAACCACCTCTGACCTGAGCAGTGGCAGCACCTGGCAAGGATGACATCTGACTTAACATCCTGCAAATAAACACAAAGATTGTCTCTTGATAGAGATGGCAGCCTTTTTTTACAGGGCAAACGACCATGAAAATCAGGTGAGCTATGGGCCATGCATACTGCCAGTCAGAGATCAGAGCCTGCAGAGCTGCTGAGCATCCTCTGTGCATTTTGCACTGCAGAAGAATTCAGCATTTCACTGAATCAGGCCCCACAGCCACTGAGAACTGCTGACTGCAAGGAGGTGACTTAAAACACAGGGGCCACCTCTCACAGAAGGATGACTGACCCCCTTCTCACCCTCACCACCTCTCACAGAAGGATGATTCCCTTCTCAAAGTGCCCAGCACTCACAGAAGGATGATTCTCTTCTCACCCTGACTTAAAACACAGTGCCCACCTCTCACAGAAGGATGACTGACCCCCTTCTCACCCTGACCTAAAACACAGTGCCCACCTCTCACAGAAGGATGATTCCCTTCTCACACTGAGCTCAAACACAGTGCCCAGCACTCACAGAAGGATGATTCCCTTCTCACAGTGCCCAGCACTCACAGAAGGATGGCTGACTCTCTTCTCACCCTGACCTAAAACACAGTGCCCACCACTCACAGAAGGATGACTGACCCCCTTCTCACTCTGACCTAAAACACAGTGCCCACCTCTCACAGAAGGATGATTCTCTTCTCACCCTGACCTAAAACACAGTGCCCACCACTCACAGAAGGATGGCTCCCTTCTCACACTGAGCTCAAACACAGTGCCCAGCACTCACAGAAGGATGGCTCCCTTCTCACACTGAGCTCAAACACAGTGCCCAGCACTCACAGAAGGATGGCTCCCTTCTCACAGTGCCCAGCACTCACAGAAGGATGGCTCCCTTCTCACCCTGACCTAAAACACAGTGCCCAGCACTCACAGAAGGATGACTCCCTTCTCACCCTGACCTAAAACACAGTGCCCAGCACTCACAGAAGGATGATTCCCTTCTCACACTGAGCTCAAACACAGTGCCCACCTCTCACAGAAGGATGGCTCCCTTCTCACACTGAGCTCAAACACAGTGCCCAGCACTCACAGAAGGATGGCTCCCTTCTCACACTGAGCCCTTTGCCAGTTGCAGTAACAGCCACCAGGCCCAGCTGCATGCACTGCCCAGGCAGAGGTGCAGCTTTGTCCCCAGCTGTTTTCTCATAAGCAGGGACAGGAAGAGGAACAAAATCCTGCCTGCAGGTAAGAGAGCAGCAAATGACACTGGTGGCCAAAGGAACCTTCCTGCTTCATTGACCCACCTCTCCCTTCCAGAGCACACAACCCTGCCTTGCCACAAAGCTCCTCCCCAGCGCAGAGCTGTCCCACACACTGCCCCTGAGGCAGCAAACAGCTCAGATATTCTCCAGCAGCTGCCAGCCCCAACATGGGCACAGCTCATCTCCAATCATTGACTGGTCCATGCAGGAACTACAGCAGCAGGCTACCCTCTAACCATGAGCTCATTCTGATGTTCAAATGCAGCTGAAATGATTTACTGAACGACTGAAAGAAAATTAAATAAAAGTTATACAGCCAGATTTCTTGCTGGCCCTACAGGCTGCACTCTGTCTTACATTACCCAAGCCCATCAAATATTTAAAGTGACCATGTCTACACAATTACACATAATTCAGCAGAGAGGAACATACTGCTAAATGATATAAATCATGCTGGCATTTGTGTCTATGCAGGACTAACAGTAAATATAATTAAAATACTTCTGATTGCTTCTAAGAGACACTGTCAGGCTGCCATCTCTTCCCAAAGGGTGCAGCGTGCCAAGCCCAGAGATGTGACAGCAGCGTGGGCTGCGGTGTGCCCTGGCAGGAGCAGCCTGGCACAAGGGTTCAGCCCATGGCAGGGGAGCATCCCCACCTGCAGTGGCACCTGCAAACCCTGCCAGCCTGCACTGGGCACGGCCTGCAGTGTCACTGGGCATCCAGTGGGCATCCAGTGGGCATCCAGTGGCACCTGCAAACCCCTGCCAGCCTGCACTGGGCACAGCCTGCAGTGTCACCGGGCTCTGGGGGCGTTCATTGGCACCTCCAAACCCCTGCCAGCCTGCACAGGGCACAGCCCAGGCACAGGGCACAGGTGACAGCCCACACAGGGCACAGCCCACGGTGCCAGGGGCTCTGTGGCAGCACAGCTTGGCCAGCAGCACGCTGGCACCTCCAGATGGCTTCAGAGCAGGCACAGCACGGGGACAGAGCTGCACTCAGGAGAACCACAGTGCCACCCTGCCTCTGTGTTCTGCAGGAAACAGCCACAAACAGGCTTTGGGGCTCCTGAGCTGCAGGGCCACACTGGGCACACGTGGGTCAGACCCGGGACAGAGCCGGGACAGAGCTCAGAGCCCAGCACCAGCCCAGCAGGGCACACAACAGCCCGGGGCCCTCTGTGAGCCCCCAGGGCAGCTCCTCGTGCCCCAGGTTACTGCAGTGACCCGCACACAGCCCAGGGAGGGCAGGAGCCTTGCCCAGAGCTGCCCCACGAGCTGGCTGAGCCCAGGCACCCACGAGCCCTCAGCCAATGTCCCTGTGCCCCAGCAGCACTCTGTGCCCTCCCACCTTGGCCAGCAGAGCACACAGCAATTCACCAAACAGAAAAAAAAAAACCATCATTTTCCTCATAACAGATTAAATAAGGAGCAAGTGAAACCCATTGTCCTGTAAGCCAGGGAAGAGCTCTGTGCTCTGGATCTTTCTGCATCTTTGCCCTGCCTTTAGCTGCCTGGTTGTTTGAAATAACCTCAGGGGGTTCTGTTTTATTATGTTTAAAGGAAGTCTTTTCCTTTCTGCTGAGATTCTTTCACATTTAAGGCTATCATCAGTCATATTGATTTTTCATGGACTAACTAGACTGAGGAAAGGAATAATGTGTTATTCCTTACACACAATTTTTCCAAATGGCTTCTCTGCCCGGGGCATGATGTGGCAGAGGCTGTGCTGCACTTGTTGCTGGCTGACACAAATGCATGCTCAGTCCCCACAGCACCCTTTGCACACTGGCCCTGCAGGAAATGCAGGTGGCTGCAGTGCTGCAGCACCCCTGCACCAGAGGGAAGCCCAGCAGGAAGGAGAAGTGACCTGACAGAGCTCCCACCCATGCCGACCCACTCCTCATGCACAACCTGCCCATGCCCCAGGCAAGGGCAGTCCTGCTAAATGCCGTCTGTGAGGATTTGAGATTTCTTCCCCAGTAAAACTCCAGACAGAAACACAATACTAGAAATTCCTTGATCTAGAGCATGAAATGCTCTCAAAGACCTGACACAGAGCAGACAGTGACGGTAAGGAAGGAGGAATCATTCCACGGTCCAGCAGGACTCCAGCTGCAGGCAAACGACAACAAATGGCCCAGAGAGGCAGGGGCTGCACAGGTGAGGCAGGGGCTGCACAGGTGAGGCAGGGGCTGCACAGGGATGAGCAGGGGCTGCACAGGTGAGGCAGGGGCTGCACAGGGATGAGCAGGGGCTGCACAGGTGAGGCAGGGGCTGCACAGGGATGAGCAGGGGCTGCACAGGGATGAGCAGGGGCTGCACAGGGATGAGCAGGGGCTGCACAGGTGAGGCAGGGGCTGCACAGGGGTGAGCAGGGGCTGCACAGGGGTGAGGCAGGGGCTGCACAGGGATGAGCAGGGGCTGCACAGGTGAGGCAGGGGCTGCACAGGGATGAGGGAGGGGCTGCACAGGGATGAGCAGGGACTGCACAGGTGAGGCAGGGGCTGCACAGGGATGAGCAGGGGCTGCACAGGTGAGGCAGGGGCTGCACAGGTGAGGCAGGGACTGCACAGGTGAGGCAGGGGCTGCACAGGGATGAGCAGGGGCTGCACACATGAGGCAGGGGCTGCACAGGGGTGAGGCAGGGGCTGCACAGGGGTGAGCAGGGGCTGCACACATGAGGCAGGGGCTGCACAGGGGTGAGGCAGGGGCTGCACAGGTGAGGCAGGGGCTGCACAGGGATGAGCAGGGGCTGCACAGGTGAGGCAGGGGCTGCACAGGGGTGAGCAGGGGCTGCACAGGGATGAGGGAGGGGCTGCACAGGGATGAGCAGGGACTGCACAGGTGAGGCAGGGGCTGCACAGGTGAGGCAGGGGCTGCACAGGTGAGGCAGGGGCTGCACAGGGATGAGCAGGGGCTGCACAGGGATGAGCAGGGGCTGCACAGGTGAGGCAGCAGCTGAGGGGATGTGCTGAGCAGCGAGAGCAGCACACTGCAGGTGCAGGAAGGAAGGCAGGCTGCAGGGAGCACAGAGGGCACAAGGAAACCACTGGCATTGACCAGGCAATAACTCAGAGAGGAGAGAACACTGCCAGGCTGGCTCCCCTCTGCCTGCAGCTGGGCAAGGCTGAGCACAAGAAACACACAGCCCTCAGTGAAGGGAAGCTCTCCACACCATTTATTTCCAGCTCCTGAAGCTGCCAGGAAATCCATATTACAAAGGAAGGTTCAGGGCTGTGTTGGGTTGACAGAAGGGTGGGGGACAAGGCAAAGCCCTTCAGTGCAATTGCCTGTGGAGCCTGCCCTTTTACTAAAACCGGGAGGATATTTATAGAATAAAGTTTCACTTCAAGCCCTGTCACATACTGTATTACTCAGGAAATGTCAGAAGTGCAGCAGCAAAACTGAAATGAATTAAAATCATCTTTTGAACCATTTGATGCCTGGCAAATAGGACACGACAAGCAATGATACCCTTTGGAACCAAAACAAGGAGAAGAGAAAGTTAATCCATCTCTCCAGAGCTTATCACCATTTGAGTATTTTGGGAAGGAGCTGGTACACCTGACTGAGACACAGACCCAGCACTGACAGAATCTGCAGCTTCCAGCCCAAAAGTGGGGCTTTGCTTGCCAGCAGTGTGCATCAGCAGCAGTGGGGCTGTGACTCACACCGGGCGCTGCTGGAGCGCAGTAACACTGCCACTGCCCTCAGTGGGGAACGCATCTTCTGTCACAACACAGGGTGAAAGAAATGCAGGAGTGAGAAAAAGGGAAAATGACTTTGAAAGAATGTCTGAAAGGCAAAGCTAAACCCACAGGTGGTGACAATTCCCCCTGTGCGCAGCAGACCCAGGGCAGCAAGGACCAGACCCCGCTCAGCAGCCACAGATCCTCCCAGCAGCAAACACACACAGACTGACGCCTGGAGCAGGTAAGCTCCGTGTTTCACTGCAAGGGCCAAATGAAAATTCCAACAGTCCTCAAGCTCCTTGATCCCGATACAAACAGGGCAAGGAAACAAACGTGTTTCTTTCACACCTGCTCTAGGGCTGCTCCAAGCTATGCCACACGCCAATTACTCAAAAGTAACAAGTCCTTCGGGAATCGGGGCAGCAGGCATGGCCACAAGACAATTTCGAGAAATAAAAGAGAAATTTTAAGTATCTACACACTGCAGGTCTTGTGAAATAAAAAAATGGGGAGGAATAACCATGATTTTCCTGAAAGAAAGCAGAATTCTAACTTTTCAGCTATGAACATTTTCTAAGATTTTAGTGCTCAGGGAAGGCAATTAAGTGAAGCTGCTACACTGCAATACTTTTGCACAAGTATAGGACATGTGGGGTTGAAACACCTCCCTCTGTATCACACTGCTTTCCCACTGCCAACAATGTATTAATTACTGCATGCGGAGTCCAAGGCTGTCCCGGGGCACACACCTCTGCCTTCGCCGAACCACACAGCCCTGCCCAGGCTCAGAGAACAGCACAAACTGCCCTTCCAACTCTTCCAGCCCTCCCCAGGCGTGCCTTAAATTCCTGAACTGCAGCAAAGAAAAAAGGTGCCACACTAGGAACCAGTTTAACATCACACTGATTTCTAAGACTGTTTCTGTTTGCTCCATGTACTGAAACAAAACAGTTCCATTTCAGAACTGCTGAAGTATTGGGCTGTTTTCTTGGTTTTTAAATAAAAACAGCTAACTTAGACATTATAAATTTTAAAATAACCTTAGAACCTTTGTTTTCTACGAAAGGACTTTCATCCTTCTCATGGTGGTGTCCCCAGGCTGTCTGTGGGTGAAGGGGAGGCTCAGGGCCACCCCAAACCCCAGGGAAGGGGAAGCAGGTGCTGCAGGGCAGAGCTGTGTGAACAAGGCTCACTGAGTCCCCAGAGCAGGAGGGAAAAGGCTCTGAATGAGGGACCCAAGCCCTGCCTCGCTCACTGCCAGCCTGACTGGTGCCCAGCACTGTTTCAAACCCTGCTACAGAAATGTCTGAGCATGTTTCATCTCTTACATGACCAGAGACAGTAAGTTCCATCCATCTCTCAGCCACCAGAGGTGGGACCTCCCTCCTCTATTTTGTTTTCTTAGTTTTATTTTGCGATCTGTTATGCAGAGTTCAAAAAGGAACGTAATTAAAAATTTACTCCTCAGAACCAAATTTTTATCTTTTTTCCCCACAGATCCAGTGGAGAGAAGAGGAGAGAGGGGAGATGAACAAAAAAAGAAAAAAAGGAAGACTTCCTGTCACATAAATAATGAAAAAGATGCTCAAAGACTGAAATTTTCACATGCAGCTTTTGAAGTTATTTTTTACTTCTTTGTATTTTGTTGCATGCTCTACCTGCTGTTTTTTTTTCTTGGTAGCTTGACAAGTTCCTTTTAAAAAATGATTTTTAAAAGGCAATTCAAGAAGTTTTCACTGATCCTGTCCAAATAAAAGGAAGATTCTTTTCGTTGAGTATGCAAACTGCAATCCTTTGAACAAAAGGCACTTGCCCACACGATGCCAAATCCTTCCTTGGCCGAGAGCTTACACAGTGCAGGCTCCATGCACAGTGCAACAGGGAGGAAAAATTCCATTTAAACCAAGCTCCTGCTCTGGCACAGCCCTCAGAGATGCCCTCGGTGTGCTGAGGCACGAGAGGTGGGTGTTTGGGGTGTCTGGGGTGTTTTCTGTACCTCTGCTCCGAGCAGGAGGCTCTCCAGCATCTCACCCTGCCCGCGGCTGAGGTGCCAACACGGTGCCCGTGTGTGACAGGGACAGGCAGCTCTGCCAGCCTGCGCCTCCCAGGGCCCCAGCTCATTTCCTCAGAGCGTGCTGAGCCATCCTCCAAGCGCTTACAAAGCAGCAAACCTCCGGCAAAGCGCTCAAGTGTGATCTGTGAGCACATCTCCAGCAGCAGCAGCAGCCAGCCAAGAGGCGAGGCCGGCCTCTCTCCTGAGCTCAGCCTGCCTCCGCTGCCCTCTGTCCCTGCCCTGCCCTGCTGCCAGCCCTGCTGAGCTCCCCCAGCCTCACACCCACGCCAGCGGGCACAGGAACAGCCCTGCAGTGAGAACAGGAACAGCCCTGCAGCGGGCACAGGAGCAGCCCTGCAGCAGCGGGCACATGAACAGCCCTGCAGTGAGATAAGGAACAGCCCTGCAGCGGGCACAGGAACAGCCCTGCAGCGGGCACACGAGCAGCCCTGCAGCGGGCACAGGAACAGCCCTGCAGTGAGAACAGGAACAGCCCTGCAGCGGGCACAGGAACAGCCCTGCAGCGGGCACACGAGCAGCCCTGCAGCGGGCACAGGAACAGCCCTGCAGTGAGATAAGGAACAGCCCTGCAGGGGGAAGGTGAAGCTGTGTCTGCTGCCCTGGCACATGCCTGCAGCTCTCCAGCGGACGCTGCTGTCCCCAGAGCAGCCCCTCCCAGGCCCCACAGCCCCTCCCAGGCCTGATGCATTCAATCTCTGCAGCCTCATGGCTTTCCAGACACGCTGCATAAATCCCCAGTAACGCCTCCCGCGAGCAGCCACAACTGTGAGTGAGTGCAGCCTCTTTTTTCAGTCTGCTTTACACCATGGCGTCACTGCAAACGCCTTCCACGCTTCTGGGACACATGAGAACAGGCTTTTCTTCCTTTTCTTTACACGCCAGCTATAGCAGCACCCCAGACATGTTACACACACACCAGCAGACGTGCACCTCCTCAGCCCAGCAGGCCCCCTGACCCAAACCACTGAGATTTGAAGAATGCATTCAATTACCAGCTACTGATGCTTGATCACTACATTTTAAATAAGTCCTACAAGTAATAAGCAGTATTATAACAGAGTCTCTGGCATCACCATCCTTCATTCCTCCCTCTATGTGCTGCCATCACTATCATTATCATGATGAAAGCTTTGAGCTCAGTTTATCATCTGGATGTGTGAAAGGCTGCACAGGGAAGGATTAACACACATTTGTAAGGTAACAGTAAATGCAATTTCAACTCGTAGGCTTGCATCTGCTACCTTTCCTTCTTTCAATAAGAATAATGAGCATCATTCAGAAGCACATTTCAGTTTCAGCTTGCTCCCATTGCCAGATCTCCCACTTCGGATGGGCACCCTCCGAGGACAAGAGACCAAGTCCTACCATAAAAGCTTGATCCTATTTGCCCTTAAACATACTTTCCACCCTTGATGAGAACATAGAAGTTGGGGGAACACCTGGATCTGCTGAGCCACTCTGTCATCGCTGCAAACCAGGGTGTGCCTCACTGAGCCCTTTCCAGACTGGTTCTTCATCTGAACCCTCTCAGCTCTCCAACCTGGCTCTCCCCTGGGCCATTCCCATTTTCCATCCCAGCTCTCCCCTGAGCCATTCCAGCTCTCCATCCTGGCTCTCCCCTGGGCCATTCCAGCTCTCCATCCTGGCTCTCCCCTGGGCCATTCCAGCTCTCCATCCCGGCTCTCCCCTGAGCCCTCTCAGCTCTCCATCCCGGCTCTCCCCTGAGCCATTCCAGCTCTCCATCCCGGCTCTCCCCTGGGCCATTCCCATTTTCCATCCCGGCTCTCCTCTGGGCCATTCCCATTTTCCATCCTGGCTCTCCTCTGGGCCATTCCAGCTCTCCATCCTGGCTCTCCCTTGAGCCATTCCCATTTTCCATCCTGGCTCTCCCCTGAGCCATTCCCATTTTCCATCCTGGCTCTCCCCAGGGCCATTCCAGCTCTCCATCCTGGCTCTCCCCTCAGCCATTCCCATTTTCCATCCTGGCTCTCCCCTGAGCCATTCCAGCTCTCCATCCCGGCTCTCCCCTGGGCCATTCCAGCTCTCCATCCTGGCTCTCCCCAGGGCCATTCCCATTTTCCATCCTGGCTCTCCCCAGGGCCATTCCAGCTCTCCATCCCGGCTCTCCCCTGGGCCATTCCAGCTCTCCATCCTGGCTCTCCCCAGGGCCATTCCCATTTTCCATCCCAGCTCTCCCCTGGGCCATTCCAGCTCTCCATCCCGGCTCTCCCCTGAGCCATTCCCATTTTCCATCCCAGCTCTCCTCTGACCCATTCCAGCTCTCCATCCCGGCTCTCCCCTGGACCATTCCAGCTCTCCATCCCGGCTCTCCCCAGGGCCATTCCCATTTTCCATCCCGGCTCTCCCCTGAGCCCTCTCAGCTCTCCATCCCGGCTCTCCCCTGGACCATTCCAGCTCTCCATCCTGGCTCTCCCCAGGGCCATTCCCATTTTCCATCCTGGCTCTCACCTGAGCCATTCCAGCTCTCCATCCTGGCTCTCACCTGAGCCATTCCCACTTTCCATCCCAGCTCTCCCCTGGGCCATTCCAGCTCTCCATCCCGGCTCTCCCCAGGGCCATTCCCACTTTCCATCCCGGCTCTCCCCAGGGCCATTCCAGCTCTCCATCCCGGCTCTCCCCAGGGCAGTTCACCCCCAGAGAGCCCCAGGCTCCACCTGGGCAGGTTTCCCTGCAGCCACGTGTGTCCCTGGCAGGGCAGAGCTCCGTGTCCCAGCCAGGGGCTCGGGGAGCCAAGTGCCCTTTGCTGGGAGGCACATGATGGGTGGCACACACGCTGAGGATCACAAGCAGCTGCTGGCTCAGCCTGAGCTCGGGGCAGGGCCCTTCACAGCACCCAGCCCACCTCTCTAAGGAGCGAGGTGCTGACACCCATCCAAAGAGAGGCAGAAAGCAAAATGGCAAAATGCAAAACATTCCTAATTCACCAACTGCTCCCACTGTCACAGAGGCACTGATTTATCACAGCAGTGGAACTGTCCTGGTCCTCAGAGGGAAGCAACAGCAGTCACATTCTTGCTAATAATGATGGAAAATTTCCAGGGTGTAAGGGAGGAAAATAGCTATTTTGTCTTTTGTGACTCTCAGAGATGGGGAATGCATCAGACTCCATCTGAGAATTCCACTGGAGCTCATGTGGGCTGGGAGGAGGAGGAAGAGAAGGAAGACAGCTACAACCTGTGTTGCTTCTTCCCACAGTTTTGCCGGGTACAAAGCAAACCAGCACGAATTCAAATTTATTCATTCAATCAAACGATGCTCTGAGATAGGTATTCATGAGCTTCCCACATGTGAGGTGCCTGAATGACCCACAGAGAATTGATGTTTGTCAGGTTTGAATTCCAGTTGCCTCTGTGAGCTCCAGGAGCTGTGGGGAGTGCCAAGGCTGAGCTCCCTGCAGGAGCACTGCCACTGCACCCTCACACCACCAAACCCTGCAGCCCCCACAGAACCCAAACCCTGCACCCTCTGCTGGGCCAAACACCAGGGGGGCTCAGGCAGCAGACAGACCTGAGAACACAGAAATATTTCTGTAACCTGTCTCAGCTGCACAAAGTCAATCCAAACTCGCTGATTACCAGGAGAGCCGTCAAAGGTTAAAATGTTTTCCACACTCAGTTCAGGCACCAGACCCATTTCTTTCAACTGCAGCTTCCACTCCGTTTTAATGCAGAAAACTCAACATTTAAACACATTGATGCAGCTTCATGCACTGGCAAGAATGGCATTTAAAATCCTTACAGTACCAAAACTGAAAATTTCAAATAAACATGGAATGCATTCAATCCTTGGGTCTCCGCTGAAACATCCTGATGAATTCAATCTCAATTAATTTAACGTCAATTCTCAAGACTAAAGCAGTACAATCCATGTGGTCTCTCTTTTCTGATTTCCACACCTGAAGTCAAACTCACTGAAGCTCATGGGAGTGGGCACCGATCACCAGGGCATCCCAATCACTGGTGGGAGCAGCACCCAGGGGCAGAAATCCTGCTCAGCTCAGTTCTGCTGGCCCCTCCAGAGTGCCCTGGGTGCTGGGACAGCGCCTGGCACAGCAGGGTGGGCAGGGGACAGTGCCAGGCAGGGGAAAGCGCTGGGCAGGGCTGGAGAGCAGCCTGCCCTGCAGGGAGGACACAGCACCGTGGCACTGGGGCTGCAGGAGGGACAGAGTGAATTACACCAGGGCACCATGGCACAGGGGCTGCAGGAGGGACAGAGTGAATTACACCAGGGCACCATGGCACTGGGGCTGCAGGAGGGACAGAGAGTGAATTAAACCAGGGCACCATGGCACTGGGGCTGCAGGAGACACAGAGAGTGAATTACACCAGGGCACCATGGCACAGGGGCTGCAGGAGGGACAGAGAGTGAATTACACCAGGGCACCATGGCACAGGGGCTGCAGGAGGGACAGACAGAATTACACCAGGGCACCATGGCACAGGGGCTGCAGGACACACAGACAGAATTACACCAGGGCACCATGGCACAGGGACTGCAGGACACACAGACAGAATTACACCAGGGCACCATGGCACTGGGGCTGCAGGAGACACAGACAGAATTACACCAGGGCACTGTGGCACAGGGGCTGCAGGACACACAGACAGAATTACACCAGGGCACCGTGGCACAGGGGCTGCAGGAGGGGCAGAGAGTGAATTACACCAGGGCACCATGGCACAGGGGCTGCAGGAGGGACAGACAGAATTACACCAGGGCACCATGGCACAGGGGCTGCAGGAGACACAGACAGAATTACACCAGGGCACCATGGCACAGGGGCTGCAGGAGACACAGAATTACACCAGGGCACCATGGCACTGGGGCTGCAGGAGACACAAGGAGGATTAAACTGCTCTGGCTGGAGGTGCAGCACCTGATGCCAGGACAGGAACTGCTGCTAAGGATCCTTGCCCACTGATCAATTCCTTGGGAAGCACAGCAGAAGAGGAAGCAAGAGCAGGAATTAGGCTGCTCTGAAGGCAGATGTTTATTCTAGGCTGCCTCTGTGAACATAAAGCAGGCACAAAAGGAAAGGCTTTTATTCGGTTAACGCACTAAAAGCAAATGCTTGCATTATTTGTGATTTCACAATGTTAATCCTGCAAGAATAGCTGGACTGGAGCTATTTATCATCTGGCACTCTAGACTTTGTTTCCATAGAAGGAAATGAAAAAGGCCAGGAAGGTTCAGCCAATTTGTCTTTTAATACTCTTTATTGGTTCATTAATGATTAATTCTTTTTAACACTCTGCCCCAGATCCTAAATTCACAATGGCTCAATTTAGATGAAAGATTTCAAATCCCCATCTCTCCTCCCTCTTCTCTTCTGTTTCCTGAGCCTATGCAAAACAACAACAACAAAAACCCGACCCAAACAAACAAAAAAACCCCACCATGGCACTGCTCAGCACGCTGCTGTCAAAAGAAACCATCCCAGATGGAAAAACCCCTCTGGAAGATTAAATGGTGCAAAAGATGAAACAAGCAAAGAACACAGCCCAGCCCAGTCCTGAAGAGCCACAACAGTGAAAGAGTCACTGAATAATGATAATATCTGCTCCCACTTAGCCACCAAGTCTGCAACTTCTTTCTGCCCAGCACTGCCCTACTGCAGCACTCAGCTGGGCTCAGTTACTGAGTCCCTCCCTTGGAAGGAACATGGATTTATTTCTCCAGCAAATTATTGAGAACAGAAAACGCTATTGTTCCACAAACAGAAACCAAAGAGAGCTCTTAGAAATGTCATCCAACCAGACCATCTGAACATTTCCTTAGGATCACAGGCAGCTACAGCCTGCTCACAGTGGGCTTGACAAGTTCCATGAGAATTCACTGCCAATGCATTTGTCACTGCCCTGTCCCAGATGCTGGAACAGGCATTAGAGTACTCTGTGTACACCAAGTTTCCTCCAGGAGTTCAGGCCATCCCTTCAGTGTTTTCTGGAGCTGTCAAAGAATCACATGAGCAGCAGAGGTGTCTCAGATCCTATTCCTACCACAGCTATCAGTACAATACAATTTTGCATCTCACTCCTGTTTAGATAAGGAAGCAATGAAATAACCACCTTGACAGTGTGCTCTGAGACCTCTGGAGGAATTATGCCATTTCTGTTCAGTATTTTTACTAATCTGCCTACATGCTGCTCCTAGCTGTTGCAGTTCAAATACATATTTACCTCAAAGTACACTTGACAAGACTGCAGCTCTCCCATTCATCTCAAATGAAGAGAAACATGCAAACACGTGCATTTCCACACAAGGCAATTAACCCAGGTGATGCATTTATCTGAATCACAGCAGCTTCTTTCTAATTTGAAAGGAAGGAAAAAAACACAAACCCACAACAAAAAAAACCAACAGCATCTAAAAAAACCACTACAAAGCACTTCAGTTCCCTAGACAGGATGTACTTTTGGCCTCGGGACACTGACAGCACATTCTGCAGCTCACTCAAAGGCTGAAGCTTGGGTCCCACAGCCAGGACTGCTCCTGGGAACCAAAGGTACTGGGGGGAACTCTGAAAGGATTTAACACTGGAGGAGCTGCTTGGTCTCTAGCCACTGTGTGAGCGGCAGGAACTGGAACATTACCTGGTCAGGACTGCTAAAAATACCTCTGCCACAATGACACGCTGAGCACTCTGCACTCAGACAGATTCCCACTGCCATTAACGTGAGCAGATCTGTGCAAGAACAAAACAGCACTGCCCGAATCTTTGCGGAACTCTGTCATCACACAGACACCCAACACTGCTGGAAATGCCTCTAGAGCTTTATAGCCCCCAGTAATTCATCATTAATTCTGCTTTTTCATCCCCTTCCTCCTACCACCTTGTGGTTCTCAACACTACTGAACTGGAGACACTGGGAACTATTACCAAAATTCTGGGTTTAGTAACCCTTTTTTTTTAATACAGCATTATGTCTGTTTTTCCTGTATAAAAAGGATTTTCAAGATCACCCATTTCTGTGTTACTGAGCATTCCAAGGGCATGAAAGTTCAGCTTCACTTGAGCCTTTCTGCTCAACAGCTCAGAGCCTCCTTGGCAATGCTGGGGATATGAAAATCCTCCAGGAGAGATCCCCTGGGAGCAGGGTCGCTGCTGGCCCTTGATCACTGTGCCAGCTGGGAATAGCACAAGGTCCCCAGGGACCTCCAGTCCCTGGCATCTGCTCACACACAGCCCAAAGCCCATCCAAACACCCTGCAGCCACTTCTCATCAAACCTCTCCCAGCTCCTGCACCAGCAGTCCCTGGGAAGGGCCAGCTCCAGGAGCTGCCAGATTTGTTCTGGCCATCAGTGGCACCATGTGCCCCAGGAAAGCAATGCCAGCAGCAGCTCCTGACTGCAGGCAAAGCTTCAAATCACTCTGAAGAGGTGACAGTGCCACAAGTGTATTTCTGCCTGCTCTGCTCCTCATTACACACACAAGCCCTAGAGGTTGCAGTTCCATGTGAAAAAAAAAAAAAAAAAAAAAAAACTAAAAAAAAAGAAAGAAGTCTGCCCTCTAATGTTATTTTAAGCAACAGCACAGCCCAATTGACTTCAGAGGACCTCTCACTTGCCAAGCTGGACATATGCTTGCATACTTGCCTGAAATAATGCCAGACCCTACCTCACCAACCCCCTGCCATCCCCCTCACCCTCATTCTCCTCCTCCAGGCCTCCAGGCTGCCCTGCAGGGACAGCCCTGCCCTGTGGGAACAAGGGTGCCCACAGGGATGTGCTCAGGAGTGCTGTGAGGTGCTGGTCCAGGGGCACACTCAGCCTGAAGCCCCCTGAGCCTGGTTTGTTTGCACCTCCAGGTGGAAGGCGGATCAGAATCTCCTCTCCTGCTTGCCAAACGTGGCAGTTCCTCACACAGCATCTTTTCCCCCGAAAGCCAACCCCTGAATTCTAGTCTGGCACAAACACACCTACTAGATAGAACCCTTCCATGTAGGTCAGCTCAAGAAACACTCAGTTAACTCCCACTTGGCTGGAGCAGCACGAGCACACGAAACGAGCTGGAGCAGCCCCTGCTCTCACTGCACAGGAATTCAGGAGCACCAGCACTGTGATCTGCAGAGACGGGGTAGGTTTCATAATTGCACCACTGTGTTTGTGCCAGCTGCACATACAGATACACTCCCCCACTCCCCAGTTTGTCACACAGTCAGTACCACAAGCTTTACAGACCCTCTGAAGTGCAGAGCGAAGCCTGTGCCTGCTTTTGTTTGGATTCATCCTGCACTTTCCTGATACATTCTGAAGAGCTGACAAGGCACCCAAGAGAAACAGCTTGTAATCATCTGATATCTGCATGTGACCTCCCCTGTGCAATTTGCATTGGCTTTGAGTTTCCAGATGAAGCCGTCGGACGGAATAGTGCTAGGATTAATTTTAGCCTCCTCCTCGAGATGAGTCGCTGATACCAAAACAAGGTTAGAATACTTGACAGAGCAGAATACTCTCCTTGCCAACATCATCTGTTTCAGGCTCCTCAGGACTGAAATAAAGTGTGGAAAAACAATTCCGAGCAAAGAGGTGCTGTGAGCTTTGAGAGCAGAGAAGGAATTAAAATAGCTCCATTCTTGCAGTTTGCAAATCAGTCTCCACGGCGGGCACGGGTCTGAACATAACATCTTGAAATGAGACATCCACTCAAACTCATCAGAAGATGCTACAAACACAGTTCTGGTATAGAACAAGCTGACAGAAGAAGTTTCTCCAGATTTTAGTCTCAGGTACCTGCAGTGATGGGCTGTGGAAGGTTTAGTGCCACGAGGGGCAAAGGCATTTCTGCAGCGATGGCCTGGCACCCTTCAGGGCACCATGGCAGAGATGCCCACCAGCCCCTTACCTTGGGCATGCACTGCAGAGCTCGCACAGCTCCCAGGCTCTACTGTCACCCTTTTCCAGCCGTGCCTGTTGAGAATGGCTCCAGAGAAAGCCATCACACCTTTCTGAATCCCCACCAGGAGAAAAGGAGCCCCAATGTGCCCTCTCTCACACACTGCCTGAACAGACAGGCACACCCTGAGGTAGAGCCTGTTGAGAATGGCTCCAGAGAAAGCCATCACGCCTTTGTGAATCCCTACCAGGAGAAAAGGAGCCCCAGTGTGCCCTCTCTCACACGCTGCCTGAACAGACAGGCACACCCTGAGGTAGAGCCCTGCACTCTCAGAAGCGAGCTCAGGCTCCAGTGCCTCCCAGCGCCCTGCCAGCCCAGCCTCGCCAGGTGTGACTGCAGAGATGCTGTCAGACAGCTTTCACAGGCAACCCCACACGATCCTGCTCTGATACTTGGATTATTAATAAACTACACTGATGTATTTTACATGAACTACACCATAAATGAATTACAGGGAAGTTAAAGCAGACCATGACTGTTATATTTGTTACATTAACTTTCTCTTGCTGTGAATAATTGCTTGACTCTACCAGGACATGGCTGCTGGCTTGTGAGTGGACTTCAGGGGATTATTTTTTGAAAAATTAGGCTCAAATGAAGCCTTCCAACAGAGTCTGTGCTTTCAGCATTTGAGTGAACAGAACAGGACTGGAACGTGGGAGAGACAGAAATGGGAGGAGAAAAATACCCCAGGTGAACACATGCAGCACCAAATGCTGTGATCCCAACAACTGAGCAGCTGATGGAACCACGACATTCACTTCCTATTATTATTCCTTCCAAACTATTTAATCTGTCCTAAAGTTAGTTCTGCATGGAAGAACTAAAATTAAAAGAACCTGTCAGACCCATAAATCTTGCCTTGCTTTACATACCCCCTTCATCAGAAGTTACAAGTCTACTACTTGATTTCCACTTAATTAATTAATTACTAGTAAAATCCGTTATGACAAGGTTTTCACAGAATAAATGTGAAAAGTAAAATCTGACAAAAAATTTGAGTAAGAGCTGTCACCTGAGTCTGAGATTGGTTTGAATTTTCTTTCAAATTTGTAGAAATATTGTAATTTAAGTTTTATTTCTACAAAAATGATCAGCCATCTTTTCTTGTTATGCTCAGCAATTCCACAATTTTGAAAAAAAAAAAAATAACATTTCCAAAGTCCTAAAACTAAGTAATTCAAAGCAGGTAATTCATCCATGCAAAAAATTCAAGACTTTTCTACTGTACATTTCCTGTCTTTTAAAATAATTTGCAGGTAAGCATGTGCAGAATTCCACCATAAACAAACACTACAGAAGGAAAAAAACCCATATAAATGTATTGTAATATTAACAGAATATATATACAGACATCCAAAATGAGACTGATTCAGTTAAAGAATAAAAACTTACTGGAAATGGCCAATTCATCTAAAGTTTCATTTACTGAATGTTTGGAAACATCTTGTCATGAGCAATACACAGAACAAGAATTCATCATGCAAATTCAATTAAATTAATAACTTTAAACGCAGTACACTTTTTGCCTCAAGCAGTTTATTTTCTCAGTGGAAAAATAAAACCTACTTTTATCAAGCATGCAATTATTTGATCAGTTTTCGTCTCATCTCTGAATAAAGGCCCCCAAAGAAGAGAGAGAAGTTCCAGTACAAAACCAAACTGTTCCTGCTGCCAAGGCAGAAACATCTCAGAATCTCAAAGAATTTCATACACCACCTAATCAGACCTACAAATAAATTATCAGCTCTAATTGCATCACTCACAGCTTCTCTCTGAAACTATTTCTTCATGGATGTTTACCTGCTCTGAAACAAGAGCAAGGAGGATGTGTGTCTCTATTATTGGGTAATTCAATTAAGCCATCTGTGATCAGGCGTTCTGTAATTAACATATGTTTACAGATAGGGTGTCATGCAAACTGCCTGGGCTCCAACCTCCAGAAGTGAGCTCTGATCCCTCTGTTCCCATCCATGGAGCACTGAGGGACGTGCCCAAGCCCAAAGCCCAAAGCCCAGCTCCAGGGACGTGCCCAAGCCCAAAGCCCAGCTCCAGGGACCTGCCCAAGCCCAGCTCCAGGGACCTGCCCAAGCCCAAAGCCCAGCTCCAGGGACGTGCCCAAGCCCAAAGCCCAGCTCCAGGGACCTGCCCAAGCCCAGCTCCAGGGACCTGCCCAAGCCCAAAGCCCAGCTCCAGGGACCTGCCCAAGCCCAAAGCCCAGCTCCAGGGACCTGCCCAAGCCCAAAGCCCAGCTCCAGGGACCTGCCCGAGCCCAAAGCCCAGCTCCAGGGACCTGCCCAAGCCCAAAGCCCAGCTCCAGGGACCTGCCCAAGCCCAGCTCCAGAGACCTGCCCAAGCCCAAAGCCCAGCTCCAGAGACCTGCCCAAGCCCAAAGCCCAGCTCCAGGGACCTGCCCAAGCCCAGCTCCTGGCCTAGAGCAGAGGAGAAGGGAGGGGAACACAGCCCCTGCCCACCCAGACAGCTTTACAGGAGAGAAATTCTGTCCTTGAACAGAGAGAGCAGTGACCTGTGCCACCCCACACAGGGCAGTGACCTGTGCCACCCACACACCTGGGCAGGGCAAGGTGCCCCACACAGAGCAGTGACCTGTGCCACCCCACACAGGGCAGTGACCTGTGCCACCCCACACAGGGCAGTGACCTGTGCCACCCCACACACCTGGGCAGGACAAGGTGCCCCACACAGAGCAGTGACCTGTGCCACCCCACACAGGGCAGTGACCTGTGCCACCCACACAGGGCAGTGACCTGTGCCACCCCACACACCTGGGCAGGACAAGGTGCCCCACACAGGGCAGTGACCTGTGCCACCCACACACCTGGGCAGGACAAGGTGCCCCACGCAGGGCAGTGACCTGTGCCACCCCACACAGGGCAGTGACCTGTGCCATCCCATGTACCTGGGCAGGACAAGGTGCCCCTCAGGGCGCCTCAGGCTCTGAGCACAGCCTCACGCCGATGCGCCACCCCTGCAGCCCGGGCTGTGCTGGACGGACACACGGACACTGCTGTCCCCCCACAGCAGCACAGCAGTGCCCTGGCTGCACAGGGGGGCTGCGCTGCAGGAAATGAAGGAAACCCATCCATTGTAAGGGTATTTCAAAAGGAAAATGGGCAAAGAAGATAGGAACCAGGCACCGGCACGAAGGAAAAAGCTTTCCCAGCACTTCTCCCTGTTCTCCCAGCCAAAGCTGGTGTGAGAACAAGAGCCAGATCTCTCCTTGTGACACTCTTCTGTTGCTTCACTGCAGTCGCTAGACTCTGTAAAAACCAGACATTTTAATTTAGTTTTCAATGTCAAATAACTGATTTCAAGTGCATTTCCCACAGCAATCCATACATTCTCTGCCTTTCCACTTTTAAATGTGTGATAGCTTGCAGCTCTCTGAGGCTGCAGTATATATTATACTGCAAAATTACCATGTCAACAAATAACTTTTCTTCACTTGTAAACAGATCCTTTCTGTGAGCTGGCAGATGTCTGCCAAATTACGCTTTTACTCATTGAGATGTTCATTGGGAAAAATATTAGTAAGCTACAGCCCTCTTGTGCAGTGAGCAGCAACAAAAGCCTTGCTGGAAAATGAAAACTCCACCAAAACACTCCTCTCCCAGCAGGGAAAGGCAGCTCTGAGAGCTGCTGTGCCACCAAGGCACCTCAGGCCCCGAGCAGGGCAGCTCTCGGAGCAATTCCTTCCCCAGGGCACGTGTAAGGCAGAACCCATCAATAAGCAGGTCCCAAATCTTCACTAAATGTGTCCTGGAGAGCACATCCAGAGGGGGGGCAGGTGCTGCCATTCCTGCACAGTGCTGAGGCTGCAGACACCAACTGAGGTGAATTCACACCTGTGCAGGTGCCAGATGCCAGGCTGCCATGCCCTGCCCAGGGCAGCAGCAGTGCGATGCCCAGCTGCCTCTGCTGACATGCTGCCCACCCTCAGCAGCAATGGGATGCCCAGCTGCCTCTGCAGACATGCTGCCCACCCTCAGCAGCAGTGCGATGCCCAGCTGCCTCTGCTGACATGCTGCCCACCCTCAGCAGCAATGGGATGCCCAGCTGCCTCTGCTGACATGCTGCCCACCCTCAGCAGCCCAGAGCCTCCCCACAGCCTGGGGCAGAGAGCCCAGGTGGGGATGCTGTGCCCTGCAGATCTCCTCCTGACAGGGGCAGCTCTGGCACAGCGCAGCACAGGCAATGGGGAGGGCTGAGTGCTTCCCAGATAAAATCAATCAGACACTGTTCATTCATTACAGGGCGATTCGAGCCCCCACTGAAGAGTCACTGCTTATACTGGCCACCAGTGTGTCAGTTTTCTGTCCATGCTTTAAAAGCTGTGCTTTCTAAAACGCAAGAACAGAATTTTAGAAATGAATAAGCAGGTGCACATACACAACTTTAATCCTCAGCATCCAAGGAAAGGATCCAACCCACTAACTTGCCAAGGCAGAAGGCATCACATCACTCCTGAAATGGAACAAATGTGCCCATGGGTAGTTCACAAGAACTTCTGCTGGTACAGACCAGCACCACCCAGGAGGTCAGGAGGCTGATGTTTGCTAGGAAATGGCAAGGAGGGCAGCAGGGCCCCGTGGATGGAGGAAAAGCTTCAGTTACTGCTGGCAGAGCCCAAAGCAGCACAAGGAACTAAAGCTGTATGGCCTTTTTATTTTTAAACACACGGAGCGCAATGCCAGATTAATTAAAAGGATCCATTTCCATCATATGCAGGATCTGTTTACTGCTGTGTTATCAGGGCTAAATACAGCACAAGTCTGCAGCACAGGGAGCGTACATCAACTGCAGGAAGACCAAGCACACCAGCCTCAGAGAAGGAAATGTGAATCAAATGGCTGTAACAGCGCTGCTGAAAAGCCACATCAGGCACCTGGCCATAGAGACCAGTTTAGAAAAGAAGCCAGTCTATGGTAAAACATAAATCAGTGTCTCTGTGGACACTTAATTTCTTCATGTACTCAGCGGCAGCCATGCAAACACAGCACTGAAATAGAGGAGAGAGGAGTTCAGAAATAAAGGCACAAGAAAGGCATTGTTCCATCAGAAATTCTCATAAAAACAGAACCATTACATACATGGAAGCTGAAGAAGGCTGTTCATGTCACAGGAACCCTTGCAACAAACAGCAAAATTTAATATCCTTCTACTAATATCGTTCTGTGAAACCTAGGTCTTGCAACACACAGCCCAATCCAATAACTTTCCATTGAAGCCCCAAATGAAATCCTCTCGTTCCAGGGCAGCCAGAGCAGCTCCATCTGCACTGAAATTCCCTAAGGCAGGGGGCATGTGAGCGTAACTCCTGAAGGATCACAGCCCGTGATTCTGAGGGTGCTTGCTGAGTGAGCAGCAAAGAAGCACACCCAGGACAGGGATGGCACCTTCAGCCAGCCCTGACTGAGCTCCTCCAGCACCAGGAGCTGGGTCACCTCCTGCACAAAGGCCAGACCAGGCTTCCCCCACCAGAGTACCTGTGAACCTCCAGAGGAGCTCCCGACATGGGAGGATAAGGGCAGCACCGAGGAAAAGTGACAGAATCTCTTCAGAGCCGCAAATACTTTTCCCCAAAATGCGTTAAAGATCTCGGAGGGTAACTCAGAATCCCACACTAACACCAGGATTCTGTCCCTGGTAGTGAAGTGCTGCACAAAGAAAACACCTTTTGTTACAGACCACGTGCTCACTGAGTTATTTCTTTACTAGTCACACTCTCTCCTTCTCTTCCAAAACAAGATTTCTCCAAGTTGCCAACAGTTGTTTCCAAGCTGCTCCTTTGCTGAATAAGCCTCCCAGTTTCTATATTCAGAGCACAACCGATGCAGAAGTCTCAACACCCACTAAACTTGAATAATTTATACTCTTACAGTCTTGTATGGCAAGATACAAAGTGACTTAATCATCAGGTATTCATAGCATTCTCCTCCACAGAAGTATGAAACTCAGTGAAAAATATCATTCCACTGCAAGTCCTCAGGCAGTGTGTTCCACATAGGAGACAGAGTCGTTCCCATTAAAAATTCAGAGCCACAGACAAATAAAATACTTTTGGTTCTGTGTGACTGCTTGCCTGGGCAGTTGGACAATCCATTATTAAGCACATTCCATTTCCAGAATAAGCTGAGAAAACAGGATAGATTGCTTTAATATTAATTCACGTGTCTGCACGGTGCCTATTGCATCTCATGAAGCTTTTTAAGCCTAATTCAAAGTTAAAATGGCTTTTCACTGCCTCAGTGTTCCCAGTGAGCACACCTACAGCCTGGCTAAGCATCACTGCACAGACACTTTCTCAAAAGGAAAACACGGCCTGGTAGCAGGGCCTGTAGTTCCCTTTGTCTTTATCCCGCTTATATTTGTATAAACATATAAACAAAGAAAGCAAATGTTTCCCTTATGGCCTCAGGTGAAAGCTGCTCTAACAGTTTCACAGGGGAGCCACAGAACGGGTTCTGGTTTGGGCTCTGTTGTTTTGGTTTTGGACACAGACAGCGAGGTGCTGTTACTGAAACCCCACTGATTTTCACCGAGTCATACAATTGTTTGGGCTGGAAAAAACCTTCAAGATCACCAAGTGCTACCTACCATTAACCAAATACCACTAAACCCTGTCCCTGGGTGCCACCACTCCACACCTCTGCCTTTCCATCTCTGCCCTTCTCAACCTTGTGCTGTGCCCTTCCTCCTCATTGACCTTCACCCATCTCCTCCACCCTGCTCTGCCCCTGCCCACCCTGCTCTGCCCGTCCTGGCCCCTCTGCAGCCTCCTCTGAGCTCCCCTCAGAGCTGTGTCCACAGCACAGCTCACACACACACACACATGCTTCTCTGTGCAGCTTGGATGCTGAGCTGTCTTTGAGGAAAAAACTCCCTACAAGAGATGTTTTCCTCCTTTAAACGCTTTAAAGGTTTGTGAAAGTGAAAGGAGATTAAAAACATATATGTGATTGCCCGTTACATAACTAGTTTGTGAAAGCATGCTGAGTTTAATGATATCTCAGTGGAACAAAATGAAGCAAATCACTAATCACAGTTACCAAAAAAATTCTCACAGCAAAGTACTTTCTCATTAGTTTCTGGCTTCAAGTGGTTCCACCTGCCTTATGAACATGTACATTTAATCAATCCATTTTAAAAAGGATACTGATATCAAAGTGCCTCAAAGCAAACAAAACCACCAGCCCAACAGCCCAGTGAGCAGCAGCAGCAGTGCCAGGGGCCATGGCACAGACTGTGTGCTGTGGCAGGGCAGGGGCCATGGCACACAGCCTGTCCTGTGGCAGTGCCAGGGGACATGGCACAGACTGTGTCCTGTGGCAGTGCCAGGGGCCATGGCACACAGCCTGTCCTGTGGCAGGGCAGGGGCCATGGCACAGACTGTCCTGTGGCAGGGCAGGGCCATGGCACACAGCCTGTCCTGTGGCAGTGCCAGGGGCCATGGCACACAGCCTGTCCTGTGGCAGGGCAGGGCCATGGCACACAGCCTGTCCTGTGGCAGTGCCAGGGGCCATGGCACACAGCCTGTCCTGTGGCAGTGCCAGGGGCCATGGCACAGACTGTGTGCTGTGGCAGGGCAGGGGACAGGGCCATGGCACAGACTGTGTCCTGTGGCAGTGCCAGGGGACATGGCACAGACTGTGTCCTGTGGCAGTGCCAGGGGCCATGGCACAAACAGTATCCTGTGGCACTGCCAGGGGTTCATGCCAGCCTGTTCCAACCAGCAGGCAGCCATGTGAGGGTGCAGGAACTGATCCCCTCGCAGTGCCCAGCTCAGCATCCCCTCAGAGCTGCACAGCTCCACATTTCACAGCCTCTGGCACTGCTGTCATCAGCTGCAGCACACTCAGCTGTTCTCATCTCCCTCCCTGCCCCAGCCATCTTCTCTCCTGTCCCACCTACTGAAATGTGGCTGTTCAGGGCAGGGACCATCTCTGACACTCCTGCATTCATAAAACGCCCTGCTCAGTGCTGTCCTGAGCCCAGCACAGCCCTCTGCAGTCAGCATCTCCAGGGAGGACAATCACAGCCTGATGCACGGGCCATCACAATCACAGCTGTGATTTCCTGACACCCAGCAGGCACCCAAGGCTTGACAGCACAGTCACCAGCTGGCCAACACAGGGAAGTTAAGCTCTCTTTTTTATGAACTGCAGGCAAGGCTATTGATATTTCAGCTCCCAGTTAATGTCATGGCTTTGTGGTTTCCCAAAGCATGTTCTAGCATTTCTCTTCTGCTGTGACATCTGGCAGCACATCTTCAGTATTCCTGGGAGCAGAGAGGGCTGTCAGCATCCAGCTCAATACCTGCATCACAATCACATTGACCAGATCTTCAGTCTGCAAGTGGCTCCATCAGTTACCTTGAAACTATTTCCACAAAGGCAGGTGAGAGCAACAGAATCTGGCTTCAAACGCGAGTCCTTGCCAGGCAGGAATTTTAAGGATTGACACCTAAAGGAATGAAATCACTCACATGACAATAACCCACCAAAAGCAGTGTCATCAAAGCTCTTATAAATGAAAAAGCTTTTAAGAAATCAGCTCTAATTAGCTGAACTCAGTTATGCTACTCACTATCATGGAATAAAGTGAATCTCAGTGTTTTATTTTTAGCATCTGCTCCATTACAAAATAGTGTCTTTGACAAAAAACTGCTCTCCCCATCATCCAAAAGGCCCTTCTCCTTCCTCTAGGTAGAGCCACCAGCAACCAGCTGTTATCCACACCAAGTCAATCCACAGCACACCAGCAATAACAGATCCAGCACTAAAGGCCAGTGCAAATCTGCTTTTCCAAAGCTGCTCACAGAAGGGTGCAATGTGGCACCTCCAGGCTCTGCAGATCAGGGGGCTGCATGGCAATGGACCAGCTCAGCTTTTACAGAGGCTGAAAAGAGCCCAGAGTCAATGCTGGAAACCCCAGGATCATCGACACCTGTCCACAGAGCACCAGCATTTCTGTGGGATCCAGGTGCACACAGGCCAGCCACGCATCTGCTAATTAGGTGGCAATACACACACAATAATTATAGCTATCACATCATCACACATTCTCCCCTAATTATTTCTAGTCATAATATTTACACCTTTGAATGCAACAACAAAGGTACAGGACTTTCTTGCAGTTGTTCTTGCAGATTTTGCCCAGGAGAATTTTCCCAGCTCACAGGAGGACCCCGACGAGTGTGAGCCCAGGCTGAACCCTGTTACATAAACGTGCCCTTGAAGGCTCCGAGCCAAAAGGTTTTATTTACTCGCTTTTACTGGGACATGTGTTTATTTGAGGATATGAATTTCACAAATATCCATCCCAGCTCGCTAGACTGGCCACGAGCTGTCAAATGCAATCCATCAGGGAGAAACTGCGTTTGAACTGGGGCCCTCACTGCCCTCCATGCAGCTCCTTCACACTGAGACATCAGTCTGAGCCCCAGCAGCACCACGGCCACCTCCTGCAAGGTCTCCTTGTCCCTGTGTTCCTGTCACAGTGCAGACACAGCTCAACCTTCCAAGCCATCTAAAGATGAGCTACACACACAAAGAAACTGCTCCCCAAAAGCTGCTGAGGCAGGGTATCCACCCATGGCAACCTACTCTGTTAAGGGTAAGTCTTGAGAACCCAAAGTAACCACAGGGTTCACAAAATGAGACACACTGATTCCTGTGTCGACTAAAATAAATGATCACCTAAGCACTTTGAGAGCTGGGCCAGGTGAGTGATCCACATTTTCTCAATTAAACCAAGTTTTAACCTACAGCAGTCAGCAGCAGACTAATTCCTAGCTACACCAAAATAGGTGGATATGTCTGTCAAGCTCAGAGCTGACAGGTTTATAAACAAATCATCCATCCAACACCTTCTCCTGTTTGAATGCTGTTGTGCCGCCACACCCCACACCAGCACCACATCCCAAAGCCCTGACCCTGATTTAAAAGCCTGTGACAGGCACAACCTGTGAGTCCCAATAATGCCTCAGCAGCCCCAGCCATCCCAGGCTGGGAGAGACAGCACAGGAAGAAACTGAACAAACCCATCTCAGCTCCTGAGGGCTCCTGAGCGCTCCCTTCTCCCTTGGGCAGGGCCCTGCAAGCACTGCTGGCTGCCCCAAATGCAGCTCCCTTCCCTCTGCACACAGAGCTCCCCAGCTCCTCTGGGACCAGCGATCAGAGCAAGGGGAAAAGGAGCAGGAAAGAAAAACGGAATCAGGATGAGACCCAAACCCTGCCAAAATCAATAGGAGCCTCTCCATCAACTTCAGTGGGTTTTTGATGTAGCAGAGAAGCCAAACAGCCTGAATGGCAAGCAAATCGATTTGTGAGATCTCAGATACCACAGTGAATGATGCCTGGGGCAGAGACTGATCTCTCATTATGGTTTTCATATATTATACATCACATATATGCAGATCTCCTAAATAATACTGAAAAGAGAAAACAGCAGAATAAAGACATTCTGTATTACCTCATTTAGCATGTCAGAAAATACTCAGGAGAAAATATCACCCTTCATCTGCACTTTTGCCTCCAATATTAGATGTTCCCATTATTTTTTTAAATAGCAATAGGCTGGCAAAAATATAGAACAATTCAGACTTGCACTGAAAACATGCACTAGCAGCATTTACTTTTTCTGAAACTGCAGAACATCGTGAAATTGAGTCTAATTTTGAATGCACACAATGTGAATCAAAATATATGTGACCATTTTTCAATTTCTAATTCACTTATCTCAGCAAGCACATATTCTCATTGAGTATTTAAGAGAATTATTTTTCCGATGTTAAGGAAAAATGGGACTAAAATAAAAGAATTTCTGCAGTAAGTTCTGAAAAGGACATTTTCAAAGCTGGCAGGTAATAACAGAAGAAAGAAATAAGCCAGCCATTATAGATCATGGTCAAGAAATACAAGCAGAAGTGTCTGTAGATCATTATTATTGCTAATTGTACTTCATCCTTATGGTTTGTTGTCTTGTACGTTGTTATTATTTTCTCTAAACTCGTGGTAACTGCCTTAAGTTTCTCTTGCTCAGAAAAAGCAGAAAACAGGAGAAGTTCTGGGCTGCCAAACTTTGGCTTCAAGCAGAAGGATTAGTCCTGTGATCCTCTGTGTTTGTGTGCTTGTGTGAGACCCAGCAGAGCAGCAGTGCAGAGATCCCTGCCAGCCGGGCAGTGAGCTCCTGCAGCACGGCACGGCCCGGCACGGCCCGGCACGGCCCGGCACGGCGCGGCGCGGCGCGGCGCGGCGCGGCGCGGCGCGGCACGGCACGGCACGGCCCGGCACAGCGCGGCACGGCGCGGCACGGCCCGGCACGGCGCGGCACGGCCCGGCACGGCCCGGCACGGCCCGGCACGGCCCGGCACAGCGCGGCACGGCCCGGCACAGCGCGGCACGGCCCGGCACGGCCCGGCACGGCCCGGCACGGCGCGGCACGGCGCGGCACGGCCCGGCACGGCCCGGCACGGCCCGGCACGGCGCGGCACGGCGCGGCACGGCGCGGCACGGCGCGGCACGGCGCGGCACGGCCCGGCACGGCCCGGCACGGCGCGGCACGGCCCGGCACGGCGCGGCACGGCCCGGCACGGCCCGGCACGGCCCGGCACGGCGCAGCACGGCGCAGCACGGCGCGGCACGGCCCCGCACGGCCCCGCACGGCCCCGCACGGCCCCGCACGGCCCCGCACGGCCCCGCACAGCCCCTCGCTCCGTAAAGGAGCTTCAGCAGGGCAGATGGTGCTGCCAGCGCTGTGCTGCTCCAGGGCTCGTCCTGCCCCTCACACAGCAGCACCGAGCCTGGGCTGCCTGAGCTGTCCTGAGAGCCTCACCTCATCCCCCCCGAGACTGATCCACGGCTCCCAGAAACACTGCTTGCCCCACGGAGCCTGGGGTGTGTGCATCATTTCTGTGCCCCGTTCAGCGACGGCCTTACAGCCACAGCCCACGGCACGAGGGGCGCCTGACTCTGAGGAGCTTCTGCTCACGCTGGATCCCCGCCGTGCTCCTGGGGCACAGCGGCCGTGGGGCACAGCACACAGTGCCCCTGTGCGGGGCAGGGACCCCGGCACACAGTGCCCCCCAGCACACAGTGCCCCTGTGCGGGGCAGGGACCCCGGCACACAGTGCCCCCCAGCACACCCTGACCCCCAGCACACCCTGACCCCCACCCACGCAGGGACCCTGTCCCGGGGCAGTCCCTGCTCAGCTGTCCCCCAGCCCGGCTCCAGCCCGGGCACAGGCTGCACCGCTGTCCCCAGGGGAGCCAGCATTGACCCAGAACATGAACACAGGGGGCTCCTGCTGCCCTCAGCACTCGTACCCTGCTGTCCTGCCAGCACTTCTGACAGGCACAGCCTCTCCGTCACACACCCCTCACCGGCTCAGCTGCACTTGAGCCATACTTGAGCAGCCCTTCTGAAGAGCACATGACACCACTTGTTCAGCTCATCTGCCCACAGCTACAGGCCTTTCTTCTTTTTTCCCCCCGCTTCTTTTTCCTTTTTAATTTAACTACTTCGGACATAGGTAGCTCTTCCTGCAGCGGAAATCAATTATGAAATAAATCTAATATTCAGATCAGACGGTATTAGAAGGGACCACTCATCATATATATGATATTTCCAGATTACATCTTAGCTTGGCTCACTGAGTCATCACTTCAGCATTCTCACTAAATCAAAAATTAAACAAAGCGAATCAGTCAATTAACGGGGCTGCTCCTTGCTCTGTGCACAAATAATCCTTTCAAGTCCAACCCTTAACTCAATTTGAGGCAGGGAGCGCTCAGTATCTGGGAAGGAGCGGCCACTGTGCAGGGCTGGCTGCTCGGGTACAGCCAGGACAGGGTCTGAGCCTGGGCCTCAACAATGCCAGCCCGGCCACAGCCACGGTCTGAGCCCCCCATTCCCTGCAGAGAAACCCAGAACTGCTCAGGGGACAAAGCACCAACCCCAGCCTGGCCAAACCCCCCATTCCTGCACAGAACCCCAGCACTGCTCAGGGAACTAAACACCAACAACCAGAATTCATAATCCCCTCTCCTCCTTCCACACACCAAAGCCATTTTCTCCCCAAACCTGTGCCAAGCATGGGAGACACACTGGGAATCTGCTCAATTCTTCATCCATCTGACAACCTGGCTGCACCCACGGCCAGAAGAGAGAGGAGATGCACAATGCTCTGATCCTCAGCAGACACAGGCACTTGCTGATTACACACACAGCATTCCATTTTCAGCACGTATACTTTAGGGAAAGGGAAGGGAAGGGAAGGATGGGTTCAGTGCCCAAGAAAATATTTTGCCCTTGAGAAATACTTGCTAGGTCTGAAATATCTGTACCAGTACAGAGACAGACCCAACACCACCAAAAGTGATTTATGCAGCCTCTCTCCAGTTACAGAAAGTTAGGTGCTTGGTTTTTAAAGCAAAACAATGGCCTGTATGCAAAAAGCTGCAACTCCTAAATCATCCATGACCCGTGTCAGTGCTCATAAAAGAGAGAAGCCCTGGCACAGGTAACAGCTCTCTCCTCCCACAGTAACGGCCACGCCGGGTCGGAACAGAGCTGCACTCAGTATCCAGCTCCCAAAGAAACAGCCACATTCAAATCTCTCAGCTGCGATACAGGCAAAGTGGATAAATACTCCTTTGCAGTAGCAGAGATTGTTTCTCCCTCTTACACACAAGTGTTTGTGTGTTTGCTCTCCAATTCAAAACACACCCTCCTTTAATTCTCCATTTGCTCCTCACGTGCACATGGCTCCAAGAAAAGAAATTCTGAACAAGCGATGAAAAGAGTTCCAGCCTCACTGAAGTCTGCAGAGGCGCTTTGCAATGGATTCAGATGGGATTAGAGCCTTTATCTAGATTAACAGTGCTTAATAGCCCAGCTAACAAACAAGCTGCTCTGCATGAGGAGACATTATGATTGTGTTTTCCCTGAGTGGTCACTTTTCCCCAAACATCTCCCCCTTGCATCTGCCATGTCTGTGCACATTCTAGCTGACAAGATTTCCCCACTTCTCCCCAGATTCTGGCCATGTGGTTCTGACTCAAGGACGCAATCCATGAGCATCTGAGCAGTTCTGTGAACCTAAGAGAGGAGGTGTGATCCTCTCTGCCTCACTGGAGGTGCTGGTTTGGGTCCCTCTCCTTTACACAACAGCACTTTCCATGAAATTGCAGAAACTCAATGTTTTTGAAGTCCCGTTGACTTTGCTGAGTTCAAGCTTTACACAGATGAAAATATTTGACAGACCATGTAATCATGCACAGCGCTGTCCCTAAGAAACCAAACTGGGATGTCATATTTTCAACAAACCTAGGGCTTGAGTATAATTTGTTGTAACTACGAAACTAAAAGCCTAAGGACTTATACTTCACCTTGCATTTGCCAGGAATTGCTGCTATGGGGAACTGTATCAGCAGTGCAAGCTAACAAGGGAGACAATCTCAGCTATGAAGGCGGAGGGCTACTTAGATCTACTTGCATCATTTCTCTTGTCCTTCTTATTGTTTTGATAAATCCAAATAATTAAACTTCACAGATATTTCTGCACCCTGGAAAATGTCTGCAAACTCAGACTCCTGGGTTTTGGACCAAGGACTGTGAACAAGACCTACTGCTCAAGTGCTTTTCCTGGGGAACATCTGCCTATAGGTTTGTCCCTGCTTGTTCTTTTATTGTGGCAAACTCCCATTAAAAACAAACAGTTTTTAATGTCCTAATCACCAGCTTCAAACACACTACCACTGCAAAGTCAGGCATGCACAGCATCCTGTGCTTTAATGCTTTCCAGCACAGTACTGACCATATCAAAACTGGTTTTTCCTTTCAGTGCATGTGTTCCAGCACCTCATCTCAAAGCCCTCTATCTACAGCTCTGTCAGAACAGCTCCAGAACTGCCTGCTAAGCTTCATAATTATGCTAAGTAGCAGAGTCTAATAATCCATGGGCATACACGAAAGCTATCTGAATTACTAGCCTTGCTCAGGTCTCAGTGCAAAGCAGAACTGGTGGCTGTGTGCAGAACTTGCATTACTTTTACATAATGATGTGAGAACACAAAGTCACTGGGACACGGCCCAAGGAGCCATCCCCAAAGCCAGGCCCATCAGCCCTGATGGGAGCTCAGCAAACAGCTGGAGCAGTGGCACTCCTGGAACAGCATGGCTCCATGTCACAGCTGTACAAATATCCTCCTATTTTACACACAGTAGTATTTGACTTTCCTGATATGCATTGTTTGGACTGTATGCTACCAGCTATGACAGCACCAACACAACTGCTTTTCCTTTCTCCCCCCTGCTCCATCCCTTTGCAAATCATCTTCTCTCTGGCAAATGATCCTGAAAGTCTTTGCCTGCTTTTGAACATGAATACATTAACACAATGAATGGATTTTATTATCTTTAAGATATCTTCTACCTCTGATTACTTCACACTTAATGCACAAAGAACATTCACATGTAATCTAGACATGTAGGGCATACAGACTAATAATTATATAGTAAAGAGCTCCCATTTAAATATGTGTCATTTACATTTAAAATCCTGTTCATTTTTCTTAACATTCTATATTAAAGCTGATTTAAATTATATCCTAATGCTGCCTTGTAATTGCAAGAGTAAAATTTAGTATTTATTCCAAAGTTAATGAGTATCTATAACTTACATTAACTGGGAAGCAATAAATTACAGTAAAATATTATTTGCTGCACTAAAACCCAGCAGAAATTCTACTGCAGCATAACAGGTAGTTCCAATTCTAGGATTTACAAGTTAGCGCCATGCATAGGGGACAACGGTCAGCAACAGTCAGCTCAGGCCCAGAGATGGCTCCAGCTGATCTTTTAATCCCTCTGATGCCAACAAGTCCCATCTGAACATCATTTCCACACTGTCTTTGAGATATTCCACACGCATAAGCAGGGCATTAAAAGGGGGTGGTTTTTTAAATCCAGAGATGAAATGTAAGCCCCACCAAGAACCACAGTGCCTCCCCCTCTGGGGCAGCTGAGCTCAGAACGGGACAGAATGAGCAAACTGAGGGCTCCTGCCCCGAACAGCTCTGTGCTCCTGAATGCAGGTGAGCTGCACAGAGCACACACACCCAGCCAGATTTCTGCTGCCTTTGTCTGCACCAACCTATTAATGGATCCACTACGACAGAGGGACCATTTCTGTACCTCTGTGAAGGAAAGCAGAACAGGAGCATATCTGAGGGCTGCTCCCCAGGCTTGGACACAGGCTCACAGCTGCTGGCCACAGATTAACACAGGGCTCATGCCAAACAAGCCTGCTCAAGTGAAGCACGAGTGACAAGGGAACAGCAGAGAACAGAGGATTTGTCTGATGCGAGCCCAAAGCCAGCGTGCTGCTCCCAACACCAGCACCACGTATCTGTATTTAGGAACTGCTCAGCACCATCACTTCCCACGTCTTCAGAAGGCACACACCTGGACTGCTGAAGTAGTGAGATCTGTTTATTCTGCACAGATGTAATTAACATCTACAGAGTGGATAATGTACTTCACATCTGCTTCTGGTTACTAATTTAGCCAGTCTCTGAAAACAGAGGCATGCAGACTGGAAAGCCAGACTCATTACCTTTACAACAAAGACCACCAGTTGATTCCCACCAGGACCTGGCCTTATTAACCTTACTTTTAAATTACAAAGTCACAGATGTACTCATCAGTTGCTTGATGAAGATTCATTTGCCAATCTCATCTCACAAAAGGAGTAATTAACATGAAGACATTACAGGCTGATGATTGGAATTGTTATAATGCAGGACTGCAGACAAATAGCAAGGCACCTGCATATCTGTAACAACTAGAAGCTCTCTCAAATGTTCCAGTTTACCAGCATAATTGTAAGAAATTAAGCAAAAAGCACTGAATTACATCAGTCCTTATTTACCGTGAACAGAAAAACAGAAACTTGGACAAGGTATAAGCAGCAGATCACAACAGCCTGAGGACAAAACCAGCCCAAAACCATTGCAGAAACTTCAGAGGGAGAATGGTTTCCCAGAAAAGGACACAATGAATATGTGAGAGTACTGGAAAAGAAAATGAGTGCCCTTCTAAGGTACACTGAAATAATCTCTTCCTTTCAATGAAGAGCCCTATGATTTCATGCTAAGATTCTTCAGCAGCTAAGCTTTTCTAAACATATTCAGGGACAGAGAGATGCTATTTTGAAAGATGCCTAGAAGGGTTTTCAGGAGACAAAAACTCAAGTCAATGATGAGCAGTAACTGTATAATCCTGAGTCTGTGCTGCCCATCTGAATGTCAGCTGTTTCATGTACAATTCTCCTCTGACATTTTGCTTTCAAGGCCTGCTTGGTGCTCAAGCCACACAATTTTTAGCCTGATCTGTGGAGAAGTTATATCAGTAGCTATTTACCAGCAATACTACTACTAAAAACACAACAAGAAATGAACAGCTGCAGTGTTACGTAGATAGATTTCCTTGCACAAAGGAATGAAGACAATCTGAGGGTGCATACAGTCATTGAAGTTTCTCCACTGAAATGAGAAGCACCAGGTTGTGCAGACCTTGTTATTAATGAGAAGAACTTACTCAGCTAAGCAGCCTGCAAAATCTCATCTTTTGGGGATCTGCTTTCAGTGTGAGAGCGCTGCAGTGGAGCCTGGACACTGAAGCAAAGCAGAAAACCCCGAAATATTAAATATTAACTAGATACTATTCAATTGAGGAAAGCCTTCACACAATCTGTGATTCACACTGAAAAAGGACTTGACCATTTTGAAGACAACTCTTAGCACCCAGTGGCTCCACAATTGCAGGAATACACGCCCCCATCCCTTCTGCCCCAAACCAAAACACAGACTATTTGATCATTTAACACATGACCTAGAGAATACCCTGACCACTGTGTCCCCAGTTTAAAAAAACATATAACAAAACCACAGAAACCTTCAGAAACACAGGCATTACATTTTGCCAGCAATTTAAAAGCTGGGAACTTTGGATGCCACTTAACTACAACAGCCAGCTCTCCACCTTCACAAAGACCAAAAGGTTGAGAGATAAATCTGATCAAAATGGTTTTCATTACAACACACCTGTTTTTTCTCAGACAGAGGACTCAGTGTGCCATAATCTTTTGGGTTTTGGCTAAGTATTTTCTGAAATGTCATTTCTGATAGGTAATGTACAGTTTAATAGAGGGGGGGGGTTTTTTTCAGAGCAGAGACTATTTGTAAACCACCATCTCCCCATAAGCAGTGTGTACCACCCTGTTCAGCCAGTTCCCCCTTAGGAGCCCATGAACCTGGAGGGAGGATGGAGCCAGAGCAAGGCTGGGCACCCTGGGCACAGCACCTTAGGAGGGGAGGCAGGAGCAGCTCAAACTGGGGCAGCTGTGCCCACAGAGAACCCTGCACTGTCACCACTGTCCTCTCTCCGACAGCTCCCAAAGCCCTGCTGATGAAGAGGGTGAACAAAATCACCCAGCACACACGACACCCACAGAGCAGCCCCAGCAATGGGTCTGTGAAGGGCCCTGAACACCACATTCCTACCCTAATTTTATCCTCACCCCCATCTCCCATAAATACCCAGAACCCTAAAACTGGGTCACTGCTGCCTGCAGGGTGGCAGGGGAAAATTCATAAATATTGATGCAGGAAAAAGAAATAAACTTTTCTTGGAGAAGTGGGTTCTGCCTACCATGCCCCAGGAGCCTCAGGACCATCGGCATTTTGTGGTGCCAAACCATCATTTAAAGGCTGAATTTTATGCCAACTCACTGGCCCTGTCAAGGCTTCCCATTTTCCATTTCAGCCCATTAATACCACGAGAAGCCAAGAGCCTTCTCTGGCCTCAGCAGCACTTCTGGAAAGGACTTGTACTCCCTCCAAAAGCTGCCTTTCCTGATGAGGCTGGGACAGAAGATGCTCTTCCCATGCTAGCAAACACAAACTCCACCTCTAGCTCCAGAGTCCAGCACCAGTCAGCAGGATTTGTGTTTCAAAGGCACATATCTTCCAGAAACACGGTTTTCTGATTCAGAAGAGCCTTCTAATAATGAACTGCATGGCCCAAAGCTATTTCAGTTTGGTGGTTATTAAATAGCACAAAAAATTCATGATAAACTATGTTATTTAAATAACTTAGGATAGAGAAAAATAATCACAAACAATTCATCTATTCACAAGGAAAAGCCTTCCAGTAAACACCTGCATCATAAAGGAGAGAATAGACAGAAAAGTTCTCCTCTACCACTAAGATTCAGGTTTTGCCACAGAGGCAAAGAGCAGAGAGCATGAGCTGAGCTCAGTACGTCACTAACTGATTATCTCCTCGAGAGAATAATGCAGCTTTCAGATCAAGAACACACAGTTATAGGTCTCTGCAAGAAATTGCTCAGAAATACAATTAGCAGGTAATTTAATTGAACAAATACATCTCATGGAAAGGACATAAACTTCAAATTAACCAGAGCCTGAACTTTTGTGTTGGTCACATTTCATACGAGCTGAGACCACCACAGTTCAACAAACCCAGCCTGACTGAAGGGACACTCAAACCACCAGCCATGCTGAGCCAAAGTTGCACCCAACAGGAGCCTATGAACAGAAAGAAAAAGCTGCTTGCATATTTTTAATGCAACATATTCTATTCAGGGTGTCATTGTTGTTTTGATATTTAAACAACTCTCACTGGCATTCAAGTTATCCATAATTTGTTCTACCAGCCCAGCCAAGAGAGCAGAGAACTGCAGCTGGGGAGCAGGAGGTGTGAGAGGCTGAAGGAAGCTGCATGGACCCTCAGAGAAGGTTATCTGTCCTTTCAGGGCAGGGATGTGTGTGCAGAAGGACTGCAGGCTCTTTGACCATGTGTACCCCCACGAAAATGCCCTCAGACACCAACCTGTGTGCACGCACCATTCACTGTCTGCACTACTGAGTCCTTTCAGCACCTTGGGTGCTTGCCAAAGAATCAAAGCATTAAAAATGAGGTAAACTGACTGCTCCTGTCCACAGCAGAGCAGCACAAACACGTGTCACCACTCATCTCTGTGCTTACGGGTGCTGAGTTACCCTCCCCTGGCTCTAAAAGTGAGGGCCAGCAGTCCAAGGGAAAATATCACAGCTAGAACAACTGAAACCAAAGGAAAACACAGGATTTGAATGCCTCCCCTCTTACATGGAAAGCACCTCCTCAGAGCAGTGCATAGGTGCCACGGCCCCTCAGAGGGGCAGCTTTCCCATGGCCACAGCACAGGACTGGTGCCCACTAAAGCCAGCACCACCGGGGCATCGGCAGCGCAGGGCGAGCGCCTCTCCCAGCACCCTGCCCTCCCCAGAGCCTCTGGGCTTGTACAGCCACAGACACGTTAACAGAACTGACCAAGGATGAGGGAGGACCAAAATAGCTCGCTTTCTTTCTCAAGCCACTGGCAAAAATCAAACCAATTAAAATCATGATCTGAGTCAGTTTTAGTCGATCGCTGGCACCTGGGGCAAAGCGCCACCAGAGCAGAGCTGCTGTTGGTTTCCAATTGAGCTGTCAGTGAGACAGGGGAAGGGGCTCGAGGAGATGAAGGAGGCATTAATAATAACAGAGGCAAAGACGAGAGCTTGGTCCCCACCACAGGCACAGGATTTGCATCAGCTTCCCGCGCCTGTCTGACAGCAAGCCTGGCCCAGGGCACCAACAAAACCACAAAGCAAAGAGGAAAACTTCAAGGGAAGCAAAAAACAAACCCCCAAAATGGTGTACAGACACACAGGCAATAAAGAATATTTTTACAAAACAGCTGAAACCAAACAGCAGTTGTGTCCCTCCAGCAGCTCCTGGATGCGGCCGTGCCCTGTGGGGTGGCTGCAGCGATTGGCACGGTGGGGTAAATGCAGGACACCGCTGCTCAGGAGCCAACAGCCCTCTGAGGGTGTGCCACCAACCACAGACAGCAGGACACTCATGTGCCCAAAGCAGCGTGGCTATCTAGCAGGGCCCCTGCACAGCAGCACGGTGCCAGCCACACCAGCAGCACGGTGCCAGCCACACCAGCAGCACAGTGCCAGCCACACCAGCAGCACAGTGCCAGCCACACCAGCAGCACAGTGCCAGCCACACCAGCAGCACAGTGCCAGCCACACCAGCCACAGGGCACCAAGGCAGGGCCGGGCCACTGAGCAACACCAACAGCATCACCACACGGCAAAGCTGTTCTGACAGACCCTGACCCCTGACAGAGGCAGTCCAAATCTAAAAAACCCCAAATGATCAAACAACAACAACAGAAACATCACCACAGGACAGAAGCTAAAAATAAGATTCTGCAACACTGCTTTTCATCAGGTCTGCCTGTGTGCCTGAAAGGGGAGAGCTTGCAGTGAGCAATACCTGCCCTCACTGTGGAGTCAGGATCACAAACAACTCATCAATTCCCAATAGCTCACACGCGGCTTGAGCCAAGGTCTCGTTTGTCTGGGGAGGAAAAACAAGAGCAAGAAATGATTACAACTCTAAAAATACCATGGAGAGAGAGCTGCAAGGCTGGTCCTTGGCAGGGGCTGGCTCTGCTGCCACTGCCACAGCCCTGGGCGCGCTGGGGCAGCTGTGCCCACACACACGGTCCCTCTGGGGTGAGGAGCACCTCGTCCTTGCAGGAGAGCCTGGCAAGGTGCTCACTCCCTCCAGCTGCACCCTGCGGTGCTTCAGGCTGACCTAAAGCCGGTCCCATGGTTCATGAGGCACTCGGAGGAGCACAGGGAGGATTTACATGTTTGTCATCCCAGCCTGTGGGGACAGCACCCCACCGAGGCAGAGGAACTGGACAGGGACCAGTTTCCAGAGGTAGCCAAGGTACAGGAAATAATTAGTGAACTATATTGGCCTACTGAAAGGTAGACAGCTGATAGTCTTTGCATTTTGAGATTCCCATCCTTAACCTCCCTTCCAGACAAAGTGAAAAGGATGGAGACATGGCGTGTTTCCAAAAGGACAAGCTGAAAAAAGATTAACCTGCATATGTGCAAAGAGAGTGTTTAACACCACAGCACCCAGAGAAAAGCCTGTTACTACACAAGATGGGAATTTAGCTACCACCACACCACATCAAAAGAAACCACCACGTTTCACTCTTCTGCTTTAAAATCTGTCCCACGCCTTCCTCATATGTCTGCACCTCCTGATCAATTACCTTATGTCAAAGCCTTGTTACACACACACACTCACACGCAAGTTTTAATTGATTTACTCAAGTCAGTGAGCAAGGAATAAATTAAATTACATCTTGGGAAATAAAGCTGGGCACGCCAGGGCAGCCCGCCTCACTGCTGCAGGATTTGAAAGCTCAGAAACAAAGGCAGATCTGGTTTGCTGCCACGGTTTGATGTGAAGCCTCAAAGTGCCTGAGAGCTGTGCTGGCCCAGCTGATCCAGGGCAGCCAGGGGGCTGAGCCCACAAGCACAGACCTTGTCCACTGCTCACAGCAGCACCAGCCAGAATTCATCCAGCAGCTCTCTCCTCACAGCACAGCACAGCGCCAGCACACCGCACACATGAGTACTGAACAGAAAATGCACATAAAACCAACATTTCCGTGCTTTGTGATGGTATTTAGACTGGGTCAAAACTGATGCCACCACCTTTTAAAGACTATTCATTCTCACCATATTTACCAAGATGATCCTTCAAGACCTTTGAGTCAATAATCCTATGCTAGTGAATAAAGGTAAAACATAAATAAGAAACAGATGAAGATGAAGATATTGTAAGAGACTGAATTATACAGAATAATTCCCAAAGCCAAATTTTGAAGCACCAACAACCAAATTACAGCAGAACTGGAGAGGCAGCAGCTGCCTTCAAGGACATCCAGCACAGGACAGGGCAAAACTTCAAACCACACTGTTCCGTTCACAGCATCTCCCAGGCAATCTCTCATTCCTAAACACAGGATTCTGCTCCCTTTTATTCACCAGCACGGTTTTCTGATGCTGCAAGATCAGATCAGGAAACAAATCTGTTTCTCTTACATACTTCAGTAATCCCATACTGCAGAATCAAGGCTCAAACTTGCAGTTCATCCTAGCAACCTTCAGGCTTATCTTAGAGCACTGATTCAACACAACCCCCTGCCACACTTTTTATAAAGAAAAAAACTGGGGGGAAAAAGAATGTTTAAAATATTGATCCCAAGAGTGGTCAGCACTGTGAAGTGCAAAGCGTGTCACACTTCCACACTGAGGGTTTGATTCACAAGGCTGGCACTGAGCAGCACAAACCACGCTTCAGTCTGACCTGACAGGACAGCACAGCTCAGGTGCTGCTCTTCAGAAGGTGCCACCCAAATAAACACCAATGATCGATCAAACTCTCTCACCAGCAGTTATTCAAACCCAACCCAAGCACAGGACAGTTTAAAATGCCAACAGCAGCAATAAGAACTGTAATTAGAGATCTGACTGAGGAGGCAGAAAAGCCCTATAAAAGAAGAGGGTTCCTCAGTGATGCAGGCATTGTGGATGCACTGACAGCAGTGCTCTCCCAGCTCTGTGAAGGAAGATCAATGTGTTATCTCCTCTCAGGGACAGAAGCACTGTCTGACAAACAGCTCGCTCACACCCTGCACCTCAGCCATCAAATCTGCTAGCTTTTCTCCATTTCTCTCACAAGCCCTTTGTCACTCACTCAGCCTGCATCATGCACACTCAATGGCTCCCGAAATGCACTGAAGGTAAGAATTTGTGATAGTGGGAATGTGGCATGACAAGAATATCCAACTTTCACTGATAGGGACCCAAAGCAGAGCGCTAACAGCTTTTGGGCAAATGGAAAGTAGAGATGTTTGGCACCTTGCAGGACAGATTGTCAAGTCTTTTCTGCACCATTTCAGGCTGTCAAACCTGCGTGCTTTCCCTGCAGTCTGATATTACTACGAGTTACACCCACAGTATCTCCTCTTCCATTACATTCTTCAGCTTCCTTGTGCTCTCCAGAGACTTTTCAAAGCTCATTTTCCATCGTTCAAAGTCTCATAGAATCTGCTTTCTCCTGCCACTGTACCACACTTTCTCCCCCTTCCATTCTCAGCCTGGCACCTCTTATTCATTCCACAAAGCAATTTAAAGTCCATCCTTCATGATCAAACATGGAGTGAAACAAAAGCACTTCCAGACCAAAAGGCACAGCCCCGCCACCTCGCTACTGAGCTTCCAGCATCCTCCACAGCACTGACACGAAACCCTGCTTTTTTCAGCTGTTATGTATTTCAAAATCCCTTCCTAACATTGTTCAGAAGGGCCTAACTAATTTTTCTGATCATACTCAAAAGTCTTGAAGAAACATCTCTGTTTTGACGGGAGGTCTTTTCAGACCAAGGGTGGAACAAGGACAGCGATGGAAAACCTGACAGGTCTTTTTCCTTAAAATAGCTCCAGTGTGACTGTTTTTCCTGAGAAATCTCAAAGAAGTTTTGCTTATGTCCCAATGGGGAAACAAACTCAAATTTTTAAGCCCTGAAAGTTGCCATGAAAAGAACTGAAAACTTTCACAGCTCTGCACAATCCCTAAACAATGGCATCTACTGTTCTTAAATGAACTACTAGGAGAAAGTCCAAGTTCATCTTTCTCCTGTTTTCCACGCTGTCCTCTCCTTGTGCAGGAATTGCTGGATCACTGCCTATAAAGCTTTCACTGCTCTCCATCACCTACCAACGGGACACCCCTCATGAACTGTCATGTACACTAATCCCCAACATCCCAGAAATCATGGGATAGAAATTCCTCCCAAGGACACAACTGTACAAACAGAACTTGAAAACTGGGGTTTGCACTGATAATCTGAAAAGAAACAAAAAAAAACAAAAACGAAACCCCAAAAACCAAACGAAACAAACAAGATGAAACCCAACCCCAAAACAAACACCCAGCCCCTCCTGCAGCCAAGGAAACCATTTGTGCTGCTCTCCAGTGGCCAAGTAGCACAGCTCTGCATGGCCAGCAGCCAGCTAGCAGCACCAACACAGACATTCCTCCTCCAGCCTCCCTGGCCAGGCAGTGTCCTGACCTTGGAGTGGGTCTGAAACCACTCACACTTCACCCCAAAAATCTCTTTTCAGCTGGAGCCAGACTTCTGACCCTGCTGCTGTAGCCTCCCCACGAGGTGATGAAGGAGAGCCTTGCCATGTGATCCCTCTTGACTTACTTCACTCTGACCACCTTTTATTGAGCTCCGCCAAAGCAAACGCAAACCCAATATCCTCTCTCAGAAAGCAAACAGGGCAGAGCGGGAAGGGGAGAAGAGCAGCAGATGAAAGTCACTCCAGCTCTCCTTGCCCAATCACTTGAAAGCAGCCAGCTATTTTTGGCAGTCTCTGGATTCAGGCACTGCTATGCAAGACGAGAGGCAAACGTGAGGCAGAGCACATGACAGAGCTGCCCTCTGCACACTGTGTGATGGCCCTGTGTTGTCCTGGGGGGCTGCAGGGACCCCTGCTCCTCCAGCAGGACTAATCACTGCTCCTGGATGGCCTCACACAGCTGCAAGCCCCTCCCTGAGGAAATGCATCCATCCGCAATGCCCACCAACGCTGCAAGCCCCAAAAATACTTCCACGTCTGTACTGCATCAGGGAGGACTCTCACGGGTCAGGTTCTGCTCTGCACCCCACCCAGGACCAGCTCTGCACCCCACCAGGAGTGACAATGGCTTGCAGTGACAACTGGCTCCATCCTGGCTTCTTGTTCTCCTGCAGCACTCAGAGGAATAAAGGCACATCAGCTTGGAGCACTGTGTATAATTACAATTAAAACACTGATCATTTTCCAGACAGTACTGTGGCACAACTTGGGCAAACTGAGATGTAAGAGCAACACAAGAATTTCACGTGCGTACTGAACACACAAGACAGCTGCCCAGAACTCCACAGCAGATGTAAAAGCCAGAGGAAAAATGTTTCTGTGTAAGCAGACTGACAGCACAATGGCAATGTGTGGAAGTAAATCCAGCCTCAGCTACTTGAACAGTGTGGCCAGGAGCTACATGAGGGACACAAAGTGACACCCAAAGCAAATCCCTGCAGAGCACACAGCTCAGAGGGGAATACACAATGCCCACCTCTGATCTGATCCCACCATCACAGCAGAAATTCATCCTAAACTGGCTGGTAACTAAATGCACACGTATCAAAGATATCAAGCACTGGTTAAACAATTTATTCTTAAAGCAACCAAGAGAGCCTTGTATCAATTATGTCAGACCCCAGCTTTTGAAAAGCACGTAGAGATTCCCTGGGCCACAGAACAGAGTATCTCCATAAATACGCCTTCATTTCAGCTGCAAGCACCACCAGTGGCACAGGTAACAAACACCAGCAGCTCAGATTCAGTCAATCCTGAACTGTGCACATGTAATGCAGCCCAGATCAATGGCAATTCGATTGCTATTTCAGGAATATCTCTTCTTCCCACCTCATTTCTGTCCTCTGCTCCCTCCCACCTCCCAGTGATGCTCTAATTATTCAAACAACGTAAGCAGTGTTCAATCCATGCCAGCCCTTTCTTCCTTCAGCACTGACCTTGCCTTATACATCACTCTCACAAAACTAATTAAGTGGAGAACAGTCTCACTTTACACTCTCTTCATGAGAAGAACTGAATTGTGACCTGCCCGAGGGTGCAATTCAAATTATTTTCGCCTTCATTTCACTCAGCAACACAATACAAATATTGAGCACGAAACCAGACAATTCACAGAAACCTTTACCCAAGATACCACACACAAAAATAAAAGGATTATTGTAAATAACATCTATAACCTAGTTGTCTCATTTTGGTTTTTAACATGCATTTTCATGTAAGCTTGACCAAGATGTGTTTTGGGGAAAAGGAGGGAGTTTTGTTAGGTCAAACGATGTAGCTGAGGAAGGAAAAACAGTTTGGGCTACACAAGCCCTAGAGCCAGGCTCAGCTGAGAGGGACAGGAGCGGCCAAGAACCCTTCAGTCCCACAGAGGAGATCTGAGACCACGGAATCTGTGAGAGCATCCAGGCACCAACAGGGCAGCTCCTCTCCCATACACAGAAACACAGAACTCCTGGCCTGAAAATGCTCAGCTAAGGGTTGTCCAGGATGGGAGGCTTGGCCTCTTGGAGTTACAAATGTTTTATTGCACACAGAACGCCTCCAGATTTACAGAGGATTTTATACAAGCATGGATTCAGTGCTTGCAGGAGGCTGAGGAACAGGACTTGTCCTGTCTTTGCTCCTGAGGAGGTTTTTCACACAACTCTGGAGCTGTGGCTTCTGCAGGAGACATCAGCACTAACACACCATGAGGAGCAGAAGCAGAAATTGAGCATGCATGGACCCAAGGCTGCCCTGCAGCCTCCATTCCCAAAGCACGGGGCTGAGACCAGTGCCTTGCAGGGAATCTCAGAAGATGGCACAAACTCAGTTAATGACATGTCTGCAGTGTACTGTGGGTGGCCACAGAGCAGAGATGCCAGATTCTAGGCCATGCAGATTCTGGTGCATCTGCTGTGCTCCCCCTCTGCAGTGCCCTGCAAGGCTCTGTGGGGCTGCTCGTCCTCCAGGCTTCATTTGGAGATTTGGCATCTGCAAGAGGCAACTATAATTAAGTTTTCCTCTAGAAGCAAAAAAAAAGACTTTTACTACCTTCTGTACAACACAAGTTGTTGGCATGGACAGCAGCCACACAGAACCAACACCAGCAAACCCCCGAGTGTGGAGCTTGTCCCTGGAAATTCTGCCTTGCTGTGGATTTCCTCAACACTAAAACCATTCAGGAGCATCAGCACAAATGTGCTGGCATTTCCATCTCAACACTGCTTCCACTTTTTAGCTGCTGACGTTTTATCAACATATGTGAGGGGCCACAGTCTTGGGATTGAGAGGGAAGGATGTTTCTTTTATAGAGCTCCTGTCGTTTGTGGTACCAAAGCCAGCCCAGATAATGAGTCAGAACAGGAGGTAGTTACTGTAAATATTCCAAGCATGGGCACATTAACAACCTCCCACTAATCAGAGGCAGTGCCACGGACAGACAGAGAACTCCCACTGGTGTCACTGGGAGTTCTGAATGGATCAGGGCTGGGCCAAGCACCGAGCATCCATTGTGAGCTGAGGGATCAACAGCAGGGTGGGATGGGCCATGGCCCCGATTCTGGCTGGCTCTTTCCAGTGGGCGATGCAGGCTTCTATGCAAAGTGAAATCTGCAGCCTCAGACAGGAGCCTCTGAGATTTCCAGCGTGAAGGGAACACAAGCACTGTGGTGAACTCACTCTCTGGTGCCGTTCCGTGTTGGTAACACAAACACAAGTTCTGATGTGTGGGTCAGCAGCACCAACTGACCACAAAGACCCAATGTGCTGCTGGCAAGCACCTGCCTGGACAGATCCTCAAGCTCACATCCTAAACTGCAGCTGCTGCTGAAGTTTGGGGGGCTTTTGGTCTGCAATGAAAAGAACTGGCGCCCAAGTTTCTGCCGAAAAGACACAGAACTGCCCTGCCTGTGACCTGAGCTGGCCAAGCAGCACTCGGGGCACTCAGCACCGGGCTCCCTTCCCCCTTCTCACCAGGGCTGCACTCGCTGCTAATTTTGATCCCGTGGCCTCAGACCAAGACGTGGTCAGCTTACACGCTGCTCCTCCTCAGTCCCTGAAGTAAGTTACTGTCTCATGAATCAGTTCTATAGAAATATAACTGTTGAGATCAGCTTCTTTATTTTTGTCAGCTTTTCTCCAGACCTTTCAATCATAAGCTGCATTATCCAATATTCCCACAAAGCCAGGAAAAGCAGTAATAGATACCTCAAAATTCTGACTTCTGTTCTTCCTGCCAAGTGATTTCTCTAAGTGCTTTGTTTTCTGCTGTCACTGAATTAGAATAGTACCTGTACTTCCAGAGTCTTCACTGTTACTGTCACTATTTCAATACACTCTTCTCACATTAGATGCTTTCAACTTCAAAAATGCTCCTATTTTGCTTTCTGCAGAAGAAAATACACTCTGCATTTTCTCACTGCTTATGGCTGAGGTGATCAGACTTTTGGACAAAGCTATCCCAGTTCCTTGTGGTGACAGCATGGTGACAGGAACAGATCCCCCTGCATCTGCTTTGATGGGGAAGCCAATAGTACATAATCCCCTTAGTAAAAAGGACACAAATGCAGATTAATCCAGTCCTCAGATTGAGTTTGAGAGTCTCTGCTCCAGCTCTTGACTCTGGCCAGAGGAGCCACACAAACTGCAGAGCAGCGTGTGTGTGCAAGGGCCTGGCTGTAAGAGCAGGCAGCACGGGCTCTGCAAGGGCCAGCCCCAAAGCACAGGGCTGCCAGCACTCAGCTCCTTCCCCAGGCATGCCCAGGGCTCTCCTCCTGCCCACAACCCTCCCCAAACATGAGATATAAAATATTAATTCAAACCAGGTGATGCTGGTCCAGCCCCAAGGACCAACGGGGACACTCAAGGCACTGTGCCCAGAGTGCAAGGCCAACACTTCTGGGGAAATGCCCTGCCCTGGCACAGCCACGGCTCTGGGCACAGCAGCTCCGTGCCAGGACAAGAACCTGCCTGGTGGGAGCTGCTCTGCTGTGCTGGGAATGCAGGAGAGCTGCCCCAAAATCACTGAGTGCCCACTGCTGTGCTGGGAATGCACCCAGAGCACCCCCTGGGCACTGAGCTGCTCCCCAAAATCACTGAGTGCCCACTGCTGAGCTGGGAATGCACCCAGAGCACCCCCTGAGCTGCTCCCCAAATCAGTGACCACTGCTGTGCTGGGAATGCAGGAGAGCTGCCCCAAAATCACTGAGTGCCCACTGCTGTGCTGGGAATGCAGGAGAGCTGCCCCAAAATCACTGAGTGCCCACTGCTGTGCTGGGACTGCACCCCGAGCACCCCCTGGGCACTGAGCTGCTGCTCCCCAGTCAGTGCCCACTGTGGGATGCTGAGCTGTTCCTGCCCAGCCCCTGGCATTCCTGCCCCCGGGCACAGTGAGGTGATGACATGGACACTGCCCCAGGTGAAGGCAGCCCAGAGGGGACAGGCTGCTCTGGAACCAGCTGCTGGCTGCCCCAAACAGCCTCCAGCCCAGAGCAGCACTGCCCCTGTGCCCCGGGGAGCAGCTGGGAGCACACCTGGGCCAGCAGCACCCCGCACCTTCCAACTCTCACACACTGAATTGAACACAGGGGATCAATGCCATCATCTGCCCTAATGCTACAGGTACACAGCACAGTTACTGCAGCATCTTGCAGAAAGGAAAGGTGCACATCCCTGACTTCATTCTGTTAATCCATGAGCTTTAGTTAAGATTAGGATAGATAATTCCAAATGCCCACAGCCACTTTTAAAAGCAACCAGATATTGAGCAAAACACAGCCATCACTGGGTTTTCCAGGCAGGACTGACACCTGGGACCAACACAGTCTTAAGCAAGCAGTTACCCTCCTCTTTGGCTTCAGGAAAGAAGTGAAAAACCCCCACTGTTTTAATTAAAAATAGATTTTTATACTTCTGTAACACCTGCAGAACTCCACTGACACCACCAGAGACTTTACAAAAGCATAATTTCACTGCAAACAACCACTGCAAGGCAGTTCAGTATTTGCTCTGGATTGTGCTTTTTCCCAGCAAAATCCATGGCCTTTCAAGGTTCTGGATAAATCAGTTTTTTCTAGAAAGAGCCACCCCAAATCCAGGGGAAGAAAGTGTCTCTTAACAACACACACAGTGCAGCTCCTACATTTGGGCTGAACATGGCCCTCCCCAAATCCTGTAGAGAACTACAGCAAGGTCTCACCTCACGCGTGGCCCTGCAATGCCTGAGCAAGCTTCAGGAGCGAGAAACGCTGGCACTGCTCTCACTGAGAAGCACCCCACATTTATGGGGCAAACACAGCCCCGGGACAGCTGCATTTACAGCAGGTATTCAAACTACACCACCCTCCCTTACAGAGGGGGTACCTGAACCAGCACCACCACAAGCCACTCGTATATAAAACATGATCATGTTGTTCTTTGAAAGAGAGGGCAACTAACCCAAAACCACAGAGCTTTCTCTCAGGACTCCAGTGCCACAGGACACCTGCAGAAAAATGCAGGAAATGGTATCCCATCCTTTCCAGGCAAATTATAAATTGTTTAATTGTATAATAAACCCATCCGGACCAAAAAATCTTAACAAAAAACCCCACCCATCACTGCCTGGATTTACTATGGCTGGGGCCAAATCAAACATTCCCATGGAGAGCATTAACACTTGCAATGACCAAAAGAGCATTCAGGTGGTTCAGAGGAAAGAACATTTCCTATTCTTGCCTACAACTCAAGAGGCTGAGGAGGATCATGCAGCCTATACATGAGCTAGTAAATATTAACTCCTTCTCAGCATCCCCGAGCCTCTCCAAAAGCTGTTTCACAGGTGCTCCGCACCACTCACAAAGCTCCTCACACATGTGGGCTCCTCCTGCTGCACCCACAACCGCCTCTCTGCTTGGTGGGAACACAGAAAGTTTCTCTGTGAGCTCAGGGAGCGGAGCAGCCTCTCCTGAAGCAGAGCACCCACTGCTTTTCCTGAGCCTCAGAATATTCACCTGCTCACCCTGTCAGCACTGACATCACAGCCTCGCACGTCTCAGGCACCACTGACTCACTAACAGACACACAAGTGCCTTTGTCCCACTGCTCTGAAATGTGCCAAAGCAATTTCAGACGTGAAGTGTGTCATTAGAACCTGTAATCACAGCACAAAATGCAATATGTAAGCTTGATTTTAAAAATAAGCTTTCAGGCAAGCATAGCACAAGTACGGCAATTTCTTTTTGCTTACGTTCGTACCACAGTTCTAAATCATGCAAAATAATTCCTCGGAAAGGCGGGAATCTTTTGTTCTGCGCTGCTTAATAAATTATTTAAAGCGCAATATAGCGAATAAGGCCACCATGAAAGAAAATCAAAATCAACTGAACTTCAAAGGATATAATGTAAAGGCAAAACATATTTATCTAAAAAAAGTAAGGTTTTGCAATGCATCTAAGTAGCGAAGTTGATTGTGTTGCTGAGAAAAAAAATGTCATGCAAACGCTAAGGATTTGGACATGAGACAGAACATAGTAAGAAGGGGAAAGACAGAGTTGGGAAAAAACTGACATAAAAAAAGAAGATTTCCAAAGTGTTAAACATAAATTTTCAAAACCATGAAACCAAAAGCTTTTTATCAAGAATAGAAAGGCTGTATTGTTTTGATTCGGCCTCTCTGGCTGCTAAAAAAGTAAACGGCAGGGAAGCGTCCCACTGGGTTTTACAGAACTGGGAAACGAGGGGCGGGTTTCGGTCCTGCGGGGAGGCCCGGCCACAGCCCCGCTCCCAAACCACACTGGGGTGTGCGGGGAGCCCTGGGGACACCCCGAGGGACAGCGAGCCCCGAGCCGGCCGGGGTGGCACGGGGCACACGGCCACCTGTGCGGGCACCACCCCGGCGGGGAACCCGGCAGGGAACCCCGGTACTGCACCCCGGCAGGGAACCGAGCAGGGAACCCCGGTACCGTACCCCGGCAGGGAACCGAGCAGGGAACCCCGGTACCGTACCCCGGCAGGGAACCGAGCAGGGAACCCCGGCAGGGAACCCTCGCACCCTGGCAGGGAACGCCGGCATGGACCCCGTACCCGGCAGAAACACCGGCCATGCCCCCGGCGCGGGCAGCCCCAGCGCCGCGGGGCCCGGGGCGAAGCGGGGCGGGGAAACCCCCGTGCCCGGCGCCGCTGGGTGCCCCGGCCCCGCTCGGTGCCCCGGCCCCGCTCGGTGCCCCGGCCCGGCTGGGTGCCCGGCCCCGCTGGGTGCCCTGGCCCCGCTGGGTGCCCGGCCCCGCTGGGTGCCCTGGCCCCGCTGGGTGCCCGGCCCCGCTGGGTGCCCCGGCCCCGCTCGGTGCCCGGCCCCGCTCGGTGCCCCGGCCCCGCTCGGTGCCCGGCCCCGCTCGGTGCCCCGGCCCCGCTCGGTGCCCCGCTGCCCGTCTCCATGGCGATGTGTGCCCTCCCCGCCCGCCGGCCGGAGCCGCCGCAGCGCCGAGCACCCCCGGCTCCGGCCGGGAGCCGCCCCCTCCCCTCCCCTGGCCGCCGGGGAATGGGGGGGCCCCGGTGCCGCATTGAGCGGGCCCCGCGGCCGGGCCGGGGTGCCGGGCAGCGCCGGGTGCCGCTCCCTGCCGAGCCGGGGCTGCCCCCGGAGCCGTGCCCCCCCTCCCGGCCCCGTGAGCTGTCCGCGGTCGGGCCGGGGAACGCGCCCGCCGATCGGGGCGGCTGCGCCTGCCTTACCCTTGGAAGCATCTTTCTCTTCTTTGGGCTTGATCACCTTCCCGCTCATAGACCCCAGCTTGGGTGGGAAAATCCCCGGGAGCGTCGCGAATTCCGGCTGGACCAAAGAAACCTCGGGCGGGGGGCAGCGTGCGTGCGCGTGGGGGATCCTCTACGCCGAAAAGGCTGAAATAACACCGGGAGCAGGGGAAGGGGGGGCACTGAGGAGCCGGCGAGCTGCCCGCTCCCCGGAGCGGAGCCTCGGAGCCCGGCGGCGCCGCCGCGGTGCCTGCGGGAGCCGAGCGGGGAGCGGGGGGCTCCGGCAGCCGCAGCACCGAGCCCCTGCGCCGCTCGCCGTGCCGGAGACAAAAGCGATATTCCCCGTGTCTGCCCGGCCCCGGCCCCCTCCTTCCCCCGCCTCCCCGGCTCTGCCTCCCCTCCCCAGGGCCAGGGAAGCGCAGCTGGTCCTGCAAGTCCCACCGACCGGGGGGAGGGGGGTACCGTGACTGGGGAGGGGTTGTTCGCTTGGGCGTGTTGGGTTCGGGTTTTTCTCTTTTCGCATCCTCCCCTAATAATAATGGGATGGAGCAGCTGAGCCGCAGCCGCGGATAGGCGGAGGAGGAGGACGCGAGTCCCCGTCACTGCGGGAGAGGCGGCAGGTTTACGCTGGCGGCAGCGAGGAGGGCTGGAGGGGCAGCTCCAGCCGCCGGCCCCGCGCTCCCCATCACCCGCACCGGGGCTCCATTAACCGGCACGGGGGAGGGCGGGGGCAGCACGCCTCCCGCTGCCCCGCGGCCACGGACCGCCGCCCCACGGCCGGAGCCACGGCCAGCCGGGCTGCCCCCGGCCCGGGGAGCCGCTGCCAGCCCGGTACCGCAGGGGCGGCTGTGGGCGCGGGGCCCGGCGGGTGCCGCCCGCTCCCCGCCTGTTGCTGCCGTGGCGGGAGCGGGGCACGGGGGGCACCGGGGGATCGGGTTCCCGATAGCAGCGGGCACGGAGGGCAATGGGGATCGGGTTCCGCAGCAGGGAACGGGCAGAGCCGCGCCGGCTGCCGCCCAGCCCTGCCCTGCCCTACCCTGCCCCGGGGTGTGGGACGGCGCTCAGGGACCCCTCCCGCCCCCTGCTCCATCCCCTCGGGGAGCGGGAAGGGACGGCCAGAGCCCCTCACCTGTGTAACAGCGGCGTGTCCCGCCCCCCTGGCCCCCTCTCCTCGCTGGGGCAAAACTTCCTCTGCCGGGGCCGCCGCCGGGGGAGGGACGGGCCCGGTGCTGCCCCTTGGAGCCCGGCCCCGCTGGGGCCGCCCAAAATAACCCTCAGGGCGGGCCGGGCCGGGCCGGGGAGCCCCGCGGCTGCTCCTGCCCGCTCTGCCCGGCCCGAAGGAGCCGCTCCGGGCCGGGGACACGAGGGGTTCCCGCAGGGAGCGAGGCAGGGCTGGCACCCGGGCAGCCCCCGTGCCCCGCTCCCGCCGGGGGTCCCGGCACAGCCCGGCCCCGGGGCCGCTATTTTTAGTGGGGCCGGATTCCTGCCCGGCCCTGTCCCCGTCCCCTGCGGCACCGGACAGCTGGGGACAGCCGGGGACAGCTCGGCTTTCGCGGCCAGCCCTCTGCCCCGGGCACCGCGCTGCGGGACAGCGGCTGAGGCAGCGGGTGATGATGAAACACGGCGTGGGATGAAGGCTCATGCCCCCCGCACGCGGTGCCTGCCGATCAAGCGCGGTAAGGGGCGTTGGGGCTGTTTAAGCTGAGAAGCAGGAGCCGGGATGGCTCGGCTTTGCTCCTCAGGGACACGGGACCGCTGGGACAGGGGTGAAATCACCGTCGCCCGAGGTATTTCAAACCACAGAGGGGTGGCATTTAGGGACATGGCTTAGCGGTGAGCACGGCAGTGCGGGTTAACAGATTTGATGATCTCAGAGGCCTTTCCCAATCAAAATGACTCCAGGATTCAGTAAGCCCTCTGGTGATAGTGGGCTTGGAGTGCTCTCCATGTAAATCTATTTCACATGAGCCTCTTCAGCTGTTTGGTTTTTTAACACATCCGAGGCTCTCCAGGGGGTTAAAAACCTGGTCTTTTTCTTGCCTGTTTCTCTCCAAACAGGGACCACTGAATGGAAATGGAATGGGGAAGGAGAGATTCTCTGGTTCAGCTGAGCCAGCATTGTCAGAAGCAGCTTATGAACCCCAGCAAGATTTCAGTTGTCCAATACAACTTAGCCCTGATTTTCAAAGGCATTTGCAGTGTCTTTGCTGAGAGCCGTGACAATTCACACTTCTGGTCTGAGGTCTTTCCAACACCAAATGTCACTGACAAATGCTATGTTGGTGCTGACAGTGAAGCTGCCTTACCCGAGCCATTCTCACCTTTGCCAGGAGACGTGTTCAGTTTTGCAGGAGTTATTACATTGACCAAACCAGGCCCTACACTCACATTTACTACACTGGAAGGAGGCAGCAGCTCAGCAGGTTGTGGAAGAATTGTACCAACTGGTGGGCAGAGGGAGCTTCCCCTGCTGTTTTAAATGAGTTAGCTTTTCCCCTTACTAGTTTTCAGGGCTCGGAAGTGTCAGTTAAAACAGCAATAAAATATCGTGTTCTGCATGCAAAATCTAAGGAGATTTGCATGAAGGCTTATTGCAATCCAGGCCCAGTTTGCACGGCCTGGAATTTGAAAGCTGCCTTGATGGCTGGAGTGTCCTAGTGGAGATGGAATCTGTGCTCAGGGTGCTGCCTTATGTCTTCAGATTGCCCCATCAGTTCCTTGCTTTGAAGTGAGCATCTCTGGATTTTAGGAAAATCACTTCAGGTCTGGCTTTGAAACAGAATTCCTTTAACTAACTCAAGTATTTAAATATGAATCTGAACCTCGGTGTCTTGGTACATCACTTCCCAACTGTAGTAGGGGAAATTGTCGCCTCATTGGTTTCCAGCTCCTGCCCTGGAAGCTGAGAAGCACTTGGATGCTGTGGTGACAGAAGTGAAACACAACAAGCTGCACAGGCTCAGGCAGAAACTTACCTGTACATGGCCCTGACAGGGATCCCTGACCTCTCACTGACAGCATTCTCTGAGTTTCTGAATTTACAGCAATTTCTGCACCTCCAGATAAATCAGGTAGTCAGAGGAAGGAGATTTAGTGAAGTTTAATACAAAGAATTCTGATGTGTCTGTGTAAATGCTGTTTAGGTGCCCCCTGTGTGCCCTGGGAGGGTTTAAATTCAAGTCTTTGTTGTGGCAGCACAATTTAAAGTCAGATATCAGTAAATTGTTCTAATTACTCACCTTGTGCAGCTCCGAGATTCCAACAGAGTCATTTAAACCGAGTGGCAACCAGCCAGGCAGCACGCATGGCTGGAGCATCATCCGTACCCTTGTACAGTGTGTGGCTCTCCTTCCCAGAGGGACCAGCAGGAGTGCCCTGGGCACAGCCCTGGGCACTCTCGGAGTGAAGGGGAACGTGAGGCTTTTCCACAGCACCCACAGCAGATCCCAGCTGGGCTCTCTGCATTCCCCAACCCGGGCTGCTCTCGGGAGCAGGCACGGCAGGGCTGAGCTGCTGCACGGAGCTGTGCCTCTCTGCTGAGGGGTTTATTCCCCCAGGAACATCTCCCGGGAGCTTCTGACTTGGCACAGCCTTGGCCAAGTCAAGTATCACTTAACAACCTGAAACTGCAAACTGTAAGTGCTTTTATACAGCAAAGCTGCGGCTGCTTGGCGTACAGTGGCTGCATGGTCTGTCTATAAAACACTCTCTCAAGTCATGAACATGCTTTTCCTGCCCTCGTAAAATATCCACAGAGACAAATATCCCCTGAGGGATTCTGGAACTCACACAGATACAGCGGTGACATTGCTCATCAATGTACTTTTCCCTTGGTTCTTTGACTGATTCACAAGTTGAAAGTTTCTCTTTTCTGTAGGCAGGGGTTTGTAAAAGGTCCAGATTCTACTGTTTTATATAGCAGGAATCTTACATTGTGCCTTTAAAGCTTTGTCATGATGGCTCCTGATACATTCCCAGTTAAATCTGGAGTAAAACTCTCCCTACATTCAGGCAGAGCAGGATCAGGCCTTACATTTAAGATTCCAGACATGATAAATTCTCACTAATACAAGCACTTAATCCTCATTTCAATTTACATTTCAATATTCACACTGGCATCTAGAGGTATCTATTCAATGTGGATAAAATAAGGAAGGCATGTGTCTGGTTTAGTTGCCACTGTTTTGCAGTGGTGTCTATAAAATCAGCCCAGAGAAATCCACTGCACATCTCCTTATTTCCTACCACTGATTCAGTTGGAATGCCAGGGCAGATTTCTGTTCTACCAGTTGTGTGTCACAGTAAAACCAGGGAGGTTTACAGGTGAGCTAAATACCGAACACAGGGCCAAAGCACAGCCTGTCCCTGAGCAGGCACATCCCTGTTCCAATGGGTGTTTCATTTGGCCCCTAAATTAGTTTTACCACTCCTATTCCCACACAGTCTAAAGCACCACACAGAAGATCATTTTGGGGCAGACAGCTTGCTGTGCACAATCTTCTTCCTTTTGATTGCCAAAACTCAGCTGCTGCACGCAAACAGAGTTCCAGCTAATGGATGGCACAGAGATTGCAGTTTCATTTCTCTGAGTAATTGTCTGATCAGCAGAGACCCCCTCACAGGATCCAAGTGGGAAGGGATAGCGATCACACATCCATGGAATGCTGGCCCAAAGCTGCTCCATCACTGCCCTCCTCAGCAGGACAGGACACAGAAAATATAACATAAGTCTCGTGGGTTGGGATAAGGACAGGGAGAGATCACTCACCAATTACTGCCACAGGCAAAACAATTCATTCAATGTCTTACAAATCAAATGAGAAGTAAAAACTAAATCTTGACAACCTACAGAAGAAGCTTCCTGTCTTAAACCCCTACCCAGATGACCTGTAATAGATGCCTGCTTGCCACCTGCCTCTGAGGGTGCCCCTCTCCTCGGGTTTGATGAATTGCAGCTGTTTAAGGATTCTCCTTTGCACCAGCAGCACCACCCTGACCACAGAGCCCTCAGGGTGCAGTGATCGTTTGTGACCAGCACTGGGGAGCCGTGCAGAGGTCTCAGGTGTGTGCTGAGAGTGCAGGACTGTGGCGCAGGGGCTGTGCTGCAATGGGACAGGGCAATAAAGGAGCACCTTCCCATGCAGTTCACGCAGCCCTGCCTGTGCTTGCACAAGTGTCCACACACACAAAGCACAAAGCAGACAGGCCTGGGTCCTTGCAGGAGTGAAAGTGGCTTGTGTCCTTCTCCAGGGAAGACACTGGGGACCATAACCAACTGAAATAAAGCTTTAACTTGATAGCTTCTGTTAGACACATGCAGAAAGAATTAATAATAATTGATTTTTTTTATGTTTTCCTCTTGCCTCATAGCCAAGCAGTGTGCTCAATGAGAGATGCTGTGTGCAGCAACCTGTGGGCACCAACACTGAACATTTTGTGTGAGGCAGAGCAGCACCTGGGCTCAGTGCTGGTGACTACAACTGGGGCCACCTTGTCATGCCAGCCTTCACTGACCCATTGCCAGACACCACCCTGGAGCACCACTAAAACTGTGCCTTCAGCTTTGGCTCCCTGTTCCCCATTGCTCTCCTCCAAAGCGGTCCCTAGGTGTCCATACTTTTCAATTTCTGGTGCCACTGTGCTAGCTGCAGATCCATTATTCATAGCCTGGGATCTGGTTTCTGTGCCTGCAGTCTGAGTGCTCCCCTGGTGTCCCTGCTTTGTACCCATTTTGTTGTTCCTGCGGGGAACGTGCCAGAGGGACGGGGCTGGAATCCTGCTGGCTCAGGAGCAGAGACCACTGCTGCTGTTTGTAAACACGCCCAGGCTAAAATTAGCAGGAGTTAGAGGAACCATTTGTGAACACCAGGCTCCCCCAGGCGTCCCGGGGAACGTCTCAGGCATGTGCCCCCGTGTGCCAGGTTTAGATGGTGCCTGTGCCACTGTCCTGCCAGCTGCCAGCTCCTGGTGCCCAGCCCCTGCCTGCCTCCACAGCCCTGGCCTGGCACCACCACCAATACTGAGCCCGTTTTCAGCTGGGCAGCAGAAGGGCACACCTGGGCATGCCTGGGTGGCGGCAGGACACATCTGGACACACCTGGGCAGCAGGGCACATCTGGACAGACGTGGGCAGCAGGGCACAGGGAGGCCAATGTGCCTCAGGCCACCCCAGGTGAGCGTGGCAGGAGCCCAGCACCCCCAGCTCACCAAACCGCACAGATCCTGGCAGTGCAGCCCTCACAGCAGCCCAGAGCTCCTGTGCTGGGGAAGCACCAGCAGCTCCTCCGAGAAGCAGCAAGAGCCGGTGTGACAGGAGGCACTTCTGGGAGAGGCACATCCTTTAAAGAAGCAGCAAGAGTCACTTCTGGGAGAGCCACATCTTTCCCTTGTCAGCATTTCCGTTCCTCTGCCCTTGGCAGAGCACCACACGTGCACCGTGTCGTGTCCACAAAATGCTCAGCTGCAATTTATGTCCCCACACCCTTTCCTGCATGCAGAATATGCCATCCATGTAAACAGGAGGATTAGAGGGGTAGGAGGAGGCTTAGCACAAACAATAGCTGTGACCAAGCCCTGGTGCACAGTGATTTGTGGGAAGCCCAGGATCAAGGGTGGCAGGTGCTGCTCTGCTTCAGAGCTATTTATACTCACCAACTCACTGCACAAACTCTTCCTGCTTTAGAATGCTTGTAGGACTCCTTTCAAAGGGCCAGGAGAGGTGTGGAGCACGAAAGCACGGGCCAAGTCTGTAACTTTAAAGATAACAGAATTAAGTATTGCATAAAAATGCCACTATCATATACAAAGAGGAGAAGCCTGACATGAGCAGGGAATCACAACAAACAAGGAAATATATAACAGGGGGGAAGACACAAAAGGAGTGGAGGGGGAAAAAATAAAACATTTTTGTCTTGGAAAATACAAACCTTAGAGATCCAGGCTCAGACTCTCACCCTGCCCCAAACCACCACAGCACCAGGCACGGCCAGGGGGCTTTGAATGCAACTGGAAATAAAAGCTGAGAACCACAGAGCACAGGCCAGTGCCAGAATCACTCCCAGCATCTCAGCAGATGTGAGCCCCGGTAAAGGCCAGGATTAACCCCTTGGGCGCTGTCCCTGGAGCGGGGAGGGGCAGAGATGCCTGCACAGCCCTGCCTGCACGGTGCACAGCCAGGCTGGAGCAGCAGGGCCCTCCCAGCCCTGCCACCCTGCCCTGGGGCTCAGAGCCCAGCTGTGAGCGTGTGACACAAAGGTGACACCCACGAGTGTGTTTGCACCTCAGCTCAGAGGCACCACAAAGGGGAGGAAAGCAGGGGAGCTGAAACCACCCATTCAAGATAATCTTCCTCCTAAGCCTTTTAGCCTGGCACACCCCCGTTCAAATGAATGAGAACTTGTGTGCTAAAGCTGGCAAATTCACCAGAAATCATCCTCCTCCTGGTTTGTTATTACAGCCATGTACCTCTCAATTGCTCCTCAGACACAGTTCCTGTAGGCACAAATTGCATCACTACCAATTGCTTTTCTTGGAGCACCAGGCATCACTGTCACTGTGTCATAACTGAGGCAGCAATACAACCCTCTGAAGTGATTTAAGGAAATACAGCAGATCTGATTAGCGAACATCTTGTTAAAAGCAAACTACCACAAGTCATTAATCACAAAAGTTTCTAATTTCAGAAATGAGTTAACTGAAGTTTAACGAGACAAACAGCTTTTAAAAGCTGCCGCCACGAGACTGCCTGCACTAAGCTGGGAGAGCGCTGTAAAATGTTTTCATTACCAGTCCTGGGAAGCTCTCTGCCAGCAGCAGCTTCAGGAGTCTAGAAAAGCTCCCCATTCCTTTCAGGAGTTCTACTGAAGGTCCCTTCCAGAGCAGTATTTCTGCGTTACTGACCCCGTTCCCTGTGAAGCACAAAGCCCCAGCTCCAGAGACGTGCAGGGACATTGCTCTGCTCTGGGAGCAGTCCAGCCTTGCTGGGTGCCAAACCTGCAGAGGGATTGGGATCACAACCCAAAGGACTCCACCTCTCTGCATTTAAAGGAATTTGACAATAAGCTGTTTAAGAAGCTTTTTGCTGCGTAATCAGTACAACGTAGCGTCATATTTGGTTTATTCATTTGAAGATAATTAGGGGAAACAGTGGCAGCCAATAACTTGAAAAAGGGAATTGAATCAACTAAAAGCTCCCTTCCTTGAGCAAAAAGACACACCTGTATTTACTGACATCTAGTGTGGCAAGATAATGCTCCCAAGAAACAATTCAACTGCTGCTGCTGCCAGTGGAGCACTGAGAACAATTTCCATTAAGAATACCTAGAAGAGCTACTTCTTCCTGAAGGAGGGGTGAGCTGAGAGCTCTCACTGATGCTGGTGATTCATTTCCTCAGCACCTGCTGTGCTCTCCTCCAGGAGTGCAGCACCTACTCCTCATCTCCAGGGCTCTGCCCACACCCAGGCTCACCTTTTCCCTTTCCTTTCTCAGTCGGAGCTTTAAAATGCCATCCCACCACCTGGGCAGCTTTGATCCCCAAGAAAAACAGGTCATTGCTAGAAGAAGTATTTGCCCTCCAGACTCCCTGTTTCACCTGTACTGGGAATTCAGGATGATCATCAAGGATGGTGGACCAGCACCCACCAGCAAGAAATCCTCCAAATTTAACACAGAGGCACGTGAGAAATGAGTAAAGGTGGTGTTTTGTGTGAGGAATTGTTTTGTCTGAACACAATGGGAAGACACGAACTAACAGGCTATGGAGCTTTGGAGTTGTGCACTAAAGTGTAGTGTGAGAAATAAAACAGTAAAGGATCTGCACACCCAGAGTCAGGGAAGGGGATGGCTGGGTGCTCTGTGCCAGCTGGGGGAGGAGGAGGAGCTGTTCTCTCTCCTCCAGCCGATCTGCAATTAGCACTAGATTAGGGTTTTTAATGGGCTAACTACCTGCCATGGAGGCTGGGCCCGACTTTCAGGTACCCTAATCACAGAGATGAAAGGGGTTTTTTGTCCATCTGTGTCTAAGGGAGTTTTGGATCCATTAGCAATTATGATAATGGATCTCTTTCCAGAGAATTAATTGCTCCTTTGCCCAAATCACAGACAAGTTTGCTGTAAAAATTAATTACTTGGCATATACAATACGCTTAACAGTTGAGTAATAAGCTAATTTTCAGAGAATCCACCGAGGGCCCCCCAGTCTCCCAACTTCTCAGAGCAGTTTGTGAATATCCAGCTAAAAGTCAGATTGCTGCTGCTGTCCTGCCGTTCCTTTCCCAGGGTACCGACAGCCCCAAAACACCTGACCCGGCACCTGACAGCTCCAGACCCCAAACAGCCCAGGAAAGCACGGGGGGGTTAAAATGAACCCCATCTGCCAAACAGCCATCCCAAACAATCCCTGCTGCCACCGAGCAGAGCCAAACACTTTCACTTATTTAGCACAAAGGTTTTGCCCAGGATCTGAATCCTTCTGCCAATTGCCCACAATGAGCTAAATGCTGTCTGTGCGATCACAGGACATTTATCTTCTCAGGTTTGTGAGATGATCACTTTAAAAAGGAGGATGCTTGGCTCTTTTCAGTAGTGTTTAGTGCAGCTATCTGCAGCCCCTGCAAATTTAGCTTAAATATTAAAGGTCTTTTTATAGCCCTCACTATAGAGCATATGTAGCACTTTGCATGAACCCCATACAAACAGATGCAAAGGGACTGTGCTTCACAAACAGGGCTGGGTGGGGATGGAAATGAGAGGAGACAGCCTGGCATGGACAGGGCACCAGGGACAGCATAAAAAATGAAGCCAACAGAACCCCCAAAACAGAAAAACTGCACCTTCCTAATAGTAAAAATGACAATTTTCAACATAAAACTCTTTGCTGGTGGGTTTCATGACTGCTTTGCCAGATGCAGGTGTTTGTAGCAATAAGACAATCCACAACAAATCAACAACCAATCTAAATGTTAATCTATCCTCCCTTAAGGAAATTAATCTGCTTTAAAAGTACAGAACACTCCTGGCTCAGTTATTTTCTTAACCTTCTCGCTGCCCTTGAGTGTGCACAATTCATACAAGGAAAAGCATTTTCAATTTCTCGTGGACATATGTTATACAAGCTCAGAGAAGAATGCTGGAAATGATCATCTCTGAAGAGCATGGGGCTTCCATCTGGCACCGTTTTGATTTGAGACTGACAAAAATATCCAGCAGAACTGCACAGAAAACACTGAGATTGCTAATGGCCCTAATGGAATCTTCTAGGGAGGAGGGGGGAAGAGAAACAATGAGGATAATGAAAATCAGACAATCTGCCAAGAGACGTTTCAAATAGGAAAAGGGAGATTTGTGCTTTGGGTTGTGTCTCTTTTCCCCTGAGTGTGCTGGTTCCTGCTCCAGGGAGCCACACAAATCTTTTCCTCAGGTTTCATTCACAGGAGGTGGGGAAATCACGATTGCCAAAGAAGACAGGTCAGGATTAAAAGCAAGAAATATGTTGGTTTGGTCCCAGAACATTCAGTAGCAAAGAACCCCGTCAGAAACATTCAGTTCTGCTTTGGCTCACGTCAAATGCAATTGAAATTTTCATCCATTTGAAACAAAACCATAAACAATATCATTTAATAGAGATTTCCATCCATTTGAAACAAAACCATAAACAGTATCATTTAATAGAGAATTAAAAATTAAATAATAATAATGAAAAGGTGGGGAAAGGGAGATCACATGGGAAATTACCACGTGGTGCTGGTACCCAGAGATAACTGCTGGAAGTGGGTCCTGAGTCTGGAACCATTGAAAACAAACAAATGTGGCCACTGAGCTCTTACCCCTCTCAGGAGAAGGCTTTGGCTGCTGTGGCTCAGGACAGAGAAGGGTTTTGGAGAAGTGTGCACAGCACTCTGCCTCTTGCTGCTGTCCAGCCAACTGCAGCTTCGTGTGCCAGGAAATTGATGAATGGGCTAAATACCTCACACAACAGAGAAAGATTCTGCAAAAATAACTTCTTGCAGTGAAAGCCAGAGTGTGGGCTGCACCATCAAACTTGTACAGACTTCAAATGTCAGCCAGACTGGCAAGACCTTTTCCTGTAACCAGGATATTTATTTCTGAGGAAACACTCAGATTTATTTCAGAATGGGGCTTTAAAAGGAAGAATGAGCTGCTTTTCTAGGGCTCCAGAGAGCCTGTTATGGCCCGTAACTTCCACTCTCTGTCTGCCTGCAGTGATGGGAATCTTTTGTATCTTTTGAGCAATTTTATTAAGCTAAGACTCCACTGTCCAGACAGAACCCTCTGAGCAAGCAAGCCCATGCCCTGGTGGGAAGGGAAGGGAAGGGGAAGGGGAAGGGAGCTCTCCTCACCTGCTGCTCGGGCTGGCAGGATGAGGAGGGTGCTGTGCTTCCATCCCTGGCTGTGCCTGGCACTTCCACCTCACAGGAGGAGAGAGACCTTCCCCTGCTGCTGCTCCTTGCTCTGAGGTGCTGCCAGATCCCAGCGCAGTGCAGGAGTGACCCAGTTAAACCCATTAACCCTCCCCAGTTACACCTGGAGAGCAGCCCCTACCCCTGTGTGCCCTCAGCTCAGCTCCCCTCCCCAGGCACTGCCCCCTCACAGCACCTGTGCCTTGTTTGGGACCCCAGTGCCCCCAGCAGCTGCAGCTGGGCAAGTCCTCATCATCAGCACCATCACCATCACCGTCACCATCACCACCATCATCATCACCACCATCACCACCATCACCATCACCATCACTATCACCATCATCATCATCGTCACCACCATCACCACCATCACCACCATCACCATCCTCCTCCTCCCCTGTCCCAGGCACACCTGCCTGCTCTGTGCCACGCACACTTTGCTGTGTTTGGGGAACGTGAACCACCCCTTGCAAGCAGAGCAAATCCCTTCATGTCCTCCCTTCAGCAGCATTTCCAGGCATGGCACAAGTGTCTGAGGGTTCCTCTGCTGCTCTTTCCATCACAAACCCTCCCAGGGCCTCTGGCTGTGCCCCTGCCTTGTCCCAGCTGGGCACTGGGTCAGTGTCTCACCAGCCAGGGGCTGAAGCTCCTCTGAGAGCTGGGCTGGAAGCAGCTTTAGAACTTTGGAGCTTTATGAGCTGTAGAACTTCCCAGCAGCGTTCTCAGAGGCTCAGCTGCTGTGCCTCAGCAAAGATATCTCCCAGACTGCAGGTGTTGCTTCAGAACAGCCACAGAAATGTAGACAAGCTTTAAGCATTATGTTTAAAGGAAATACTCAGCTGTTAAATGCCTCAGCTGTCTCTACCTCTCTGCAGAGAAGGATGCAAATTTCTGAGGCTAGGCAGTTTCCAAAAAAAGGCAGATTTCTGTCTGGCGCTGTTACTGTCGAGTTCTAAGAAATATTTCTCTTTCTCTGAGATCTGGTAAACTCAGTCCAGGAGAGAATTTAATCTTACACTAATGTTTCATTTGGCTCAGCCTGACAGACCCTGCCCCTCTACCTTTCAGCCACGTGCCCGTAGCCACGTCCATGTCCCAGCAGTGTGGGAAGAGCTGTGACTCAGGCACGGCCCTGGAGGGGATGGAGCCTTGCTTTCCATCATACTGGAGAGAAACAGCTCTGGCCCAGCAGAGCAGCGCTGCAGCTGCGTTGGTGTGGCTGCCACACTGAGCTGTGGGAGGGAGCCCAAAGGGCAGGACCCAGAGCAGTCTGTGCCAATTGTGGCACCCGAGCATCCCCAGTGCCAGCCTGTGCCACTGCCTGCTGCTGCTGCACGGCTGGGGCAATAAAAGCAGCAATTCTGACCTCTCTGTGTGCAGCTCCTGGCTTTACAGAGCTACAGGTTGGGTTTATATGGACTAAGTGTTGGTGGGTGCTGTGGATCTCCAGTGGTTCCCCAAGGGAACAAACGCCTTTGGGATCTCCGAGTGAGCGCTCTGGCTGTGGGACCAAAGTCATGGGGCTGCAGAGATCATGGGGAAAGATCTCAGAGGGAAATATCCTCCCAACTGTGTGGAAACAAACTTCTTAATTGGTGAAAACCACAGTTGGGAAACATCCCAGGCAGCTGTTCTTCAGCTCCCTGGAGCCCTGCCAAGCCTTATATCCATATCAGCTTGGAGCTGAGAACAAGTGTGATGAATTCCTGCCAAGAAGGTAATGCTTTTGAGCTGGAAGCACCTAAAAATAGTCATGTGTAATGAAATTGCTTCCTCAGCCATAACTGCTGTAAGGGCACAGTGTACCCTGCACCCTCCCAGAGCTGGTGGGGTCCTGCACCCACTGGGGCAGGGCATCACTGCCTGGGGGCTGCTCTCACCTGGGCTCAAAACCACCCCAGGGCAGGGTCCCTGTGCAGGCAGGGCAGGGCACCCACAGGGCACCCACCTAATGCATCCAGGGCACCCACAGGGCACCCACAGGGCACCCACCCTGTGCATCCAGGGCACCCACAGGGCACCCACCTAATGCATCCAGGGCTCAGCAGGGCACCCACAGGGCACCCACCCTGTGCAGCCAGGGCTCAGCATTTGCAGCACCAGCTCCACTGGGACAGCCCAGGATGATCATCTCTAAACATGACCCTTTCAGCACATACAGAAAGCTCAGTCTTAATCTCATAACATTTGCAAGGAAATCTTTTTAATCAGTAATGAAAGCCAAACATGATCCAGCCTTTATTGACCTGCAATAACAGAGCACTGCTGCTACATTTCCCCTGTGCTCCTGCACAGGTTCATTGACTCGATCTGTGCTTGGTGTTTATTCTTAGCTCACAGAGCTCAAAGAGTTTCTGCTATTGATCTGCTGTGTTTCAGGTTCAATCCCTTGGTGCCCTGAATGAAGTCAGAAAGAGTTAACGCCTTTACTTCCAACACACAAACACCACGGGGGTTATCCAAGCCCCACATCCCACTGCCAGAGCCCAGCACATGAACTGGGAGCTGCTAAACGCTGCAGCAATCCCAAAATTTGCAACTGCAAAGGCATCCACAAACTGCAAAAACATCCATGAACTGCAAAAAACATCCATAAACTGCAAAAAACATCCATAAACTGCAAAACATTCACAAACTGCAAAGGCATTCACAAACTGCAAAGGCATCCACAAACTGCAAAAAATATTCACAAACTGCAAAAGCTGTGCCCCCTCTGCAATCAGTCAACCTGCAGCCTTTCAGGGGCATTCTGGTGTAAAATACACCTAAACAAGAAAATGCAGCAGAAAAAGCAAACTATTGTACTAAACTACAGAGGCCAGGAATAGAAGAAATGCTGGCTAGAGAGCAGCCAGGAGAATCTGGCCTCAACAGCAGGGATCTTGGAATAACCACTCCAATGGCTCTGTACTGCTGATGTCAACCATTAACCCCTTCCTTCCTTCCGTGCAAACCTTGAGCAGGGCTCTGAGTGTGTGCTGGCTGCACAGTCACAGTGTCAGTGTCACCCTCCCTGTGTGCTGGCTCCACAGTCACAGTGTCACCCTCTCTGAGTGTGTGCTGGCTCCACAGTCACAGTGTCACCCTGCCTGAGTGTGTGCTGGCTCCACAGTCACAGTGTCACCTCCCTGTGTGTGCTGGCTCCACAGTCACAGTGTCACCTCCCTGAGTGTGTGCTGGCTGCACAGTCACAGTGTCACCTCCCTGAGTGTGTGCTGGCTCCACAGTCACAGTGTCACCCTCCCTGTGTGTGCTGGCTCCAGAGTCACAGTGTCACCCTCTCTGAGTGTGTGCTGGCTGCACAGTCACAGTGTCACCCTGCCTGAGTGTGTGCTGGCTCCACAGTGACAGTGTCACCCTCCCTGAGTGTGTGCTGGCTCCACAGTCACAGTGTCACCCTCCCTGAGTGTGTGCTGGCTGCACAGTCACAGTGTCACCCTGCCTGAGTGTGTGCTGGCTCCACAGTCACTGTGTCACCTCCCTGAGTGTGTGCTGGCTCCACAGTCAGTGTCACCCTCTCTGTGTGCTGGCTCCACAGTCACAGTGTCACCCTGCCTGAGTGTGTGCTGGCTCCACAGTCACAGTGTCACCCTCCCTGAGTGTGTGCTGGCTCCACAGTCAGTGTCACCCTCTCTGTGTGCTGGCTCCACAGTGACAGTGTCACCCTGCCTGAGTGTGTGCTGGCTCCACAGTCACAGTGTCACCTCCCTGAGTGTGTGCTGGCTCCACAGTCAGTGTCACCCTCCCTGAGTGTGCTGGCTCCACAGTCACAGTGTCACCCTCCCTGTGTGCTGGCTCCACAGTGACAGTGTCACCTCCCTGAGTGTGTGCTGGCTCCACAGTCACAGTGTCACCCTCCCTGTGTGCTGGCTCCACAGTGACAGTGTCACCTCCCTGAGTGTGTGCTGGCTCCACAGTGACAGTGTCACCCTGCCTGAGTGTGCTGGCTCCACAGTCACAGTGTCACCCTCCCTGTGTGCTGGCTCCACAGTGACAGTGTCACCTCCCTGAGTGTGTGCTGGCTCCACAGTCACAGTGTCACCCTGCCTGAGTGTGCTGGCTGCACAGTCACAGTGTCACCTCCCTGAGTGTGTGTGAGTGTGTGCTGGCTCCACAGTCACAGTGTCACCCTGTCTGTGTGTGCTGGCTCCACAGTCACAGTGTCACCTCCCTGAGTGTGTGCTGGCTCCACAGTCACAGTGTCACCCTGTCTGTGTGTGCTGGCTCCACAGTCACAGTGTCACCCTGTCTGTGTGTGCTGGCTCCACAGTCACAGTGTCACCTCCTTGAGTGTGTGCTGGCTCCACAGTCACAGTGTCACCCTGTCTGTGTGTGCTGGCTCCACAGTCAGTGTCACCCTCCCTGCCTGGGTCCCCAGGGCATTTCACCCCTGGCTCAGCCCTTTCAGTGTCTCAGAGCCCAGAGGCCGTGTGCCACCAGCAATAACACAACAGCCTCTGCACTGGTGCAGCTGCCAGGTGAGGGCTTTCCAGAGAGGTTTGTGCTGGGGCTGCGTGCCCAGGCACAGCCCATCTGCAGTGACCACAGCGTGACAGAGCACTGAAATGTTAAACCTTTGTGTTGTGGTTGTGCTTGGGGATTGCTCAGCTGGCTCTGGGAAGGAGCTGGGGCTCTATAAATAGAAAGTACTTCATCATTTCTTGCCTACTGTGAGCACGCTGCTGTATTTCAATGGTGATTCAGAGTAAATCAGATTCCATGGGAGGGATGGTGGAAGCGCTGTGTGCACCCTGAGCTGGCATAAACCAGCACAGCCCCTCTGATGTCTGAGGGAGGGATGCCAGCCTCTGCCAGCTGCAGGGCAGTGCCAGTGCAACGCTGACATACAAATAACTGAACATCAAACACCACAATATCCACTGTGGCCTCACTGCCCTCCTGAGAGCCACCCAAAGCACTCTGTAAAAGTGCTTATCCCCTGAGATGTCACTCACTCATTCCTATAAAAGGATTAGAAGGGTTGTTCAGAGCTACTTAATATCTGCCATAAATCTCCATGCTATGTCACAGCACATTTCGTTTGGGAATATCACCTGGAAATTAGAAACCCAGTGAGCCATTGATTTTTAAAATGCCACGGGTCCAGAATTCCTTCACAACAGGATGCAAATAAATTCAAAGTAAATTAGCGCTTACCAGAGGGGAAAAGAGAACAGGATCTATACCCTAGGTAACATTAGAAAACAAAAGATTAATGAAAGCCTCACTTGAAAACTCTAATGGCCAAGGAACTAAAAGATGTAATACCAACTGAGGAGCAGTGGGGAAATGCACAGCTGGGACAGCAGAAATGAATGGATTTCCCTGCTCTGTGCAGTGTGAGAGCTGTGTTTGATGGTCTGGGCACAGGGACACCACAGCTGGCCCTGACACAGCACAGGGCTCTGCCTGCCCCCATTCACCTGCACCCAGCACACCAACATTGCCTTGTCCCGGCCTCAGACAGAGCTTCTGTGTTTGCTCTGAGGATGGCCCTGCTCGGTGTCTCAGGCCAGTGCAAATGCCCCTGGGCAGCTGCCTGCAAAGCACTGGGAGGTGCCAAAGGTGGGGGCAAGGATTCATGTCACCCCGTATTCCTGAGTCCTGGTTTTCAAAGCATGCAGGTCTGCTGCTGCTCTGCCAGGGGGTGCAACAGGCACAGGTGACACGTCCTGAAAGGGTTAATCCACCACCACAGCAAGGCAGGCTGCGCTGCTAAAAATAGAAAACAGTAAAAAAAAAAAAAAAAAAAGAAAAAAAGAAAGAAAAAAACCCCCTTCAACTCATCTTAAATAAATCCATTTATTCCAGGGTTTCATAGAAACCATATAGCTGAAATTGCTACAGGATAATTCCTTATAAGCCTTATAAGAAACGTTGCTGTCCCAGAGCCCCACTACAAATCCTGGCAGGAGTATTGGAGATAACAGATTGGATGCCATGGAAACCGAGACAGACCTAATTTGAGCAGTAACCATTGCTGTTATTTATTTAATTCTGATAAGCCATCTAAATGTGGAATGACTAAAGGTTCCACTGGGCTAAAAATAGCAGCCTGGTAATATTTTAATTCACAAATCACTCGTGTTTAACAATATTTTGGGCGTCTGACATTCACATTTCTCGTGCACTTCTGGGAGCTCCCCATTAGCCCTGCTCTGTTTCGTTCTGTGAGGAGCAGGAGGTGCCTTGTCCCTCCCTCTGACCCTAATTCTGTACCTGCAGGAAGCCTCCCCAGCCAGGCTCCCGTGGGGCAGGGGGAGCCTGGGGGTCCCTGCACCCCCCTGTCCACCCCAAGCTCGCAGCAAATGTCTGAAAGGGAGAACTGGGCCATAGGAACCCAATTCCCCTTCTCTGGATGGTGCCAAGGACCTTTTGTGATTGTTTGATCTCAGCAGCTCCACAAATAAAGCACCTCCTGAGGCACATCTCTCCTGAGCTGGCTGATAGCTCCATCTGTTCCTGCAGCCCTGCCTCCATTTCCTGAGCTGGGCATGCAAAACCTTCAGGTGTAAATTTGCCATTTCTGTGGCTCTGGGACTTTACAGTGCTTCCAGAATGCCTGGAAACAGAAGAGAAACTGCCTTTGGGATGCCAGTGCCACAGACAGACCGAGCTGCATTTCCTCCTGCCTGTGTTTTCCCTCTGTAATCGTCACTGTTCCCACAGCAGGAATAACACCTCCATTTCTCCACTGGTCTGGATTTTAACCTTAAAGTGTGAATGCAGCTGTATTCCCTGGGAGGCTGTACACAGCATGTACAACAGACAAAATGCTCGCTGTGCTCTTGTTCTCAGCAATGCTCTGCTTCCCAGAGGGATGGTGGGAGCCCGTTCCTGCCTCCTCAGGGCACCACTCCTCCTGTCAGCAATGTCCAGTGCCGGAGCATCAGGCTCTGTGCAGCCACACCTTCCTCAGGAGCTGCCCTGCCCTCTGACAGCTGCCTCAGCTTCTCATCCTCCTCCTCTGGGGCTGCCACTTGGTGCTGGGAGGCCTGGGTGGAGCAGGGCTGGCAGCACTGTGTGCCAGGGCAGCCAGAGCATCCTCTGGGTAACGGAGCCCTGAGCCTGGATCCAGGACAGCCTCTGGGTGATGGAGCCCTGAGCCTGGATCCAGGACAGCCTCTGGGCAGATGGAGCCATGAACCTGGATCCAGAGCATTCCAAAGCATCCCCTGGGTAACAGAGCCATGAACCTGGATCCAGAGCATTCCAAAGCATCCCCTGGGTGATGGAGCCATGAATGAAACCAGAGTGCTGACAGCACCAATGCAGCAGTGCCAGGGAAAGCAGGTTAAGCTCCTGCCCTGGCACCTGATGGGAGTGTGGGTTAGGTACAGAAGGGAGGGAAATGCCCAATTCTGTGTTTCAGCTGTGCAGAGCCTCTCCTCTCTGCAGCTCAGGCTGAAGGGTGACTTGTCAGAGTTGTTTTCTTCAACGGTTCAGAAGCAGGACTGCAAGAAGGATATTCTGGGCAAGAATCAAAATGAATAAGAATTGCTTTCAGGATCTGTCACAACCAGAGTCAGCCTATATTTAGCTTCCAATGCTCTGATTTAGAAACAGGGAGCAATGTGGGATATTTAGAGCCTTCAAAGACCTTTTGCAATGGGTTGCAGCTCCAGAGGTTCCTGCTGGGGTGGACAGCACTGATACTCCATATTAGTGTGCAGTGGCACACGACTCAATCTGCATGTGCCACAATAAGACTGGCATTATTGTGAAGGAGCACAGGTTGCAATTACAGCTTTTTACCATTTCCCTGACTGTGCTGCAGGACTGTTGCCAGTTTAAGGCTTTAATGGTTGGCAATTACTCACAGGAGTGAAGGGTTCATTCATCAGCTCGGGTTTAATCTCCAGCACGATGTGACTGCACCCTGAGCTCTGCACAACAAGCTGCTCCTGTTATCTGGCAAATGAGATCTTGATGGGCAGGCTCAGGATGAGGAATCTGATCTGGATTTCCCTCCAAACACCTGTGCAAGGCTTCCACCAACCAGGCTGAGGCTGTTACAGGAGCAGCTTCCAGCCCAGCTTTCCCAAAGGCAGCACACTCATCTCACACCCTGCTCCCCTCTCTTTTCTGGTTCATCTGCTGAAGAGGATCCAAAGGCTGCTTTTCATACAGCAAATCTCTCCTGAGTTACCCAACCAACAGCAAGAAGTAGCTGCTGAAAGGATGAAACACTGATTATTCATAGATAATAGGAAGATGTTGAATAATTTCAAAGTGAGATTTCACATAATAGTTATCTCAGACTGTCTATATTTAGCCTCCCAAATCTATACTTAAACTCCTACGTAAAAATGGCCAAAAGGAAACCAGCCATTTGGAGCTGCTTGCCACAGCTCACGTTATTATTGCTAGGAATTTGTTGGTACCATTTAATTTCCCCTTTCTCTTTCTAATCCTCCTCTCTGATCCTAAGCTTCTTCCCCCCTGCCTTCTCTGCCTTTCAACAAGGACACATGGCAGCACCTTGGGCTTGGAAAGCACCTGGCCAGCAGCACCTCTGGGAGGCCTCAAACACAACCCAAACACCTCAGTGACCCTAGAAGGCTGAGGTGGTGCTGACAGTAATCACAACCTGCCCTGCCAGAGCTGCTGCTGGGGTATGCACTCACAGAGGTGCCCCAGAGACCCCTGGAGTTCATTTCTCACTCCTCACTCACACCCTACAAGCAGCCTGTGCCTGAATGCAGCTGAGGGTGGCACACATGCAGCTGTCTGCAGCAGGGCTGCTCCTGGGCAGCCCAGCATTGCTGCTGTGCCAGGCTGCTGTGGTGTGGCTGCTGTGCCAGGCTCCAGGGCTGCCCTGGGCACACTGAGCATCTTCCATGGCTGTTCCTGCATCCCTCCCTGCTCCCACAGCTCACCTGTGTCCTGTGGGCAGCACTACCAGCACCAGGCTGCTCCTCCCCGTGCTGGGGCACTCCCAGGCCCTCTTATAGAGCCCTGGCACAGCTGAGCTCTATGAGAACCTGTTTGGTGTTGTTTACACACAGCCTTAATCAGCTCTGGCTTTTCACTGGTTTATTTGTGCCATTTCCCCAAAGCAGAAGGGTTTGTCCTGTTGGCTCTCATGCAGTAGCCCTGAGTCTCTACATTTGTTCTCTTTTTCTTGTGTCCTCTCCTGCCTCATGAAGCCTTCAGGAGCACATCCCACAGGATCACATCATTCACTATCACATCCCTCAGGATCACATCCCTTTCCCCATGGCTGCTCCTTCTCCTCCTGTGCTCCATCCTCACTCACCCTCCAGTGACACTCAAATGGAAGTGCCCCACTGGCAGGCTAACCAACACTCACAACATCACTTAAACAATTGATCAGTCTTCAGAGACTGGATTTAGCTGTTTTTTATGTTAAAGAAATTGAAGAGAAACAAAGATAAAATTTCAGACCTCAGAATATGTCCAGGTAAACGGTGCACATGTGATTTTGATGAGAAAACACCTCACAGAAACTATTTATGTGGATGCTGAGTGTGTCTCAATGAGAAATGTAACTCATCTTTTCCCTGGTTTTTCCAGCTAGAGCTGAACATTGCCATTGGGATATTTTATGTTACATGGCAGAATAATTGAAGTCTCAATGGGAAGCTTCAACACAGCAAAACACTTAAGCCCTTGTGTAACTTCCAGAGGACACGAGTAGTCCCACTGAAGTCAATGGGATTTAATGCCCACGCTGCAGAGCCAGGCTGTCCCAGCCTGAACAAATGCTGCTTTGCTCTGGCAGAGCGCAGTGAGCTGACACCCTGCTGCAGCCACAGCCCAGCCCTGCTCCCCATCACCCTGAGCACCAAACCCAGACCCTGCCTCGCCTCAGCTGCACGGCTCTCGGTTCAAACCTCACATTCCCAGCACCTCCTCTCTAACCTCCTCTGTCAGCAGCAGCACTGCCTGTGGCTGATAGAAACCGAGATCCAGGAGCTCCATTCACCAGGGCGTTTAATTTATCCTTTGTTAATCATTCATGTATCACACTGCCATTGCAGGGTGGGCACTCCCTGTCCCTGTGTCCCTCTCCGTGCCCAGTGTCCCTCCCTGTGTCCCTCCCTGTGCCCCTCTCCATGTCCCTCCCTGTGTCCCTCCCTCTGTCCCTGTGTCCCTCTCTGTGCCCAGTGTCCCACCCAGTGTCCCTGTCCATGTCCCTCCCTGTGCCCCTCCCTGTGTCCCTGTGTCCCTCCCTGTCCCTGTGTCCCTCTCCGTGCCCAGTGCCCCTCTCCATGTCCCTCCCTGTCCCTGTGTCCCTGTGTCCCTCCCTGTGTCCCTCTCTGTGCCCAGTGTCCCTCCCTGTGTCCCTCCCCGTGCCCCTCTCCATGTCCCTCCCTGTGTCCCTGTGTCCCCCTCTGTGTCCCAGCCCAGGGGACACCAGGCAGGGCCCGGTGCTGGCCCAGGAGGGGCTGCAGCCCCCACAGCCCCCAGGGTGCCCCTGTGTGCCCACAGGGACAGGGATTGTGGCACAGGACCCCTGCTCCATGCAGTGGGGCCAAGCTGAGCCTTCCCTTCAGCAGGCCAGGTCCAGGGGCTAGAAATACCTGTAACAATGAGGAGGAGGAGGTGAACTCTCCCAGGGGAGCAGAGATGTGATGTAAATCCTTAACCCTCCTTGTCTGTGAAAGCATTGGATCAACCTATGAGAGGGTTTTTCTGTTGGTGAAGTTTCTCTGTACCCTTGAAATCAGCAGCAGCACAGAGAGGTTTAACCATGGACAGCTGTGTCAGAGCAGAGGCTTCATCCTGGCCCTGCACAGGAGGTTTCCAAGCTTCTGTTACCAAAAAGGGAGCAGGCAAGCTGAGCAGACCTGTTTGCTTGCCAATTTAAGGATTACAATTCAACTGAATGCTATGGCTCTGTGCACCAAAGCAACTAAAATATTGACAAGGCTACTTCCAGGACTGATAGCATTGCTAAAAAAAACCTGCAGTAAATAGGGCAATTGACTGGAAGCTAAAATGGGGAATGCTTTCTGGGCTAAAAATTCCTTCAGATATATTTATTAATTCATTATTCAATGATGACGTGCATAGAGCTGCGTGCATTTAAACATGAGACGCTGCTGTAACTGCTTCTTGAAATTCTGATTTGCTTAAAATATTTAGTCCATTTTCATGTTAATTAAGGAGCAGTCAAGAAGGGAAGCCATATATCTGTGAGAGGAAAAGCAGATCTTCTCACTGAAAGGGGACTTGCCCCTTTCACCTTGCTCCTTAGCCAAAATCTTACATGGCCTCCTAAGCCCTGCCGTGCATTTCAGCCATTTGAGGTAATCCCAGCCCCAGGACAGCACAGCAGCAAAGGTCAGGGCTGAGGGATGTCAGCCCTGCTCAGGAACCAGAGGGGAGCTCCAGAATGGAGGGCTGCAGCTGTCCAGGGGAAACCAGGCTGCTGGAGCTGTGATTGCTGTACACCTGCAGCGAGGGTGGGAGGGCAGGAGCAGCTCTGCCTTTGCTCTGCTGCAGTTGTGGCTGCCAGAGCTGCTGGCCAGCTGGGAAACAGCAGGTTTGGCCGACAGGATCAGAAGCCTCATCTTTCTGAACACTGTGATGTTATTAGTTTGGAGTTCCAGGTTCTGGGGGCTCAGGATTTTCATCCCTGTGTTTCAGTTCTCCATCTGTTTGCCAGCACACCCATCCTCTTCCTCAGGCAGCAAATAAAGTCATCCACAAAAAAACACTCAGGGAAGGATGAGGGGCTGGCAGCTGCAACCAAATCCCAAATTTTGGTATTACAGTTGGTTTTGGACTCATTCCAATGATTAAAGTAGCATTTGTTCAGCCAGTGCCACTCTTTGGGTTTCCGAGGCTGTCCCAGACGATGGCAGGAGGGCTGGCAGGACAGGGAGCACAGCAGATCTGCCTGGAGCCTGGTACAGCCAGGGAGCTGCAGCCCAGAGGATCTCAGCAGGGACAAGGCAGAGATCCCAGGGCACTCCACCCAGCAGGCTGACAGCAAACTGTAAATGCTGCCCAGAAAATGCTGCTGAGAGAAAGAATGGAACAGGTAGAGCACAAGAGAAGGATGGCTGGGAAAGCAGCTGCTGCCTTGGAGAGAACATTGCCCCAAGAAAATCTCTCTTTGCAAACACATCTTCAGCATTTCACAGTTCAACAGAAAGTACAAGCAGAGCTACCTCAGGAGATTTTGCTGCAGTGAACAAGTACAAAGAGACTCCAGAGAATAGACAGGCACTTGCATCTTCCTAGATTACTGCATTTCTAGAGCAGTTTGCACGGAGTGTGAAATGGATCTGGGTGCCTTTTCCCACCCGCACAAATTTCATGAGCAATTTCATTGCTTTGTCCTTCTCTACTAGTCTGTTTGCAGTGACAACAGCAGCATCACTTTACTGATACCTAGTCAAACACAACAACCACAGGCAGAAAGGAATTCTGCTTCCAGAACACGCCTGACTCACGCTGGTGACTCAGGCTGTCATTGCTTCCAGCTTGTCTGAGAGCTGAGTCTCCAGCCCTGGGTGGGTGCACAGATGCTTTCCTTGTCCTGGGCCAGGAGTTAACCCTGTACCCACGGATCGAAGGCTGCAGTGAGCTCCTCCAGGCAGCGTGAGCCCAGAGCTGGCTCTGCCTTGGGGAGCTGAGGCTGCTCCTTGCCCTCCCTGCGCTCTGCAGGCCACTGTGGGCTCTGGGATAGCTGGTATAAAGCATGGATTCAATGCTGGATTAAAAAGTCCAATAAAGTGACAGCTACCATCATGAGACACAGACATCTGATTCACTCTGCCAGCAGCTGCATTATTGCAAAGAAATATTTACATGGTCTTCATCTTAGCCTATTCATCAGCTCCCATCAAATCAAGAGTGTCCCCACTACAGACTCTCTATCCTTAAAATAAAGCTGTGAAAAGGGAAAGGCTAAAGAGATGAGAGTTATATCATGGACAATGTAGAAATAGATGCTAATTGCCCACGTGTGCAGAACTTGCAGTGCAGATTTGCAAACTGTGCTCAGCAGTGCCTGACACGAGCTGTGATGCAATGGGCATGTGGGGAAAGCACCTGGCAATGCTTTCATAAACATTGTCCCATCAAAGTGTGGTCCTGCTTTTTAACATGGTCTGACTGAGCAAGGAACCCTGTGCCACAGGATCAGCGTGGGCTCATTCTGCTGCTGCTGCCCCTGGGTACCCAGGGCTGTGGGACTGGGCCAGGGCAGGGTGGTGGGGCTTGGCACAGAGCCTCCCCAAATCCCCTTCCCGTGCTGGGCTGGCAGTGATGGGGCTTGGCACAGAGCCCCCCAAATCCCCACATGCCCTTCCCATGCTGGGCAGGCAGTGATGGGGCTTGGCACAGAGCCCCCCAAATCCCCACATCCCCTTCCCGTGCTGGGCAGGCAGTGATGGGGCTTGGCACAGAGCCCCCCAAATCCCCACATGCCCTTCCCGTGCTGGGCAGGCAGTGCTGCTCACACCTGCGCTGCCTGGCAGGCTGGGCTCTTGGAGGTGGCACACCCATGGCTCTGTGCCCAGGGGATGGGGCAGCCCCAGGGCTCTGTGCCCAGGGGATGGGCAGCACACCCAGAGCTCTGTGCCCAGGGGATGGGGCAGCTCAGGGGCAGCACCCATGGCTCTGTGCCCAGGGGCAGGGGCAGCACCCAGGGCTCTGTGCCCAGGGGATGGGGCAGCTCAGGGGCAGCACACCCAGGGCTCTGTGCCCAGGGGATGGGGCAGCACCCAGAGCTCTGTGCCCAGGGGATGGGGCAGCTCAGGGGCAGCACACCCAGAGCTCTGTGCCCAAGGGATGGGGCAGCACACCCAGGGCTCTGTGCCCAGGGGCAGCAGGAGCAGCAGCACCCAGGGCTCTGTGCCCAGGGGATGGGGCAGCTCAGGGGCAGCACACCCAGGGCTCTGTGCCCAGGGGATGGGACAGCACACCCAGAGCTCTGTGCCCAGGGGATGGGACAGCAGCACCCAGGGCTCTGTGCCCAGGGGATGGGACAGCAGCACCCAGGGCTCTGTGCCCAGGGGATGGGACAGCAGCACCCAGGGCTCTGTGCCCCGGGGATGGGGCAGCACCCAGGGCTCTGTGCCCAGGGGATGGGACAGCAGCACCCAGGGCTCTGTGCACAGAGCCTGGAGCAGCCCAGGAGCTGCCCTGTGCTCCCAGCCCTCCACCAGCCCAGGCTCAGCTCCCTGGGGCTGCCAGGGAATAAAGCCATGGCCCCTGCAGGGCACTGGGGATGCTGCTGTGCCAGGGAGAGCAGGCAGGATGATTCAGAGCTGCTCTTGAGCCACAGGCTTCCCTCAAGGTGCCAGCCATCTGCAGCCACACGGGACAAGTGCCTGGGGGAGACAACTCAGTTTCTGAGCTAAATGAAGTGGAAGAGGCACCTTACCCACTCCCACCCGCTCTAATTGCTGTGCTTTCATCAGCTTGCAGGCCTGGATGCTGAATAAGAAATGGAGTTCCTGTTCCAAAAGCAGCCCTGGTTCCCCACTCTGTGCAAACACGACACAGTACAGAAAATGTCTCAGGCTCTGATGGGGCAGCTGCTGAAGGTGCTGATTGCCTTTCACAGGGACAGGGCAGGATGGGTTTCTGTGCCCAGGACCCTGCTGAAAACAATTTCAGGGGCTGTGACATTGCAGGTGTTCAGACACAGCAGTGGGACCGGCTCTGAGGGGTCCTGGGGCTCTTCCCCTGGCAGGGCAAACCAATTGCAGTGAGAGAATTGCTCTGAACAGCACAGCAGGAGCCACAGGCCATCCCAGAGCAGCATTTTGTAATTCCTCATCAATCCTAAATGCATCTCAAATTCTGCAGCAGTGGCACTTGACCATGACCTCTGTTACTGTCCCAGTGACCATCACTTGGATTTCTTTGGTGAAGAGGCTTCTTCTCTACATCCAGAGTGTGATTAGAGCTCTATCTGCTCCACTGAAAGGGCTCCCCTCACAACCTTTTGTTCCAAATGTGGAGAGCTCGGACTCCTTGGTTAACACAAAACTGTTATTCTAATAGCTAAGAAAATTGCTCAGGTTTCTCACAACAAGGCGTGGAAATGAATCCTGCTATTATTTTTGTAAACCTTCTTAGAGGGGCCCTAATTGACCCCAAACCTTTGTGAACTGCTGGCCTAGGCAGGATCTCCACACAACAATTAGTGCACAAGGCTGTGTTCCCCCTCCAAGGGTGAGGAGAGGGCTGTGTGATGTGTGATCCAGGAGCACACTCCCGTTTGCCTGCAGATGAGCTCACATCCAGGATCCATTCCCAGTGCCCACCCTGTGCCCTGTGGCACTGCCCTGGCGTGGGCTGGCAGCTCCTGCCAGGGCCATTCCAGGTGTGCATCAAGCAAAGGGAGGAAAGGGAGCTGTGGAGAGCCCCACTGGCCAGCAATGATCACCCTGAGGATCATTAATTGGACAATTTTAAATCCCTCTAACACACACTTTGTTCATTTCTGTGCTCTCTAGTTGTTTAATATGAAGGGCTCTGAGATACAGAATTATCTGTCCTGCTCAAGTCTGTAAATGTTCTGCTGTATCAACCCAGGTGTTTTCATCAACTGGACTTGTAAATTCACCTCAAAATACTGCACTGAGCTCCTTCACATAGATTACATTTCCCTTAACCCCCAATGGAAGGATGGAAGGAAGGAAATTTTTCCTTCTATAATTCACTACTCAATCCAATTCTTTGTGATTTCTCTCAGATAACACAAACAATCCATAAAATTTGTGATTCTCTGCATACATTCAACACCCAGCAGGTTTAGTCACTGTTCTATTTGCATTAGCTTGAAGCATAAACACCAAAGACTTGAAAGAATCTCTATTCGGAGCAGGTAAAAAAAATAAGGCAGAAAAAGAAAACAGCAACGAAAATAACTCCTTCCCTCTGCATCCTAATGCAAACCTAAATTCATTTTTATTTTGAGGCACTGGCTGTTTTCTGCTGTTAAATCTACCACAGAGGCTATAGGACAGAAGATTTCTGAGATCTGCCATATTCTGTGCAATGGAAAAGAGAGAAATGTCTTTTACTCTCAGGGAGGAACTTGCCTTTAAATCCCAGCCCCTGTTTATTTATTGCCACTTTAAACTCTCCTGCTCTTACATCACTGTTCCCTTCCTCCTGTAGGACACAGAACTTGGATTTTAAAAAGCCGAACCACAGCAAAACCCCCGACAAGATCTTGTCTCAGCCTTGTAGAATGTGTCCAACCTGCAAGCTGTGCTCACACTGGCAAAGTGGAGATTTGCTCTTTCCTGTAGTTAGGTGTTTTGTAAGTTCTAAGAGTAAATCAGAGGAGAAAACTGAATGGACATTAAAAATAAAGATCTGTGCCAGCTCATCTTGCTTAGGTTTCTCCAGAGCCTGTGCTGGGGAAAAGGTGTTACTCTGATTTAACTCTGCATAAATTTCTGGGTGGCTCAAGCTCCCTCTCCAGATGAAGAGAAGCTTCCCACATGCCCAGGCAGGGTGGAAGGAAATCCCAGGGAAAGGGGAGAGCCAGGGCTGCAGGTGGGGAGGGGTCTGGGCAGGCCTCAGGCTGGCAGCAAGCACAGAGCCCGGTGAAAACCCCGGTGAAAACCCCGGTGAAAACCCAGCACAAACCCCGGTGAAAACCCAGGTGAAAACCCCAGTGAAAACCCCAGCACAAACCCAGCACAGAGCCCAGTGAAAACCCCGGTGAAAACCCCGGTGAAAACCCAGCACAAACCCCGGTGAAAACCCCGGTGAAAACCCCGGTGAAAACCCCAGCACAAACCCAGCACAGACCCCAGTGAAAACCCAGCACAAACCCAGCACAAACCCCAGTGAAAACCCAGCACAAACCCAGCAAAAACCCAGCACAAACCCCAGTGAAAACCCCGGTGAAAACCCAGCACAGAGCCCAGTGAAAACCCCAGTGAAAACCCCAGTGAAAACCCCAGCACAAACCCAGCGCAGACCCAGCGCAGACCCCAGTGAAAACCTCAGTGAAAATCCAGCACAAACCCCAGTGAAAACCCCAGCAAAAACCCAGCACAAACTCCAGTGAAAACCTCAGTGAAAACCCCGGTGAAAACCCAGCACAAACCCAGCACAGACCCCAGCACAGACCCGCACAGACCCCATCACAGACCCACACAGACCCCAGTGGTATTTGCAGCCCCAGAGGTGGGATGTGAGACACAACCTCAGGGCTGCACAAGGTCTCCCACCATGAAACCCTTCCCCAAATTGCTCCACTGCTGGTGTATTTTAGCTTTAGTGGCACACATCTCAGTTTGTTGGTCTCTGATGAGTTTGTCACTGTTGAGAGCAAAAATGAAGGCACAAATGGCATTTAGAACTTTCACTAGGCAGATTAGAAGCATTAATTAAACTCATTTGACTTCAGGCATGACAATTTGTTTTCCTTCGTTCTGCCATCAACAACTTGCTGCCACCTTCTCCTTTCCAGGAGCCTCAGTGCAGCTGAGCAAGGGCTCAGCTCCAGCATCAGGGTCCCCTGGCCCCAGAGAGGAGGAGGGAGCTGGGAGGGGGCACCTCACCAGCTGAAATAGCAGATTTTGGAGGGGGACACTGTGCAGTTTGAAATCCTATTCAATAATCACACCTTGCTTCTGTTCACTGCTGTGTAGAGAACCCTTTCAAAGTTTTAAACCTTTTTTCAAGAAAGAAAAGGCACAGGTATTTAGATCATCTCACTTTTCTTGGAGAAAAAGTTTCCTCAGATTCCCCAAATTTAAGTTATTGTCCTCTGAGATTCCAGCAGGCTGTTTCCTACACAGCTAAAGGGGAAAACAGAACCTAAAATGGAGCAATAAACCCCCAAAGGCCCCACATGTACAAATGGAGAGCAGGAAGCACATGGAGAGCTCACTGTGGAGCAGCTTGGTGGATCTGCCCCAGAAATGCCAGCACTGCTCCAACAGGGCCAAGCCATGGGAAAGAGCCACAGAAATCTGTAGGGCACAGGAGGCTTAAAGGAGGAGACAAACCCAATCCCCAACCACAGAAATCTGTAGGGTACAGGAGATCTAAAGGAGGAGACAAACCCAATCCCCAACCACAGAAATCTGTAGGGCACAGGAGGCTTAAAGGAGGAGACAAACCCAATCCCCAATCACAGAAATCTGTAGGGCACAGGAGGTTTAAAGCAGGAAACAAACCCAATCCCCAATCACAGAAATCTGTAGGGTACAGCAGGTTTAAAGCAGGAAACAAACCCAATCCCTAAGCACAGAAATCTGTAGGGCACAGCAGGTTTAAAGCAGGAAACAAACCCAATCCCCAATCACAGAAATCTGTAGGGCACAGCAGGTTTAAAGCAGGAAACAAACCCAATCTCCAATCACAGAAATCTGTAGGGCACAGGAGATCTAAAGGAAACAAACCCAATCCCCAATCACAGAAATCTGTAGGGTACAGCAGGTTTAAAGCAGGAAACAAACCCAATCCCCAATCACAGAAATCTGTAGGGTACAGGAGGTTTAAAGGAGGAGACAAACCCAAGGCCTCTTTCTGGCTGCACTACAGAGAAGACAGAAGTGCTGATCATTTTCCCAAACGCTGTAATCTGAAGTGGCATTTTCTGTTCCTTTTTAATCAAATGGATTGTTTCCCTCCTTAGAATGGTGGTGAGCCTTTTAACACTGCTGCAGAGCCAAGACACTGCTAATAAATATTTAAAGTCTCAGAGCTTTAAGTGAAAGGAAGGATTTGTTGGATAATATTTCATTTCCCTTAAACTGTTTATTCACCATTAAAATTGAAAATTTTAATTTTATGGGGATTGCTCAGAGAGCTGATGTTCAGACATCTCCACAAAAAACCCAAGAGTCAGGAAGGCAGTCTATAAATAACCACCTTGGAAATAAACTTCTGGGATTTGGACACGACCCAGATGAGATTTTCAAGTGTGCTGTAAATTACCCCCAGCCAGGGCACAGGTCAGAAGTATTTACTGGCACTGAGCTTCATTGCTCACATCACCTGGCAGCAGTGGTGTACACCTGGAGCAGAGAGCCCTGAGGGTCAGGTTTGCTCACCTCATCCCTGGGGGGGGGGGGGGGTATATTTTATTTTATTTTATTTTATTTTATTTTATTTTATTTTATTTTATTTTATTTTATTTTATTTTATTTTATTTTATTTTATTTTATTTTATTTTATTGATCAAGCAGAGAACAAGCTCTGAGTGCCACAGCTGCAGTACCTGTGACTCAGGGAGCTCATTGGGGGCGTCAATCAGGGATGCCCAGCTTAGGAACATGCCTCTCTCTTCCCTGCACATCCTCCCCTTGGGTTTTAGTGCTGGTACCACAGTCAGTTCTGCTCCTAAAGTCAAGAAGGCAAACTATAAAGAGCAGGAAGAAAGGGAGGTGGGAAAAGTGAACAGGACACAAGGATGCCCTGAGACAAGGAGAGGATAAAAACCACAGATGAAATGTGATTAAGGCAATGAAAAGGAACAAGGGAATAGCCACAGATGTTGCCTTAGAAAGTGGACAGAAGAAGGGCACTGAATGCAGAACAGGAGCACTGAATGCAGAACAGGAGCACTGAATGCAGAACAGGAGCACTGAATGCAGAACAGGAGCACTGAATGGAGAACAGGAGCACTGAATGCAGAGCAGGAGCACTGAATGCAGAAGAGGAGCACTGAATGCAATACAGGAGCACTGAATGCACAACAGGAGCACTGAATGCAGAGCAGGAGCACTGAATGCACATCAGGAGCGCTGAATGGAGAGCAGGAGCACTGAATGCAGAACAGGAGCACTGAATGCACAACAGGAGCACTGAATGCAGAGCAGGAGCACTGAATGGAGAGCAGGAGCACTGAATGCAGAACAGGAGCACTGAATGGAGAACAGGAACACTGAATGCAGAACAGGAGCACTGAATGCACAACAGGAGCACTGAATGCAGAAGAGGAGCACTGAATGCAATACAGGAGCACTGAATGCAGAACAGGAGCACTGAATGGAGAACAGGAGCACTGAATGGAGAACAGGAGCACTGAATGCAGAGCAGGAGCACTGAATGCACAACAGGAGCACTGAATGCAGAACAGGAGCACTGAATGCAATACAGGAGCACTGAATGGAGAAGAGGAGCACTGAATGGAGAACAGGAGCACTGAATGCAGAGCAGGAGCACTGAATGCACATCAGGAGCACTGAATGCAGAACAGGAGCACTGAATGCAGAACAGGAGCACTGAATGCAGAGCAGGAGCACTGAATGCACATCAGGAGCGCTGAATGGAGAGCAGGAGCACTGAATGCAGAACAGGAGCACTGAATGCACAACAGGAGCACTGAATGCAGAGCAGGAGCACTGAATGGAGAGCAGGAGCACTGAATGCAGAACAGGAGCACTGAATGGAGAACAGGAACACTGAATGCAGAACAGGAGCACTGAATGCACAACAGGAGCACTGAATGCAGAAGAGGAGCACTGAATGCAATACAGGAGCACTGAATGCAGAACAGGAGCACTGAATGGAGAACAGGAGCACTGAATGGAGAACAGGAGCACTGAATGCAGAGCAGGAGCACTGAATGCACAACAGGAGCACTGAATGCAGAACAGGAGCACTGAATGCAATACAGGAGCACTGAATGGAGAAGAGGAGCACTGAATGGAGAACAGGAGCACTGAATGCAGAGCAGGAGCACTGAATGCACATCAGGAGCACTGAATGCAGAACAGGAGCACTGAATGCAGAACAGGAGCACTGAATGCAGAACAGGAGCACTGAATGCACAACAGGAGCACTGAATGCACAACAGGAGCACTGAATGCAGAACAGGAGCATGGAATGCAGAACAGGAGCACTGAATGCAGAGCAGGAACACTGAATGCAGAACAGGAGCACTGAATGCAGAAGAAGGGCACTGAATGCAGAACAGGAGCACTGAATGCACAACAGGAGCACTGAATGCAGAAGAAGGGCACTGAATGCAGAACAGGAGCACTGAACGGAGAACAGGAGCACTGAATGCAGAAGAGGAGCACTGAATGCAGAAGAGGAGCACTGAATGCACAACAGGAGCACTGAATGCACAACAGGAGCACTGAATGCAGAACAGGAGCACTGAATGCACAACAGGAGCACTGAATGCACAACAGGAGCACTGAATGCAGAACGGGAGCACTGAATGCAGAACAGGAGCACTGAATGCAGAAGAAGGGCACTGAATGCAGAGCAGGAGCACTGAATGCACATCAGGAGCACTGAATGGAGAACAGGAGCACTGAATGCAGAACAGGAGCACTGAACGGAGAACAGGAGCACTGAATGCTGTTACCTGAGCTCAGGGTTAGGTGCAGGAGCTCTGGCTCTGCTGGTTCAGACTCATTTCACCCCAGTCTGAGCTACCCAAGAATAAAGTTTGATGTAATGACACCTGTGAATTGAGGCTGCTTTTCTAGTCACCAGAAAAGGAGAGGAAGAGAGAGACACCTCCCTCCTCCAAGAGGCACCAGGCAAGGCCCAGTGAGTGCTCCCTGCCAGAGGAGAAGGGATCAGGCCCAGCTGGACCAGCCTGGGCAGGACAAGCTCTGTGCCACACGTGCCTGGCCTGGCAGGGCTGTGTCCTCTCGTGCCAAGGCACAGCAGCAAGGCAGATTCTCAGTTCTATTTAATTCAGCTCCTGCTCTGCACACCGAGTTTGAGCCTGGTGATCTTCCTGACCTGTCCAAACCTGCAGCAGCTGAGCTCCCTTTCATTGCTTTCTCAGCTTTGAGGTGGAGATGGGCGATTCTAAATTTAGAGAGGCTTCAGCAGCACGCTGTGGCTGCCCATGCTTGCGCTCTGCTCTCTGAAAAGATGATGACCAAACCAAATCCAGATTTCCCTTTAATCTGGCCTATTTTGAATCAAACTGCAAGGAGAGATTCTAAAGCTGCTACTGGGAAACGTGCTGCTCCATGAATTAGTAATTGTGTTTGTCTTCTGCATTGGGGATTTTTTGCCTGTGTTGCTGTTCTCTTACTGCCACTCAACGTGAGGAGCTTTTATTTGAATGAGACCATTTCAAAGCACTTTTACACCCATGCGGAGTCAGGCACTTGTTTACTTTCTGACAGTTACTTACCTCCTGTAAATATTTCACAGCCACAGGACCTCCCAGATGAAAGCAGAGTTTGCTCTGTGCTCCTGTTCAGGAGTCTAATTAAAACCAGAATGAAATGGGAGGCATGGAGCTAAGTGCTAACTGCAATGGATGGATCTAGAGGGAATTCAGCAAGGGAGCCTCTTCTTGGCACAATTACTGAGGCAGAAAAGCAGAGAAAAAGTGCCCAACTCACAAGGGAGAGGAGAGGAGAGGAGAGGAGAGGAGAGGAGAGGAGAGGAGAGGAGAGGAGAGGAGAGGAGAGGAGAGGAGAGGAGAGGAGAGGAGAGGAGAGGAGAGGAGAGGAGAGGAGAGGAGAGGAGAGGAGAGGAGAGGAGAGGAGAGGAGAGGAGAGGAGAGGAGAGGAGAGGAGAGGAGAGGAGAGGAGAGGAGAGGAGAGGAGAGGAGAGGAGAGGAGAGGAGAGGAGAGGAGAGGAGAGGAGAGGGCTCCTGTCAGATCCAGCCCTGCCAAGCTGATCCCTCGCAGGGCTCCTGGGGCACTCACTGATCTCTGTGCCAGGCACACCTGGGTGTCTGACAGACTTTTCCCAGAGCTGGCACTTTCTCCAGGCTGTAAATCATTACAGAGAAAGGCAGGGACTGTGCTTTGTGCTTGCAGAACTGCCACATCCAGAGCTGCAGACAAACCAGCCACTCCAAAGGCATGACATGAAGAGTAAGAAAAAACAAACATCAAGCACTACTTCCCCTGTTCTGGCTTTTTGGGTTTTTTTTAGAAATAGCTTGTTTGCTCTTGGTTAAGGAAAGATTTCTTACCACAGCTGTCTACAGGGCAAGGGCAAATTGCTTCAGGTTTGGAATGAGGATTTTTCACTTAAGAGAGTGCATTTGGAGACAAGGGAGATTATGAACAATCCTTTAACAAGATCTCAAGCCATCAGGCTGTTTAACATTATTGATCAGTGCAGGCAGAGCACATTTTTTAAAAAAATCTATCAGATTAGAATGGAAATATATTTCTGGTTGTGGCTGCTCACAGGTTTCATCTCCTTGGCAGCAGAGCTGCCCTGCAGGAGGAGCAGCCCCAGGTCAGAGGGGTGCCCCTGCCAGGAACAAGCTGCCCTGCAGCCCTGCCAGCCCAGCACATGTGGGGATGCTGCAGTGCCAACAAAGATGGGATAGATCAATAAAAAACATATCACACCGGAAGGGACATCTCCCAACAAACAGCTCGTGGCCACAGCAAACCATTCAACAGGGAGGAACATCACCTGGGTGTTATTTAAACACTCCTTGAACACCAATGTTCTCAGAACAGATCCAGATCTGATCCATGTCACCCACCCAGACAACAAAGCTTTCATCTCCAAAGGGATCACAGTTCTCAGGATTTGTTTGCAAAATAAATAAAAAGAAGCACTTTGCTTTCAAATTAGTGCCCCAGAAGTTGACAGCAACAGCAGTACACAATAGAAATTATTTGTATTAATAGCTGTGCTTATTCTAGTGATGATGGCATTCTCTGTGAAGATTAATTGGCGATAATGCTGCAGAAACTATTGCACGAGAAATATGCACCATAAACCTAAAATGATTTGACTGACCTAAGTTCTAAAGTAAAATATTTACAGTAATGAGATTCTAATTATCCTTTGTTATGGCAGCCATTCTCCCCACTCCTCTTTGTTGATAGGAGATGTATTGTTTCAGCATTTTAGCCCCATTTATTTTCTCACATTTGCATTTCACATGCACAGAGAATGAGAGGCGATCATTACCTTCTTCACTTTGCATTCAATTTACATCAACAGCACATTACCTCATCCTAACTCATTTATCAAGCACAGAAATTTGATAACAAAAGCTACTGTCAGTGATGAATAAGGATCATTTCAAATGGAGCAAGAAGAAACAAGATGAATTATAGGTTTCAGGACTTTTTGTTTGCTCAAGAAAAGGAAGATGAGGGATTTTTTCCCACCTAGACAAGAGGGATCTCACGAGGCTGCCACTCATATTCAGCATCTCCTCTTCACCTGCTGGGTGCGTGCTGCACACAGAGGCGACCCCAAATCCATGAGCCACCAATGTCTGTGCCCCGTGCCTCCCAAAGGGATGGTCCTCATTTTCTGGACTGAGAGCGTAGAATTTATGGGTCATAAGCTCGAGGAGAAGCTTTACCAGCCACCCAGGGCTGCTGTGGCCTCAGAGCACGAGCGGTGCTGCAGCTTGGGGAGAGCAGCAGGTCCAGAGGGCACAGCCCTGTCCCTGTTCCTGCCCCATCCCTATCCCAGCCCTATCCCAGCCCCTGCCAGGGGTGATGCCCCCGTGCCAGGAGCCCAGGCTGCCCTGGGGCGGCAGAGCAGAGCTGCCTGTGCTGGGCACGGGGGCAGTGGCCACCTTAACCCCGGGGCTGCCCAGAGCAGCGAGCAAACAAGTGCTGCCCTTTGAACCATTGCCTGAGCTCAGCCCCGCGCACCGCCAGAGCCTGGCCAGGGAGAAGATGGCAAAGGGCCCCCTCACGCTGTGCTTATGTCTGCTGGGAGCCTGCCTGGCTGCTGGACACACAGGTGGGTGCACCTCAAACAGCAAACCCTTCCGTTTTGGGCACAGGTGCCACAGACTCGGGCTGGGCACAGTTTGTCACCTGGATGCAGTGTGACAGCTCGGGCAGTGCTGGAGAGCAGCTCAGAGGCGCTGCTGCATTGCTCTGCTCCTTTCAAAGCTCTGCTCTGTGCTGGGGCAACGAAATAATGGCTTTGTGCTGATTTTATGCAGCATGTGTCGCAGGGATTCATTTTCAGAATGGATTTTTCCTTAGGTTTTTGCACCTTTAGGCTTTCAGAGCTCCATTCAGCCATCTTAGGAGGCACACACAGAAGGGGAAAGGGGAGAGCGCTGCTGGGGGAGTGACAGTCCCACCTCTTTGGTGCCATCACTTTGTCCTGGAGAGCAAACAAGTGCTCACATCCATAAACTCTCCTGGGATTTGCCACTGCAGGGTTGTTTAAAGGCAAGCCCAGCGTGGCTTTAACAAGGGCCGTGGGATGCAGCCAGGGCTGGGACAGGAGAGAGCAGCTGATGGATGTGGGCAATCACACACAGTAATGCAGGATTTTGATTTATCTGCAGCAGCAACGCTTCCAGCAGAGGCTGCTCCAGTGTGAGCCCTGTTTCCTGCAAGGCTGCCCTTTCTTCTTTCATTAAACTTTGCTGGAAACAGGTTTAAAAAGGCTCTTTCCAAAATGTTTGCTCAGCAGTGAAAAGTGAGCAGAACCTCATATTTTTCCACCCCTCACCAGGTGTAGCCCCTGTAAAATACAGGGGATGGGACAGGTGTGCCCTGCCAGCAGCTGCCTAGAGCCCTGTGTCCCTGCCTCAGGGGGTGGCTCAGAAGCAGGCAGATGGTGTGTGAGTTATTCTCAGGGTGAGGAGGTCCCCAGCCCCAGGAGCCATTCCTGTCACCCCACAGAGTGACCCTGCAGCCTTCAGCCCCAGTCAAGTATTGCCTGTAAAGGCAGCAGTGGCACCCACTGAGGAGGGTGGGCACCAACACCACCGAGGAGGGGGCCCAGGGGTGAGGAGGGCTCGTGTCCCCTCCTGCCTGCAGGAGATGCTGGCACCCAGGGCTGTGGGCAGGGATGAGGAGGAGGAGAGGAGGAATTGCCCCTGATCCCAGAGCCCTGCAGGGGCAAATGGCCAGCACAGGCACACAGGGCAGGACAGTTTCTGTGGCCAAACAAGAGCTCACCAGCAGCAGCATGGAAAAGGCCATTATTTCCCCCTCTCAAACAGCTTATTCCAGTCTGTGCATCTGCGATGGGGGACTCTCACACCATCTGCTTTGGGGTACTTTAAGCATCAAACTTCAGCCCTCCCCATCACCCTCTTGCCATCAGCCATTTCTATTGACTATTTTGACATTTGGCTGTGCAGATTTGATCCTTTGGATCAAAGGGGCTGAGGTGGGGCAATGAAGAAACCTCAGTGCAGAAATCCCAGTGGCAGTGTGGGCCCGCCTCTGGCCATGGGCAGTGGGGGTTGCACACCTGGAGGGACTCGTTTTCTGGAAGGCCAGAGCCCTGGCAGCCCATGCAGCCCTGCCCTGTGCCCTGCAGTGTTCCTGGGCAGCAGGGAGGCCAGCTCGGTGCTGCAGAGGCAGCGCAGAGCCAACTCCAACCGCCTGGAGGAGGTGATCCCTGGCAACCTGGAGAGGGAGTGCATCGAGGAGAAGTGCAGCTACGAGGAGGCCCGGGAGGTGTTTGAGAACGAAGAGAAAACGGTGAGTGCCATGGTGCCCCAGCCTGAGCCTAACCTAGCCCTAACCCTAACCCTAATCTTAACCCTGCTCCCTCCAGCTGGGGCACAGAGGGGCAGGAGGGGGAACAGCCAGGAGAAAACCTGCAGGGCCCAGGGCAGCCTCAGGCACGGCAGGTTCTCCTCTGTGCTCCATCACTTGGGCTGGGGAGCTGCTGTAAAGGCTTCATCAGTCACCACTGGGATATGGAGCTGCTGGTTCCCTGCAAGTCTTTCCCTTCAGCTTTGGAGCCATCCAGGTACTGCCTCAGTCACTCAACACCCAGAAATTAGAAAACAAAGGAAACTTTTTCTTTTTTCCCTTTGCAGATGCAGTTTTGGCAAACATACGTTGGTAAGAGCTGCTTTCTTCATGTTCTAATGCTTAATATTCCTGTCTGAGTGCATAAAGACCTGATGTGTCTGTAACAAATGTACTCCAGCATCCAGGAACTGTCAGGGCAGAGCCATCAGAGCCTGGCACTCCAAGTCCTGCAGTGCCCAGCCTGGGTCTGTCCCATTGGTATAGAAATGGCAAGCCAAAGAAAAAAGGATGCCTTAGCATTTTATTTGTTCAAGCGGGGTTTTTCTAACAAATTTGAAAAACCTCACTGAACAAAAGCAGTGCAGGCAGAGTGCTGGATCTCATTGAGCCCAGGTCAGGCTCTGGCTCCAGTTTCAGCTGTGCCACAGAGTAAAATACCACAGCAATAATTAACACCCCTTCAGCAAACAGCAAATGCTCTGTTCTCAGCAGAGATCTCCAGATAAGGCACAGCCCTGTGAAGGCACAGCGTGAATCCCTAGAAATGCCATATTAAAGTGGAGCCTCAACATGATCATAGCAAACAGCTGTTTGCAATTCACACCCTCACTTCACTGCTTTCTTTCCACATCCACTTCTTCCTTTTGAGCCTCCATCCCCAACGACTCCTTGGTCCCTCAACAAAAAGATTTCAATGCCCACTACACCATCTGAAACTAATTTTGAGGACATTTCAATAAATGAACTGTTTGGCAGATTGGCAGAGTGCCCAGAACATCTCACTAAAAAGCCTTAAATAATTCAGATTACTCAGTCCAGACTATAAAATAAAAACATTACATTTGCATTGCAGGACTGTGCTCTGAAAAAACAACTGATGAAACTCCACACTGCATTTGTTTCCCCGCCACTGTAACAAATTGGCTGATCAGAAATAAGGAATGCCATCTATTCCTCTGTCATCTGGGGTGCCTGGTTTGCTGCTTTGGTTTGTGCAGCCCTCAGGAGCTCAGCCCTGCACAGCCCCAGGGTTCTCACCCTGCCTCAGAGCTCCAGCAGGACTCAGACAAGCCCAAACCATTTTGTTCTGTTTGCATTTTGCAGTCCAGCCCTTTCCTGAACGCCCCTTGGGCTGCCACCCTGTCCTGCCCCTTCTCAGGGCACCAACCCAGCTCGGCCCTGCCCGTTCTCCATGCCTTGGCACAAACATTCCAAGGGCGTCCCCATGGTTTAACATCCCTGATTTGCTTCTCCAGAGCTGTACATCCCCCATGGTTTAACATCCCCGATTTGCTTCTCCAGAGCTGTACATCCCCCATGGTTTAACATCCCTGATTTGCTTCTCCTAGGCTGTACATGCCCAACTTTGCACCGTGAGTGGTTTCATTAAAGCCTCAGGTTCTCAGCTAGAGCTGGGAAAATAAAAGCCCTGGCCCATGGGGAGAAATCTAGAGCAGGTAACAGTGCAGGACTGAGAAAGGGAGAGCAACAGGGAGGTTCTCAATCCTGACACCAGACAGGTCTCCACACTCCCGTGCACAGATCCAAACTGTCACAGAGCAGCCTGAGTGTTCAAACAGCCCAGGCTGGGAACTCAAAGCACTCCTGAAGGAGCAAGCCTCTGCATTTGTCTCGTTTGGCCAAGCCATGAGGTCCTGCTGGGATGCTGCAGGAGGGTGACTGCAGAGGGGCAGGGTGACCCTCAGGGGACAGGGGACACAGCCCTGGGGACACAGCCCTGCTGTGCTCTGCCCTGGTTCTCAGCTGCTGGGCCCTGGCTGTCCCCAGCCCTGGCAGGAGCTGTGCTGGCCCTGGCAGGGCTGTGGGGGCTCTCAGCCCGGGGATGGGGGTCAGCCCTGTGTTTTCTGACTCTGCCGTGCTCTCTCCAAGATGGGGACCAGTGCGACCCCAACCCGTGCAAAAACGGAGCCCAGTGCAAGGACCAGATCAATTCCTACGTGTGCTGGTGCCCAGCTGGCTATGAAGGCAAGAACTGTGAGATAGGTACGTGCCAGGGCTGCCCCAGGGCCCTGCTGCTCTGCTGGGACCCCTGGGGTCAGGGTCACCCTCTGGGGCTGGTGACACCCACCCTGCTGTGCTGGGAGCCAGGGAGGGGGAAATGCAGCCTGCTGGGCCTGGGATGGCAGGGGGACAGCCTGGGGACATGGCTGGGGACAGCCTGGGGACAGCAGGCACTGGGGATGGCAGGGGGACAGCCTTGGGACAGCCTGGGGACATGGCTGGGGACAGCAGGCCCTGGGGATGGCAGGGGGACAGCCTGGGGACATGGCTGGGGACAGCCTGGGGACAGCCTGGGGACAGCAGGCACTGGGGATGGCAGGGGGACAGCCTGGGGACAGCAGGCCCTGGGGATGGCAGGGGGACAGCCTGGGGACAGCAGGGCCCTGGGGACATGCCTGGGGACAGCAGGGGCTGTCTCTGGCCCTGGCCAGCCCCCAGAGCAGCCCCAGCTCCCCCGTGCTGGGCACCTGCTCCTAGGCAGGGCTCAGTGGAGACTCAGGCTCAAGGTCTGCTGTCCTGCTGTGGCTGCCAGGGCAAATGTTGACACAGAGCCCTTCCTTTGTGTCCCAAAAGCACAAACCTGCCTGGGACTGCTCAGTCGGGGACAGCCTGCTTAGGGCAGAGTTCCCCACAGACCCCACAGAGCCCCCACTCTCCCACAGACCCCATGGAACCCCCACTCTCCCACAGACCCCATGGAGCCTCCATTCTCCCACAGACCCCATGGAGCCCCCACTCTCCCACAGACCCCCATGGAGCCCCCACTCTCCCACAGACCCCATGGAGCCCCCATTCTCCCACTCCCCTTCCTCACGCCAGGCTGAGCAGCAGGTGCTGGGCAGGGCAGGACTATCCTGACTTCCCCTCAATGGCACTCTGCTTAATTCATAATTACAATTATCAGCAGCAACCTTGATTCTGGAGGCAAATAAAAGGCAAATATTTTCCTGATGGGTTGAGGAGTCTGTGAAAACCAAACAGCTGATAATTTAAGCAAGAGGGATATTCAGCTCTTATAATATAATCAGGGGCTGTGCAACTCACATAATGTGCTAGACTCACTGCACTAATAAAAGATTCTCTTTCTAGTTGTATTTCTGCTCTGGCAAGAGAGGAGTATACGTTAAAAAGAGCATTTCAAAGTTGCATCAAATTTAAATAGTCTCATTGCAGATTTCTTGGGGAAGTGAGGAGCAAAAATAGAGCTGGAAGTGAGGCGTGAAGAAGAGCTCTGTAAAAATAGTAAATGATGGCATTAAAATGGCTACAGGAAGGGAGGTGTCCTTGAGGAAGTGGGAGTGGAGTTAATCTGCTCTGAAGTTATTTGAAAACTCCCTGGGAATTGCAGGGGCCTCTGCAGGTTTGGGTTCCCCAGCTCCAAGGTGCTGCCCCCTGAGGTGTGAGGGCTGGTGCAGGGGATGGAAACCTGGCTGTGCCTGGGCATTGCTCCGGTTTATACAGGGTGTTCCAGTCTATACAGGGTGTTCCAGTCTATCCGGGGGGCTGCTCCAGTCTATCCAGGGTGTTCCAGTCTATACACGGTGTTCCTGTCTATCCAGGGTGTTCCAGTCTATCCAGGGTGTTCTCCCCCACTGCCAAAAGCACAAGAGTGGGGAAATCACGTGGCTTGTCACCAAATATTTGCAAGAGTCCTGTAGGGTCAGGTGCCAAATTTCAGCCAGCACGCTTGTTGGAGGCTGTGACAGGGCTCTGTGGGGCTCTGTGAGCTCCTCCACCTGCCCAGTGCTCCTGAACTGTGAGCAGGGATGGGGCTGCCCTGCACTGTGAGCCCCAGAGGAACGGGACTGCCCTGCCTGCCCAGCTCCTCACAAACCACCTGCTTTCCACAGGCTGCGTCAGCCACTGGGGGGGAATAGGAGTGGAGTTAAAGTTCCCCTTTACTGAGCCCAAACCCCCCATCTCAGCAGATCTCTGACCAGCTGGGTTTCCAGAGAGCTCTCACAGTTTCATTTTCATTTCTTTCAGACTTCACCTGTGCTATCAAAAATGGAGGCTGCAAGCACTTCTGCAGTCATCAGCCCCCACAGAAGGTTGTGTGCTCCTGTGCCCCTGGCTATAAACTGCATGAAGATGGAAAGGCCTGTGAACCTGCAGGTGAGCTTTTAAACTGCTTTTAAGAGGTTTGGGTTCAAGTTTTCAAGGCCTTGTCCTGGATTTAGTGCAGAGCTTGAGGCTGCAGCTTCACAAAGGGCTAAAGAATAGCAGGTTCTCCTTGTGCTCCCCAGCTCTACCCTGCTCCTAGACCATGACAATACCTATAAACACACTGACACATGCAGACCCACCCCAGCACAGCAAATTAACTGGGCACGAGCATCTCAGAAGCACATATGGCAGAGAAGAGACTGAGCAGATAAACATTTTGCCATCTGAAGCCAGTTTACCATTTGATGCTATGACATTTCTAACTGACTGCAGCAGGTTGCACACCCAAGCTCACATGCAGGCACCTGCACAGGGCAGCTCTGTCAGCTGCCCCAGGGAGCAGCGACCTCCTGAAAGGGCTGGCAGCCAGCAGTCAGTCTGGGAAGGATCCTGGGCTGGGAATCCTGTGAACAGAGACTCTCGTCCTGTGAACACAGGATCTCATCCTGTGTTGCCCAACAATGCTGTATCACTTTCACTGGACCAGAAAGGTTTACAGTTAGCAAGAAGATTGTCTTTCAGGTTGGGTGATTGTCCTTCCTGCAAAAGCTTTGTTTTGTTGGCTCTGAGACCTTCCTTTCATAGGCAGAGCCTGCAGGTACCACTTTCCATCACTCAACACTCGTTTGAGTCCTGTCCCTAAAGTGAGCTGTTTAAAAATAAAGGATGAAGTCTCAGTAGGCCACACTCACATCTGATTTTACACTAATGTTTGTTTGCTCAGTGCTTCTGAGAGCTTTTCAGATGAAAGACAATGCCTGGTGCTATTTACTATTTTGACTGCCACCACCAGCAGGAATTCAGCACACGCTGCGTGGGAGAGCAACGGGAAGAGCTCGTGTGAAACGAGCCTGCAGATGAGTTCTTCATTAACAGAGGAAACATTCAACTCTAGGAAGAGTTTATTAACGTTTTCCTCACCTTGGTGCCAAGCAGGATTATCTGTACAATTGGCAGCTGTTATTTCCTGCCCTGGCTGTTCATTGCTCTGGGGTCACTGCTCTGGAAGTGCCCAGCACAGGATTCCAGGTATGCGGCACACATCCTGCCAAGGGCAGGCACAGCTGCCCCGGCCATCAGGCACAGGTGCTCCACACAAACTTTTTCACTTTTGAAGCTGCTCAGATGTCATTTCCAAAGCCCAGAAACAATCAATGCTTTTGCTGTGTTTCCATATCCCTCACACTGGGGCTCCAAGGCACAGGCACAGGGTGCCGATGCTGAGCCCACAGCCCTGAGCTGGTACCCAAACCCTGCTGAGGTGAGGGTTTCCCTGCTCCCTCCCCTCTGGTGGCTCTAGGGTGTGCCACAGCCACCCCCAGCGTGTCCCTTCCTCTGCAGTGCCGTTCCCCTGCGGGAGGATCACGGCTCCCGAGGCCCAGAGGAAGCTGACGCGCTCCATGAACACCTTTGAGCACTGGAACAGCACGGGCGAGGAGCCCGAGGAGGGGCAGGGCCCCGAGGAGGGCCAGGACAACACCACGGAGAGCAGCAGCACCGCAGCCCCCGCCAGGATCACGCCCGTGCTCAGGACGGGCACACGCGTTGTTGGCGGCTCGGACAGCATGAAGGGAGAGGTGCCCTGGCAGGTACAGCCTTTGCAAACCTTCTGGGAGCCCAGCAGCCCTTCTGAGCACAGAGCATCCTGCCTTTGGACACCCAGAGCCTGCCTCTGGGGTTAGGCCGGCAACAGCCTCAGGGCCAACAGGAGCGCAGCTCCTTCCCACACACACTTCTATGTGGATAGAAACAGCAACAAAACTTTCCTGCATCAGGCTTTCCTCTGGCAAAGAAAGCCACAAGTCACAGTCACAGCAGCTTTACCCAGTGGGGCACAGAGGGTTGAGCTACAGCAGCAGATTGCCTGGTGGTCCATGAATGTGCCAAAAGTAAGCTGGGAGGGAAGGGAGTTTTGCAAGGAGCAATGCAACTCATTTTTTGGCTCCATCAGATCATAGAATCACCCAACAGTTTGGGTTGGAAGGAACCTTAAAGATCACCCAGTTCCAGCCCCCAGCTGTGACCAGGGCCACCTTCTGCTGCTCCAGGCTTACCCAAACCCCAGAGTGAGATTTGCCCTGCTCCCACAGGTTCTGCTGGTGAACAGCCAAGGCGAGGGCTTCTGCGGCGCCACCATCCTCAACGAGAAGTGGCTGGTGACAGCAGCACACTGCCTGAAGCCAGAGTTCACCCACAACCTCACTGCTGTGGCAGGTGAGCCCCTGGGCACGCGGGGAGGGATGGGCATACGGCAGGGCACAGGGCACAGAGCACAGTGAGGGGCAGCAGCAGGACACGAACTGCTGTGGGGCCTGACTCGAGCTGCTGTGGGGTGTGACATGGGCTGCTGGGGGCACAGAGGCCCCAGCTGAACCTACAGCCCTTCAGCAGCCTGGTCCTGCAGGTGCCAGCACCTCTGGCAGGAGCACTGAGCCGGGTCTGCCTTGGTGCCATGGCCACAGTGCGAGCACACATCAGCCTGGCCATGGGCGAGCTCACCTGAGCCAGGGGCTCATCCAGGCAGCTTTAAAGCCCGCTGGAAGAAGCCTTCCCCTCCCCTACACTTCTTTGTTTCTCCACTTTCATCCCTGAATCACATTTTCAGGTCCCCAGCAATAGCAAGCACCTCTAACGTAAGAAAAGCCAGCTGGAAGTCTCCCCCACGTTTAGGCTGTAGGAACAGCCTGGGAGGGAGGGAGGGAGGGAGGGAGGAAGCTGCCATTCCCACCGTGCCCACCGAGCCCACCGAGCCCGCAGCACCCGCTCACCTCAGGCTGGCTCCGTACCGGCTCCGCAGGTGATGCTCGGTGCCGCCGGTTCCGGGACGGCTGCGGGACGGCGCCCGGCAAACGCCATCCTTAATGTCCTTAATGCTGCTCAGCCCGCGGGGGAAGCGGCCCCAGGTGCTGCCCCTTCACCCACCCGAGCTCTGCCCTGCCTCTCCCCACCTGTTACACAAGGCGGGGTCACAGGCTGCGATCACAGCATCCCGCACCGCGATCACGGCATCCCGCAGGTGCTGGCACCGCGATCAGAGCATCCCGCAGGTGCTGGCACTACGATCACAGCATCCTGCACCGCGATCACGGCATCCCGCACTGCCATCACGGCATCCCGCACTGCCATCGCAGCACCCCGCAGCATCCCGCACTGCCATCGCAGCACCCCGCACTGCCATCGCAGCACCCCGCAGCACCCCGCACTGCCATCGCAGCACCCCGCAGCATCCCGCACTGCCATCGCAGCACCCCGCGGCTGCCGGCAGCGGCCGAGAGCAGCTGAGCCTCGGGCAGGCACAGGGGCACCTGTGAGCATCAGCGGTGGCACCGCTGCCTTCCCGCACCCCATCATGCCCCGTGGCTCTGGGCGTTTAGAAAGGGGAGGTTAAGGTTTCTTTTCACTAATACCTTATTTATTTTAGACCAGCATTTTTCATCAGTGAGTTCTGCCCCCTTTGCTGCAAGGGTGACATCCCCTTACCTCTCTCTGAGGGTGCTAAATCCCCAGAACAGCCACTTTGCTGCTAGCTCTGGCAAAAGCATCTGCATCTTTGCTGCCTGGCTGGATGGTGTGTGCCCAGTGTCACAGCTGGGTTGTGCCAGGGGCCTGAGACATGAGGGAACCTGCAGGTGCCTCTGATGAGGAGCCAGCAGCCTGGCCAGAATATCCTCAGAGGCACCTGAGGGCTCAGCCCTCTGGGCTGGGCTGGAGTGGCACTGGCACGGGCTGGCACCAGCAGGGCACAGTCCCTGGTGCAGCCCCTGGGCTGGAGTGGCACAGGGCTGGCTCCGGCAGGGCACGGTCCCTGGCGCAGCCCCTGGGCTGGACTGGCACAGGCTGGCACCAGCAGGGCACAATCCCTGGCGCTGCCACAGCCCTCTGCAGCCCCTGGGCTGGACTGGCACAGGCTGGCACCAGCAGGGCACAGTCCCTGGCGCTGCCACAGCCCTCTGCAGCCTCTGGGCTGGAGCGGCACAGGCTGGCACCAGCAGGGCACAGTCCCTGGTGCAGCCCCTGGGCTGGACCGGCACGGGCTGGCACCAGCAGGGCACGGTCCCTGGCGCTGCCCGGGCACCCAGCCCCGCCGCTCTGTGCAGGTGAACACGACGTCCGGAGCGATGACCACACGGAGCAGCTGCGCAAGGTGGTGAGGCTGCTGCCGCACCCCACGTACAACGCCTCCATCAACGAGTACCACAACGACATCGCCCTGCTGGAGCTGGAGCGGCCGCTCACCTTCAACAGCTACGTGACGCCCGTGTGCCTGGGCAGCCGCGAGTTCACCAACACCCTCCTGAAGCAGGGCGTGGGCACCGTCAGCGGCTGGGGCACGGTGCTGTTCCGCGGCCGCGCCGCCACCACGCTGCAGGTGCTCAGGGTGCCCTTCGTGGACCGGCCCACCTGCCTGAAGAGCACCTCCACCAGCATCCTGCAGAACATGTTCTGCGCGGGGTTCCCCACCGGCGGCAGGGACACGTGCGAGGGGGACAGCGGGGGCCCCTACACCACCGAGATCGAGGGCACCTGGTTCCTCACGGGCATCACCAGCTGGGGCGAGGAGTGCGCCCTGCCCGGCAAGTACGGCATCTACACCAGGGTCTCCAAGTACGTCAAGTGGATCAAGCAAACCACCAAGCTCCCCTGAGGCCGGGAGGAGCGCTGAGCCCTGCTGGGGAGGCTGCACCGCGCGGGAGGATGGACTGGGGATGTGGAGAGGGACCTTGGCAATCCCCGTGGCTTTGAGAGACCGTGGCATTTCAATAAACGTTTCTGGATGAAATAACTTCTGCTCTTGGAAGGAAGTAGTTGAGAGAATGCAATGAAAATGTGGTAATAAGGAAATAAAAAGCCTTTTAATGACCCACGGCTGCATTTTTTAATGCACTGGCACTGCTGGGGTGGTGTTAGTCCCCAAATTCCAAATGCAGGGGTTGGTGAATCAGCAGGGGAATGGATCACACACGTCCCAGGCCAGTGTGGCACCAGCACTGCCCACAGCTGGCACACAGCACTGTGGGCAAGGGAAGCCCAGCAGGCACTGGTGCCCCAGCAGCACCCCAGGAGCCCACGAGGGAGGTGAACACACACAGCAGTGCAGCCACAGCGCTCCCAAACAGAGGTTTTCACATGGAGCAGAGGCTGGGGACACCCTGACCCTGCTGGGATGGGTGCAGGGGACACTGGGGACACCCTGACCCTGCTGGGATGGGTGCAGGGGACACTGGGGACACCCTGACCCTGCTGGGATGGGTCCAGGGGACACTGGGGACACCCTGAGCTGTGCTGGGATGGGTCCAGGGGACATTGGGGACACCCTGAGCCAGGGCAGGCTGTCAGCAGCTGCTAGTGCAGACTTCACTATGAGTGCAAAGGTGCCTCTGCCACTCTCATTGCCACTGCATCCAGCAAGAAACTAATTGGATCATCTGCCACTGCTTACCTTAAAATCAAAATGCATGTAAGAAGGTTTTAAGTTGTTCCAAGGAAATGAAATAAAACCAACACTGTGAGCACTTTTTTTTTCCCTCTGGAATTATAGCAGATGTATATTTGAACAGAATTGCATATTCTCAGATGGATTTATTTAACAAGTTTTAATCTTTAAATATAGATTTAACACATTTTTACAGGTACATATACAATATAGTTCATTTAAACTTGCAGTCAGAGAAAATTCTCTACTGTAATTTATACATATACATGGAGAGCCTAGTTCAACAGCATACTCAGGGGAACATACCATGTGTGCAAAGTTTCAAATGTTAAAAACCTCAGACTGTACATTCAGATTTGCTGAACTTATCAACCTCATAAATTAATAAAAGCTTAGATTTAAAACTATGGAAGACAAAAAAGATTAAAATCATTCAATATGCAATGTGTGCTGTGTTTCAGACAAATATTTACATTGTACCTCAAAATGTGTATTGTTAGCACAAGAATTGTAACCACTAGAAAGAGCCCCAACAGTAATTAAGACTTTCCCACCTCATGAGTGCATTGTGACTGACTGGGAAGCAGAGGAACAGAGCTGCAGTGGCTGCACTGTGGCTCCAGTGAAGGACAGGGATGTGCTGGCTCTGGGGCTGCTCAGCTCAGACTCAGCTGGGCCTGGCTCTGAGGGGCTCAGGGTCACCCAGCCCTGGGGGAGCAGCCACTGGGGGCTGGGGAGCCCAGCCACAGCTCAGCGACTGCTCCAACAGGCACAAAACAAACCCAGCACGTCCTGACTGAACCTGTGCCTAAGGACCAGCTCACAAATCAAAGTCAGATCATAAAGGTCCCCCTTTAGTCCATGGAATAAACATTTCCTTTGGCTGGGGCAGAGCAAACTCACTACTGCATGCACACCATTAACCTGCTCTCCACACGCTCAGGTGCTCTTTGCACACATCTGCTCAAAAGTTCAAACCACCTGTACCTACCTATGTTCTACAAAAGCAAAACTAAACAACAAAACACAAAATTAAATTATCAGTCTTCCACATTCATTCTCCCTTCTCAAAAATTCAGTAGATACATTATTGTTAAAGATACTGAAAAAGTCTTATCACAAGAACATCCTTAGTGCAAACATGGACATTTAGCTGGGATTTATGGCACGTGTTCCAAAGGTACATACATTAATGTAAACTTCAACACTTGCTAGATACAGGTTTCAGCCCTGGGACGCTTTGGGACCCTAAGTGATTGGTGACAACCCTGAGGTGTCAGTTTGAGCTGACCCAGACCCCACTGAGATCAGGGAGGCTGACTGCAGTGGGCTGGAGTCAGACCCTAAGTGCAAAAAGAGGATCTTTAGTGTTATTGCTTCCTCACGTGGAGTCAGCCAGATGATGCTCTTACAGAACATTACATTCACACAGCTGAAGCAGATAGTTAAGAAAAATCCACCCATAAAATCAATTAAGCAGGACATAAGCTTCTTGGTTTGGTTTTTTTTTCTTTTTGGTTTACCAAAACTCAACTCTTGTTTGCAACTTCAACACTTGTCAGCTAGTATGTAGGCAAAACCTACTTCAACCTGCAGAGGAGATTTCAAGCATCTAAACAAAGTGTCAGGAAACTGTAGAGTACTTCTCTGATGAAACATGATGTATGTCATGGAAAAACAGCAGGAAAATGAATAAAATACCATCACTTCCACAGGCAAACAAAACCAAAGAGCAGAGAATGGCTTCCTTTATGAGCATGAGAAGCTGCTTAGGACCCCGGTCCCACTCAGTGCAGATGAGGCTGTGGAGGTCTGTGAATGTGATGAACAGGACAGGACAGCTCCAACTACTGTGCTATTTCTCTGTAACACTGAGCTGAAAGCTTCCCAAGAGCATCGAAAATGGGATGCTGCTAGTTCACCCTCAGTTCAAGGGGAACTAAACTTCCTGGTGTTACACAGGGCAGCATCTATAAAGTAATGGAGAATGGTGTTAATATTAAAGCATCTGATTCCAAGAAAGACATTGTTCCCTGTAATCATGTAACATTTGTATAACAGAAAAAACCAAATGCATTTCTCCCTAAAAGCTGACCTCCCACTGGCTTCAGTGAGAGCCTTGACTAAGGCAGGACCACAGGGTTTGACTCATTTCCATCACCTATCACTTCATTATCACAGCAAGGCCAGCTGAAATCTTCTCTGGGCTCTTTATGTTGTCAGGCTGGAGATGGTTTCTGGGTTACTAAAGAGCTGCAGGGCGCAGGAGAGACCTGCTTTATGCTTCAAAGGCTAAAAAAGTCAGCATTGCCTCTAAGGGACCCTGTGTGGACACAAGAGCCTGTGGCTGCAGTCACTGAAGGGAGTGAGGGGCAGGGAAGGAGCTGTGCTGCAGCTGCCAGCTGTGGTGGCACTGCAGCCAGAGCGTGGGCACAGCTGGCACCTTCCTGCCAACACGGCACAGCAGCCTGCCAAAGCTGGAGCCACAGGCAGGAATAGCCTGCCACAGGCAGGTCCAGGGTGGCCAGGGGCACAGAGAATCCCCAGGGATTGTCCAGGAGGCACAGGACAATCCCAGTCCAAGGGGCACAGGACATGCAAGCTCAGTCCTTCAGGCACTGCCAGCTGGGGAAACCTCTGCTCAGCTTTATGGCATGGAGAGCAGGCACAGGGGACCCCCTGAGGCTTGGGGGAGAGGATTTGGCAAGCAGGATGTTAAATAAACTAGGAAAGGGTCTGGCACATGGAACAGGAGCCTGTGCCCTGGAAGGAAGAGAGCTCAAAGGGAACCTGGTTCTTGGTGCTGCAGTGCAGCTGAGAGGTGAGACCTTCCTCCTCCTCCTCACTGGCACAGACCTGCCAGTGCTGCCCACTGTGACCCTGGCACACCAAGGGACATGCAGAAATGCTTTCTCTCCTGCTCCAGGGCAGAAGGGAGTTGGGACTGCAGTGCTGGAGCCCCAACCCTCCCTGACATGAGGAGATAATCCTGCATCCCCATGTTAATTCATGGAAAAGCCAAGCCAGTTAACCAGGCAGTGCCTGACCACCTGCAAGGCAGCTGAAACCCCAACACAGGGGTGAGCCTCAGCAGCAGTACATTCTGAGTATTGCTCCTTCTGGGCACAGCTCTCTCCAAATATTCTTCATTTAGAGCTCTGCATGTTACCACCTGCAATACAAAACTGCTCCTTCATCATGCACATTAAAAAATCCACCATGGGTTTGCAGAGCAGAGAGAATAAATCTGTCTGGAAGGAAGCAGCAAGGACTAATCTCAAAACTTACAGCTAGAGGCACAGCAGAAGGAAAACTCATTTCCAAAATGCTCTCCAAGCCAGCCACCTTCCTCCCAGGGAACTCATGGCTCATGTCCAGGCCAAGATTTACAAGAGGACCGTGGATTTGCAAAGCTGGGAAGTGAAGCATTGACCAAATACCCCTCTGCTCACTTAAAATGGACAGCAAAGAGTTCCCTGGAACTTCATGATGATCTGCATTGGCTCAACACTGGAATCATTAGCAGGAGGGGAGAGGAACAGCCAGTGGGCATGCAGCTATCAGCCATCCTGTGGTGGGCCACAGGATAAATCAAGGGGGAAATGTGAAGGTAAGGGAACCATTTATTCTATTCAGCTAAAGGCTTTGCCCTGACAAAAATCCCAAACCCCAGATTTGTGTGAATTCTGCTGTGAAATTCTGTGACTGGACACAGAGTTTTAATTAGGGGAACCTGGAGCTGAGCAGTAACACAGGCCCTGCCTCCACAAATGCCAAAGTGCCTCTGCCCCTAGCCCTGAAGTGACTCCAGCACTCCCCAAGCCCCCGGGGGTCCCACAGTGTTAATCGGGTTTACCCTGCTGGCATGCAAAGCAGCAGCTCAGCACAGGCAGCTCAGGGAGGGATCCGAGGCTGCTCCTGCCCTGCCTGGCTGCCTGATCTCTGCTGGCTGGAGCAAGAGCTCCATCTCCTGCAGCAGCAGCAAAGAGCCCAGCCCAGAGTCACTGCAGGGTGAAGGGACCAGCCCAGGGTAAAGGCAATTGCTGAGTGCAGAAGAACTGCATGAAAATCAATTTTCAGAGTGCAAGTTGCTTGTGGCTGTAAGGACACAGTGCTGGAAAGCTCTAGGAACAGCTCTAGGAAATAGCAGGAGAACATCCCACATCATCCCCCAGCATTTCCTGGTGTGTGCAAGGTCAGAATCGTGCCTTGGGACTGCAAGCACCAGCAGAAACAGCAAAGAGAACAGTTACCTCCACATGGAAAACAGAGCCCCAGTGCTCTCAGAGCCTGGGACACAGCTCTGGGGTACCTGGGCAGGGGTGTGGCACTCATTTCTGTGGTTTCACCCCATGAAATTCCCCTCACTTTGTACTCAGCAACTTTATAAACCAGTGCAGAGCTGGCAGTCTCTAGGTTTTTGGGGACATCACCACTGACAATGCAAACCAGGGTTCAAAGTTTCCCAGCACCTTTTTTGAGACGCATCCTCAGGTGGAAACTCCTGCATAGGACCTGGTGAGATGGGGTAGGTATACATGGAGAGAAGATCAAGAGAGCCACAACTGCAGGGTGCCAGTAAACCCTGAACAGTGGTTAGCAAACTACCCCTTACAGAAAATCAGCAAACCTTCAACCTTGAGATTTGTGTGCCCTGCAACAACGGGGATAAAACATACCTTCCTGCAGAGGAAGGATTTCACTGAAATACACCAAAAAACCATCAAGAGCTGACTGGAATTCTGAGCCTTTCAGATGGCTTCCTTCACCTTCATCAAAAAAACAGATTCTGACAAAAAGAATTTTTAAAATAGAAATCTCCTTTCAAGTTTTGCTTCATACAGTAATAGCTAGTAAATTTTAATTTTTTTTTTCAATGGACTAAGTCTGTGTGGGCTTCCTGAGCTGTTCCACCTCCAGCCCTGGTGTCCCATTTGCTGAGGACAGTGTGGTGATGAGGCAACACATGGAGCAGTGACATGGCAAGGGCAACAGGCTGCTCTTAAGGCATTTTCTTGTGTCATCTCTTATGCTTCCCTGTCTATTGCTATGTACAGTTACAGCTAGAAAATGAGAACTCCAAGCCTTTGGCTGAAACCTGTTTATAACGAACTTTCTCTAGGGTGGATTGACCAGCAGGCAGCAGTGAGGGCAGCGGGGAGGAAGTATTGCCTTAGAGGGCTGGGGTCAGGCCTCGATGTCTTTAGCAGCAGCAGGAGATTTGGCTTAGGTACCTCCTGCTCCACAGGAGGTGTGAGCTACAGCAGGGAGGAGGAAAACAGTCCTGGAATCCCTGGTCAGACTCCGTCTCTTCTCCCCGGTCTTCTACCCAGTGCTCTTGCAATGAAATCTACGTTTTTAAATGCTTGGTTTTAATTTAGTCGTGCCTAAAGTCTCAGAAACATCTTAAACAAACAAACAACCAAAAAAGCTTAATTTACTACTTTTGCAGGCTTTTTGGGATAGCTGCTTGTTTTCCTATTACTCCAGCAGAGGCATAAGCAGCCAGGTTTAGTAGATCAAGTGTAATGCAAATGGCTTAAAAGACCTGGTTTGAGCTAAGGGATATTTCTGCTAGGCGTGCTATCAAATACCTGCAACTTTGGCATTCCGAAACCTGCAGTCCCCGACCACAATCTGCAGACTGTGCACAGGGATCCAGCCTTCTTTCCTTCTGTTGAGGTTCTTCACCAGCCTTGGGATGACAGCAGCATTAGGAACGGAAGCCAACGCACCCAGAGCAGTTTGGTGAGGGCATGCTCCCCACAGCTGGGGTCCAAGCAGCAATTTACCCCAAGCAGGGAAGCATTTTAACAGGGCCTGGCCATGTGCTTAAAGCATTCCTCCCACCTCAATTTAGGAACCTAATTAAAAAAGCCTACACCTCTGTAGACAGGACTCCCTCTCAAGTCATCCTGCCCAAGACCTCCAGAGATGCCAGCTCAGGAAAACTGGCTACTGAAGGAGTCAAGGACAATTATTTTTCTCACTCCTCTGCCATTTAGGCTGGTAGGATGATTTTAGTCAGGGTACTGTAAGTGAATTCAAGCCAAGATTAGGCAGCTGGAAATACTCATGCTCACAAGTGACAACCCTCTGTCTCACTCATGCAGTGAAATTTGTGCTAACAGAAAGCTTGGTGTGAGAAATCTCTGATGGCACTGGCTGGAGCCCCCAGGAGAGGTGAACTTTCAGCAAATGCGAGATGCTTTGCATCTGCTTTGGCTAGCAACAAACTGAATTCTTCAAAGTGCAGTGGGGCTAGATGATCCTTGCAGATCCCCTGCAATTGAAATATTCTATTTTAACCTGTTCTGATTTCCCTTGAAGTGCAGGGGCTGTAGCTCTCAGCCAGGAATCCTGCATGGGCATTGACATCTGTGCATCCTGCACAAACCTGACCCAGGTTCCTGCCAACATCACCCTTCTCACACCCCAAACAGGACTTTGGCACCCTGGGCTCCCTCTGCTGAGACCCTGGGCTGGCTGAGAGCTGCTCAGAACCATCCTGCAAAGGGAAGAGCAGAAGCCTCAGCCAAACTGCTGTAAGCCTCAGGAGGGGCAGGCTGCCTCCAGACCAGGGTGGTCCAGCAGGCCCAGGGGGGCTCCCAGGGGATGCTCCCAGCCCTGAGGGGTTCCCTTGCGAGCCTTTACAGCTTTACACACAACAGAAACAGTCTGCAGCCATCCCCAGTGTAGGGAACACTCCTAGAGCTGACTGAGGGAGGCAAACACCCTGCAGCCACTCACTGGGGCTGTCAACCCCCAGAGGGACACAGCCTGGAGCTGAGCTGGATGGACAGAGGGAAGCACCATCTGAAGTGGGGACAGCATGGCAAGAGAGGCTGTGAAGGTGTTGGGAGAACCCAGGTCAGGCAGAGACCCACGGCCAGGGGAGCCCTGACTCGTTTCCCCAGGCTATGCCAGTGGGGATGGCTCTGGTCTTGGCAGGAGAATGAATTCTCCACTCTCTGGAATGGCCTAGAGCTCAGCCAGGAGCTGCATGATTGTATCACCAGGCAAGTGACATTTGAAGGGACTGCCCTGCAGGCTCTTGCAGATAAGGCAAAGCAATCCTGAAGTACCTACCACTGTCCCTCACCATCTTCATGCAAGAGCTGAATTTCATCCCCGTTTTTCACCAGCAGGTCCTCTGATCCTCTCCTCTTGCAGTCTGCAAGGGCTTTGTATTTTCCTGGAGACTGTGGTAGAGAGAAAAACTTGCATTATTTAGCTGCACTGTGTACCATGCAGCTGTGAGTCTGACTGCTGCAGGGAACGTGGCAGAGCCCTACCAGCTACCTGAATCAGAATTATTCAAGAAACTCTGGCTGAGACATCCTCTCATTGCCCGCACTGAGATATTGAATTTCTGAGGGCCGTGGCCAAGACGCAAGCATTGTCAGTGAGGAGAACAGGCAGAGTGAGCCCCCAGGGTGTCCCATCACCTACCAGCTGGGTGCCCTCCTCCTCCTCGGTGTCCGAGCAGTTGGACAGCTCCTGCTGGCCCGCCCACTCCTCCAGCCCCTCGCAGATCTCCAGGGACTGGGACATTCCCGGCCAGCCTGCAACACACCGGGGCTCAGCCTGGGCCAGCAGCCCCAGGGAGGCCCCGCGGAGGGGGGAAAGGGGCCCTACCTCTGTGGGGTTTGCTCTGGGGGGACAGCAGCACCGGGCTGGTGCGCTCCGAGTCGTTCTCCTCCGAGCTGATGGAGGCTCTCTGCTGCTTCCTGAGGGGGCAAAAGGACAGAATCAGTCCCAGCTTTACCTCCCCAGTGAGCACCAACCCCACGAGGGTTTGTCAAACAGGAGCAGAAGTAACCCTGGTACCTCTCAGTGTATGTTTGAACTCTCAGTGTATGTTTCTGTGAAGATTAAGGACTTAGTGCCCAGTCCCCAATCTTTTTGGGAGGGGAAGGAAGCTGCTGCAGTAGAGCCCTGTCTCTGCTCCGCTCCATCTGCAGAGGGGCTGCAGCTCAGCTGAGCTGCCAGGCTCGAGGATGTCCCTGCAGACCCTGTTCCCAGGCCACTGGCACCCAAGGGGGAGCAGAGGCACAGCCCTGCTGTCCCCTCCCCGGGACAGACAGAGGGCCAGGGCCAGCAGCAGGCCAGGCCAGGCCAGGCCAGGCCTCACCCGTCCCCCAGCTGGGAGGAGAGTGGGAGCTGCTCCCAGCCCAGCCCAGCATGGCCCAGCTCTGCTCTGCTCTGCCCAGCCCAGCCCAGGCCCAGGCCCAGGCCTAGCCTGGCACTCACCTGTCCCCCAGCTGCGAGGAGAGTGGGAGCTGCTCCCAGTCCAGCCCAGCATGGCCCAGCTCTGCTCTGCTCTGCCCAGCCCAGCCCGGCCCAGCACAGCCCAGCCCAGCACTCACCTGTCCCCCAGCTGCGAGGAGAGTGGGAGCTGCTCCCAGCCCAGCCCAGCCCGGCCCAGCCCAGCCCGGCCCAGCCCAGCACGGCCCAGCCCCAGCACTCACCTGTCCCCCAGCTGCGAGGAGAGTGGGAGCTGCTCCGAGCACGAGCCAGGCTGCTGCTTCTCCCCTGCTGCAAGGGCAAACACAGCTTCAATCCAGTTCTCTACTGCAGCTCTCATACCTGGAGCATTGCTTTAAAAATGGGACCTTTGGTACAACCCCACTGGCTTCTGCTCAGAGGAACACAGACCTATGGGCTCTTGCAAAGCACAGAGTTAATGATGATTGAAGTGGCATGTAAGCACAAACCCAACACAGAGCATGCTCCTTAGGACCACGAGATGCTCCCAATTAGGCATCTGGTTTGTATCTTGCTGCATTAAACCTAGGATAACAAATGGGAAATAATGCCCAAGGTAATGACAACCAAAAACTGTACTTCTGTGATTCATTTGCACATCAGCACCCAGTTTTTACTGCTCCAGGTTCTGTTATTTCCCTGCAATGTAAGGCCTCACTCCAGCATTTTGCTACCAGGCTCTAAAAATTAGTTCTCCAGAGAGAACCAGTGGACTTGAAGATCAGCAATGTGCCAACAGGAAAGCTTCTGCTGCAGAATGAAAGCCACAGAGAAATTGAGCAAATGTACCTTTTATAAGCTCTTGCTGCTTGAACAAAATTTTTCTTATTTCATTCAGCCATGCCATCTTCAGATCTACTGTTTGGGCCTGGAAGAAGAGAAAATTGTCTGAATTTTGAATTAAGAGTCATCCATTATAATGTAGGAATAAAACCTTACTTTTCTATGCTGTAATTATCTGAAATTCCCTTTTTCCCCAAAGCTACTACTAAATTTTAAACAGTCTTGATCTTTTAAAATTGATGATTCCCATTAGATCCAGGCAAGGCACAGTGGCAATTGTAGAGCTATCACTACAAGCAGGGAGATCAATGAGACATTTTCTCCCCACAGTTCTGAGGATGTGCAAATACCCAGATTCTGAAGGGACAAACCTGCACCACATACACCTCCTCTCTCCCACTGTACCAGATCTCAAATTTCCGATGGTCTCCTTTCACATTCTCAGTTATCCCAACTGCATTCATCTGCAAACCCAAACAAACAGAAAATTAAACACAGCACAGAGCTCCCTCTTCCCCAGGAATGCAGACTTTGGCAGCAAGTGAAACTGTTTGCACTGAATTTAACATGTTGCATCAATTTCAATTTACGTAGCAACTGGAAGTCATTATCTGTCCCATTCCTCCTGACTTTCTATCAGCTGCATTTTGGATGAGCTTTCCACAACAAATCAATGGACCTTTGGGAACTTCATTTGGGAACCAGTGCAACCAACTGAAGCATCATCTCAGCTGCCTCTTTCTGCACAGAATGTCTCAGATTTGGCAAATGAAGATTTGTAAATACTTGACATGTTATAATAGACATTATTTATCCACACAGATTATTTCTTTCCAAAAGCATGGGTAATTTTTGGGGTGCCCCAAGCCTGGCTTGCAGCTGAATGCTGCTTTACTCATCATCCCCCTCCACCTCTGACAGTTTGGGTGAAACACCAAAGGCCCAAATCCTTCAGGACCTGCACAGTGGGACCCCCCTGAACCAAGCTCAAACCATGATTAGAGACACAAAACTCTTCAGCAACAGGAGAGCTCTGCCCTCCCTCCTGAGCAGGCCATGAAGCTGAAACCTGCTGTAATACCTGACAGCACAGGAACCATCCTCTCCCTCAAAGCAGGCTTTGCTGGCAATTATTCACTGATTAAGGCATGGCCAGAAATAGCTCCAGTATCCCACTTGCATGTTCTGGAGCAGATGTAATAATAAAGGTATCATCTATCATAAATTATTCACGCAGACTGGATCAGACAAATCCCCTATAAACACAAACAAACCCTCAGAAATAACATCTGTTCACCAGAGCTGTTCCTCCTGACAATGTGTGCGTGCTCAGGTCTGAAAGCCCTGGATGATTTACAGCACAGGTGCCACGGACAAACGCTCTGTTCCAACTGTTTCATGGTGCTGCCCCTTTGCAGGGACAGGAGCAGCCCCAGGGAGCAGGAACCAAGCTGCTCCTGACAGCACAGAAACACCGAGGCTGGAACAGACCCCGAGACCATCGAGTCCAGCCACAAACCCAGCCCTGCCGAGGGACACTGACCCTGTCCCCAAGTGCCACCTGCACAGGGCTTTAAACCCCTGCCCTGGGCAGCTGTGCAGTGCTGCCCACTCCTCACAGCCAGGCTGAACACCCTGGCACAGCTTGAGGCCACTGCCCCTTTGAAAGCTGCATGAGGCTCCGTTTTGGTTTTATAAAAACTTAAAATTGATGAAAGCTGTTGGGCAGCCTAGAGCACCTCATCTACAGAGTCACTGCAATTCCCAGTTCTGTGCACCTTGTTTACCTTGGCAATTTATAGAGGCTCCTACAAAACTGCCCAGGCATCGAGACATTAGAAATTTCAGATGATCTACTATGATGATGCCCAGAACAAGTGCCAGGAAGAGACAGATTTAAGGTCTGTTCATCCAGGTTAGTGGATTTTAAAATTCCATTTCCTCCCCCTGGCCAGGATTTACTGTCAGCTGCTGGATCACTGCACACCCCTGTGGGGCACCACAGCCCTCAGCAGCAGAAACCAAACCCCATGTCAGAGATAAACCCCCTGGCTCTGCAGAATTACTGCTCTGCAGTATACATGGCTGTGTAAAACACCCTAAGGTTATAACAAAAATAAAACACAAAAATAAAACCCCTTACTTTCAGAAAGTGCTTAAAGCTGTAAGATGAGGTTTTGTCATATCCATCTCCATGCTCCTCTCTCTTCTTGCAGAAGACCAAGGCTTTCTCATAGAGGAACAGGTGCCTCTGCATGGGCTTGAACCTGGCCAGGTCCTTCATCTTTGTGGGCCCTTTTCGGTGTCCTGCCCAAACACTGAAAGATCCCTGCATCAATACTTTCCCCAGTTCGCTCAGGTCACCCTGGGGAGAGCATGACAGACAAAAGGGAATGAAAAAGAGGTGAATTAAAACGTGAGAGGGCTCTCCAAACAATGCCAGGGCACAGGGCCAGCTCTGCTCCCAGGCACGTCCCTCTCAGAACAGCTCTTCCTGGAAGGACCAGGGGATCTTTGGGATGATGGCCTGGAGCCAGGGGAGCACAGCTCTCATGCAGGGCTGCAGCCAGCCTAGGAGGGCAGGAACTGGAAGAAAGGAACAGAAAACCATGCAGCCCCTAGGGAAGAGCATGTCAAGGGCTCTGGCTGCTTTGGTGGGACAGGGAAGTGAGCTTTGAGCCTGAACTGAGGTACCAGGAGATGGAACTCTCCAGGAGGCCAGGCCTGGGATCAGCAGCTCCCCTGAAACCCCAGGAAATACAACCACTCCAACGGGAAAGGTTCAAACTCAGCCTCAGAGAGGCGTTTGTTAAATGCTGAATGGGAAATGCTACAGAAACAGCCCAGGAGAGTTACCAGGTCAGCCATGAGAACACAGAGGGACACTGGAAAAATACTCTAGAAAACCACAAGGTGGCAAAGTGTGGGCTCAGAATACCCGAAACCCCTGAAATCAGATGCAGACTGACACCTGTGGGGGCTCCTGATCCCAAACCCCTGCACAGGTTCAGCTCTGGGCCAGCTCCCACACTCTGCACACCCCCCGTGCCCCAGAGCATCCCCAGCCCTGTGCCAGGGCTCTCAGTGCCCAGAGCCACTCACATCATAGCCTGTGATTGAAATCTGATGCATGGAGTCATTGACTGACTTCAGCAAATCCAGCATTGCAACCAGAGCTTCTTGAAGCTCCTGAACCCCATCACAGCTCGTGCTGTACTTTAGCAGCTCCTGAAAATAGAAATGGGAGAGCACATGTTTGCACTTGAACAAAGCAGATCTTTCCACCTTGCCCAAAGTTTCCAATGCCCACAAGTGACCTACACTGAGTTTCTTCTTTCACGTCCCTGGAAAAAGGCTCCCTCTAAAGCACAGTCAGTGTCAGGTGTGGACAGGCCAGTGAGGGATGGCCTATTTTTAATGTTTCCTCAAGGATGGAGTCAGCACAGAGCAGCACCACATTCTGACCCCTTTGTGCTGTGTTTTCCTGCTTGGTGAGATATGGCAAATGAGGCTGGGGTTATTCAGATATGGCAAATGAGGCAAATGGGGTTTTCATTAGTGCCAACATGCCCTCAAAGGAGCTTGCAGCAGATCACTGTCTCCAGACTGACAGGCACAAGGAACAGAATTTTATAAAACCCAGAGCCTTCAGGTCAGTAAATGGAGGACAGAATTTTACCACTGAGATGAAATTGGTTTTCATTTCAGATCTCCTGTGCCCACCTACAGCTGCATGTATACTCATTCAAGAGGCTGGAAGGAGGTTCAGAAGCTACCACCCAAGTGTAACTCCTGCCTTCCACAGTGAGAATAACTGCACTGCCAGCCTCAGATGGGAAGAATAAATGCACAAGATTTATTCACAAGAATAAATGCATTAAAGATTACAGGTGCTACCAACATCGATGGAAAAGAGATGCAACAATTTATTTCATTCATCAGAGTCTCACGATCATCTCTGGCTCGGTTTTCTTACAAGTGTTTCTGTAATTCCGCATCTCTGAACAGATTCAAAGAGTCTTTCCCTCCTTAAAAATGGCCTGTTACAAGCACCTGTTCCTTTTTCAGGTATGTGAACATTCTGCACTGAAAGGCACTTCAGGAGAGGCCCAGATAAGCAGTATGTCATCCAAAGCTTGGTGCTGATTTACAGGTCACCTCTAATTGAAAAACAACAAATCTAATCTCTCTGCTGATGGCCTTGAGAAGCAGGACATGGCACACCTTCAGCAAGAGCTGGTACAACCTGGCATAACTGGTACAACCTGGCACACCTTCAGCAGGAGCTGGTACAACCTGGCATACCTTCAGCAAAAGCTGGTACAACCTGGCATAACTGGTACAACCTGGCACACCTTCAGCAGGAGCTGGTACAACCTGGCATAACTGGTACAACCTGGCACACCTTCAGCAGTAACTGGCACAACCTGGCATACCCTGAGCAGGAGCTGGTACAACCTGGCATACCTTCAGCAAGAGCTGGTACAACCTGGCATAACTGGTACAACCTGGCACACCTTCAGCAGAAGCTGGTACAACCTGGCATAACTGGTACAACCTGGCATAACTGGTACAACCTGGCACACCTTCAGCAGGAGCTGGTACAACCTGGCATACCTTCAGCAGGAGCTGGTACAACCTGGCATAACTGGTACAACCTGGCACACCTTCAGCAGTAACTGGCACAACCTGGCATAACTGGTACAACCTGGCATAACTGGTACAACCTGGCACACCTTCAGCAGGAGCTGGTACAACCTGGCACACCTTCAGCAGTAACTGGCACAACCTGGCATACCTTCAGCAAAAGCTGGTACAACCTGGCATAACTGGTACAACCTGGCACACCTTCAGCAGTAACTGGCACAACCTGGCACACCTTCAGCAGTAACTGGCACAAGCTGGCATACCTTCAGCAGCAGCTGGTACTTGGTCAGGCGCTGCACGGGTTTCAGCAGGTAGGAGTCCAGCCCCAGCTTGTGCTCCAGTTTCCTTTGGCATTCCTGCAACACACAAGTCAGACCCAGTCAGTCCTGCACCACCTGTCAGTAGATATTCCAACAGCACAGCTGTGGGGTTTGATGACTCCAAGGGTTTCAGGTCCAAGGGTTGAATGATACCTACAGCTAAAGTAATATTATAATTACATGCAAATTAACCTGTGGATCTGCCCTGTACTCCTGGGGTACGAGAACTACCAACATCTCCTTTTGTGAGCATTTTGTGTGCACTCTGCACACAGCACCAAACACACTGCAGCCCTGTGGGCTGTGAGCAGGCTGTCACACAAGGCAGTGCCCCGGGCGGGTGGAAGAGCAGCTCACCTGGAAGAAGGAGCTCTCAGAGCACTGCCTCCACAGGGACTCGGAGCGGGGCTTGTTCTGGCAGTACTTCTCATACATCTGGAAATCCTCCCTCTGCAAGGCAAGCACGGGGCAGGTCACCTCAGGGGCCAATCCTGCCAGCCAGCACGCAGAGCGTGTGTGCTTTCACCTCTGCTGCCAGCTTTAGTGTCTGCTGTGACAGTGACAGTCTGGGTGAACAAGGCACAGCTGGGGTCACAGCTGGAGCTCTGCCATCTCTGCTGGCCTGACCCCACCAACACAGCTGGGGTGCTGTAGAATGGGACAGCCAGGAGAAAGCCTGGCCTGGGAGTCTGCTCTGAAGGGACAAGGATTCACCCACCCTGTCCAGGAAACAACATCCCACTCTCTCAGGGGCTCCCAGGCAGCTTTCCAGGCTGTGCAGGAAAATCCTGCAAGAGATGGGAGAAGGGACAAGAAGCAGCAGTGAGCAGGGAGAGCTTTGGGTGCTGCAGCACTCCAGAATCAGCCTGGGGGAAGGGAGGAGAGCAGCCCCATACTTGTTGTGGAAGTCGTAGATCTCAGGCATGTTTCCAAAGAGCACATCCTTCCTGTTCCTCAGCACAGGGGGCAGCAGGATCAGCATGGCAGGGTTGTCCATCTCTGCTCTGTAGCCCTGCAATGGGAAAGGGCTCACTCTCAGCTGCCATCTCCCCAAAGGCAGGTGAAAAGGGAACATGAACAGACTGTCAATATGATCTCCCTGTTTCTAAGTGCAATATCCCTTTTATTCCCTGTTTTGGCCGTCAGCAAGAGTTATTTTGGAATAAGGTAGTAATGTCTAAAATGACAGTATGAGAAATCATTGTCTAAAGCAATGTGCTTCATACAGTCACCATTTCACAGTATTGAGACAGGAATCTCCAAGGATAAAACACAAGCTGCTTCCTTTTGTCTCCTAAAGGTAAAGGAAATTAGGGAACACTCAAGAGAAACAGCTTTTTGTATATTTTACAGGCACTGCTGAGGCTAATTACCAGTGCTTTTGTGTACAAACACAAGGGTTCTCCTTCACTGCAGATGAAAAGCTCATCCTGACACCAACTGTTCCTGCAGATGCCTCCAACAAAGAAAACCTAAGGAGCAAACCTGAGCATTTGTGACTGGATTGGGACCTGGCAGCCTGGTGGAAGCTGTCTGTCCCACCTGGGCTCAGTCTGACAGTGCCAGGTGCCCTTTGGTACCAGTGACCAGGGAACAGCAATGGCAACCTGCAGAGCTCACTCACCGTCAGAACTGTGAACAGCTCCTCCACATACACTCTCTCTGTTTCTATAAGCTCATTTATCACATGCCTAAAATGCAAAAAAAATAGAAATGTATTATTTTATGTCTATAAAAGCCCCACAGGTGATGAGTGCAGTTCAAGGAGCCCAAAGCATTGTGTGATCTCATTAATAACCAGGAGGTAAAAGCACAGGAGATGACTCCTGGGTCAGGCTGCAGGAACACAGGGATGGGGCAAGGACTGGGCACAAACAAACATCCTTTAGGGGGTGTGAAGGGGGCGAGTGCTCACCCTTTCAGCACATCCAAGCTGTCCTCACTGTCTGAAATGAAGTACTGCAAGGAATTCCTCTTCTCCTGGTAGTCGTGCATGACCTCGATCTGGGGGGAAAGGGGAAAAGGGGAAAAGGGAAGGGAAAAGGGGAAAGAAAAGGGGAAAAGGGAAGCAGTGGGCAGAGCTCAGAGCTGCAGCAGGGCCTGCAGGGGCAGCAGGAGCCCAGCCCTGCTGCAGCCCTGGGGAAGGATGAAAGGAGCTTCCTTATAAAACCCCATGGCAGCAAACCTCAGAAGGGAATAACATGTAATGGGGAGTCAGAAATTCCCAGAAATTACTCTGCTACACGAATGTGAAATACTGGTAACATAACTCATTAGTGAAGAGGCAGAGAACAGTTCCCACAGGGGAAATATCTGTGCATGGGGATATTTCCTAATACACACCTCTGTTATGTGAGAAATAACTTCAGGGAACAACACACAGGAAATGGGCACCCAGATATTGTCAAATCAGTCAGGCCAGAGCTCAGGTGTTGGACTAACCCAAGTAAACCACAGGCATACAAGAGGGCTTGGGTTTGCTTGAGTTTTTAAAAGGCAAAAGAAAAAAAGAAAATAAAGAGAGCATCTCCAAATCCAAAGTACACTCAATCTTTAGAGCAGTTTCACTTTTCCATAAAACTAACTCAGATCCCATGAATAATTTTTACCTTGCGAGAACTTGGAGTTTTTCTTGAAGTTTTCTTCCCAGGGAGAGAAAGATCAAATGAAAATTTCAAACTGGAATTAAAATCTACACCTTGGATAGAAGAAAGCAGAATTACATAATGTACCTCTATGGTGAAGGAGATTCTGCAGACAGAAACTAATAAGTCAGAAGAAAAATGGGATACAGTTTAAATAATTAGTTAGCTAGGACTAATAGCAAGCTGACAAAATAAAGGGTATTTATCCCAAACAATACTGATTCCACACAGCACATCCCACGGTCATAAAGTACAAATATTTAGGAAAAACAAAATGTTCACTAAGGGAACACAGTAATCAAAACCTAACAAAGTCTCTGGAGCCTGAGCATATGACAACAGCAAAACCAATAAAAGCAAATAAACTCCAAAAAAGAACACCCCCTGCTAGGACACTGCTTTAAAGTCCTTTTGTGAACCTAGGGCAAGATGCTCAGCTGTAATAAACTCTTTGTCCATCTTGCACAAATTTATTGACACTGTCAGTAAATGATTACAAGTTGCAATTGAGCTACAGAGGTGAACTGGAAGCTTAAAAATAAAAGCATCAATCTCTCTGGTGAGCTGTACGACATCATTCAAACAGCCTGTAAGGAAAGGTGGAGGTGCTGGAGGGGCTCTGAGGGCAGACATGGAGCAGCTGGGAGGTGAGCCAGGTGCAGCAGGTGAGCACAGCCCGGCCCAGGTGAGCAGAGCCTGGCTCAGGTGAGCACAGCCCGGCCCAGGTGAGCACAGCCCAGCCCAGGTGAGCACAGCCCGGCTCAGGTGAGCACAGCCCAGGTGAGCACAGCCCAGCCTCAGGTGAGCACAGCCCAGGTGAGCACAGCCCGGCTCAGGTGAGCACAGCCCGGCCCAGGTGAGCACAGCCCGGCCTCAGGTGAGCACAGCCCAGCTCAGGTGAGCACAGCCTGGCTCAGGTGAGCACAGCCCAACTCAGGTGAGCACAGCCGGGCTCAGGTGAGCACAGCCCAACTCAGGTGAGCACAGCCCGGCCCAGGTGAGCACAGCCTGGCCCAGGTGAGCACAGCCCGGCCCAGGTGAGCACAGCCCAGCTCAGGTGAGCACAGCCGGGCTCAGGTGAGCACAGCCCGGCCTCAGGTGAGCACAGCCCAGCTCAGGTGAGCACAGCCCGGCCCAGGTGAGCACAGCCCGGCCTCAGGTGAGCACAGCCCAGGTGAGCACAGCCCAGCTCAGGTGAGCACAGCCCAGGTGAGCACAGCCCAGGTGAGCACAGCCCGGCTCAGGTGAGCACAGCCCAGGTGAGCACAGCCCAGGTGAGCACAGCCCAGGTGAGCACAGCCCAGCTCAGGTGAGCACAGCCCGGCCCAGGTGAGCACAGCCCGGCCCAGGTGAGCACAGCCCGGCCCAGGTGAGCACAGCCCAGGTGAGCACAGCCGGGCTCAGGTGAGCACAGCCCAGCTCAGGTGAGCACAGCCCGGCCCAGGTGAGCACAGCCGGGCTCAGGTGAGCACAGCCCAGCTCAGGTGAGCACAGCCCGGCCCAGGTGAGCACAGCCCGGCCCAGGTGAGCACAGCCCGGCCCAGGTGAGCACAGCCCGGCCTCAGGTGAGCACAGCCCAGGTGAGCACAGCCCGGCCCAGGTGAGCACAGCCCGGCCCAGGTGAGCACAGCCCAACTCAGGTGAGCACAGCCCAGGTGAGCACAGCCCGGCCCAGGTGAGCACAGCCCAGGTGAGCACAGCCCGGCCCAGGTGAGCACAGCCCGGCCCAGGTGAGCACAGCCCAGCTCAGGTGAGCACAGCCCAACTCAGGTGAGCACAGCCCGGCCTTGCAGGTGCCACCTGAGAGCTCTGCCTGCTGCACACAGACCCAAGGTGGAGAGGTGTGCACTACTTACAGCTGTGTTTTCACTGAGTGGGAAGTGGAAATAAACAACAAGGAACCAACTTCACCCTTCACACAGGTATGGGAGCACAAACACCGGGGAGTTCATAAATCACTGATCTGTATTTAACACTCTCCAATAACTCTCTCTGCCAGCAAGGTTTAGCCAGCTTCTCAAAGCCACCCTGAGCCTCACAGCAGAGCTGCCAGCTGGAAATGCATAGGTGCAGGGTGTTTTACCGTGCTTAGGAGAGAACAGGGGTGACTTGGCCCGGGGCGGGGTCTCTGGCCGCGGAGCCACGAGCTGCACGGGCCTCACGTGCTTGTCCAGCAGCCTCCTGAAGCAGCACTGCCTGCTCTCAAACATGCTGCGCACGCTGTCCAGCTTCCCCTGCACGGCCTGCAGCTGGCACTGCGGAGAGACGGGGGAGGCACAGTCAGCACAGCTCACCCTGACCTGCACAGGGCTGCCAGGGTGCCACCGTCAGCACCAGCTCACCCTGACCCACAGCTGACAGCTACAGTCAGCATCAGCTCACCCTGACCTGCACAGGGCTGCCAGGGTGCCACAGTCAGCACAGCTCACCCTGAGCTGGCACAGGGCTGCCAGGGTGCCACCGTCAGCACCGGCTCACCCTGACCTGCACAGGGCTGCCAGGGTGCCACAGTCAGCACGGCTCAGCCTGACCCACAGCTGAGAGCTACAATCAGCATCAGCTCACCCTGACCCATCACCAGCTTCACCTGCACCTGGCACTGCAGAGAGCCAAAAGGGGAGCCACAGCCAGCACCACCTCACCCTGAGCTGGCACAGGGCTGCCAGGGTGCCAGCACTGCCATGCACACCCCAAACCTGCTCCTCACTCCTGGGGAACTGCTTACCTTCAGCTCAGGTGTCAAAACAGACTCAAAATCGTCCTGCAGGGCTTGGGGATCATAGTTCAAGTAGGATGAAGAGCTTTCAAGAAATCTCTCTATGTCCTGGAGAGCTTTCTGGGCGCCTTCTTTAGACTGGCACTTGTCCATCTGCTGGTTGGCGAGCAGGTAGGCACCCTCATCGCAGCACTGCAGGGCCTGGGGACAGCACAGGCAGTGAGATCCCCCAGTGCCCCCACTGGCACGAGGCTCTCGTGAGAATGTCACTGACTGGCTCTGGGGGCAGCCTGCAGCACTCCCAAAGAGCCCAGCACTCACTGGGCCTCCATCAGAAAGCACAAAGGCACGTTTATCCTGTAAGGTGACTGCAGCCCTCAGCAGACCCAGCCAAGCTTTGCCTGGCTAAAATCAGTGGTGCACCTGGCTAAAATCAGTGCTGTGCCTGGCTAAAATCAGTGCTGTACCTGGCTAAAATCAGTGCTGTGCCTGGCTAAAATCAGTGCTGTGCCTGGCCAAAATCAGTGCTGTGCCTGGCCAAAATCAGTGCTGTGCCTGGCCAAAATCAGTGCTGTGCCTGGCCAAAATCAGTGCAGTACCTGGCTAAAATCAGTGCTGTACCTGGCTAAAATCAGTGCAGTACCTGGCCAAAATCAGTGGTGCACCTGGCTAAAATCAGTGCTGTGCCTGGCTAAAATCAGTGCTGTGCCTGGCTAAAATCACTGGTGCACCTGGCCAAAATCAGTGCAGTACCTGGCTAAAATCTGTGCTGTGCCTGGCTAAAATCAGTGCTGTACCTGGCTAAAATCAGTGCTGTACCTGGCTAAAATCAGTGGTGTACCTGGCTAAAATCAGTGGTGCACCTGGCCAAAATCAGTGCTGTGCCTGGCTAAAATCAGTGCTGTACCTGGCTAAAATCAGTGCTGTGCCTGGCTAAAATCAGTGGTGCACCTGGCTAAAATCAGTGGTGTACCTGGCTAAAATCAGTGGTGCACCTGGCTAAAATCAGTGCTGTGCCTGGCCAAAATCAGTGCTGTGCCTGGCTAAAATCAGTGGTGCACCTGCCATAGGGCACTGCTGCACAGCTGACCCCAGGCACCAGCAGGTGCTCATCTCCCCAGCTGGGAAAGCTGAAGTGGGCACTTTGGAGCCTACAGGGAGGCTGGCAGGTTTCTGAGGCTCAGTGCACACCTGAACTGGGGCTCACTGGCACTCACACGCTGAGCTGTGTGTGACACTGGCACTCACACACTGTGGTGTGCACAGGGCTGAGAGGATGCTCCAGCCAAGCACAACAGAGAATTTCCAGTGCTGTGAAAGGACAGGAGACATGGAGAGCAGGACCATGCTGTGCTCCAAGCCAGACCCCAGGCAGCAGCCAGGCCTGCAGGGAGCCCAGGAGAGGCCCCTGTGCTGCAGCTGAGGAACTGTGTCCCACAGATCAGCACAGGGCTGAACTGGAGCACACAGGCAGGAAAAAGGAGCTCCCCAGTTCCCAACACAGGGAAATGGAACAGGGTCAGAATCCTCTGTTTCTCTTAATTGGCCTCAAGCACATTACAGCCGTGTGCCTTCTGGCCTAATTAGCGTGAATTTCCCTAAATGAATATTTGATGCTGATTAAGATATCAAAGAGCGTTGGAGCCACATGACTCCACTTCCATGCTAGCACACAGCAGCTGTGCCTATCTACCAATCTGTCACCTCATTTCACACTCAGCCATGTTCATTCTTAACAAACCCCTCAGAAAAAGGGGCAGGAATTTATGTGAGAGCATCACCTCAGTCACACTGGGCAGGAAAACCTCCAAAGTCAGTGAATTCATGGATGCAGCATGACAGCACCACCAAGAGCAGCAGCTGAGCTTGGTGCTGGGTGGAGATGCCCACGTCTTTCTGCTGCCCTCACAGCAGCAGGTCCCTGTTTGCTGACTCCCAGCCAAGGGGCTCCTCCAGCCTCTGGGGAACACCTCCCTACCATTAACTGCTGCCATTCCAGATGTTTCCAGCCAAGAAGGGAGGCTAAGCCCATGGAGAGGCTACCCAACCCTCTCCTCAGAGCGCCGTGTGTGTGGGCTGTACCTGCTGCAGGCGGGTGTGCAGCTCCAGGGTCCTCTGCAGGTGCAGCTGCTTCCTCTTGCCGTGCTCGGCCAGCAGGTCGCAGTGGTGCCGCAGCTCGTTGCACTGCTGGCAGATCAGGTTCAGCGCGTAGTGGTGGTTGGCAGCCAGCTGGTGCCCGTGCAGGATCACCACCTGAGCCTTCCCTATCAGCTCCTGCAGCAGGGGGAGAGCCCAGGCTGGCACACACGCAGAAACGGTGCCAGAGTGCCCACACTCACACAGAAACGGTGCCAGTGTCCCCACACTCACACAGAAATGGTGCCAGTGTCCCCACACTCACACAGAAATGGTGCCAGAGTGCCCACACTCACACAGAAATGGTGCCAGTGTCCCCACACTCACACAGAAATGGTGCCAGTGTCCCCACACACACACACCAGCGTGCCCTCCCAGCTCACCAGGGTTCAGCCAGGTAGGAGTGTGCCCTTTGTTGATGGAGTCACAAAATTATCCTTTGTCCCCTTGAAAGGAAATAAGCCCACAAGTTTCTCTCCTCTATTAAGTGAAAAGACACCTCATAGGACCTGGGGAACTTCACCTCAAACTTAAGGATAGCTATTTGGACAGGAGCCAAAAAGTCCCAGCTGGGCATTAAGTAGAAAAAGAAGAGGACAAATAAACTAATGGCTTTTGTAAGGTGTTTTACCAGGAGCAGGGACCTCTTGCGCCTGGCTCGGTATTTCTGTTTGCTATTTTGCCTTTACTAAACCTTTTTGTTTCCAACACTGCAACAGAAGCCATCCTGCTGATTTTTATGCCTCCAAGGATAGCTGAGCTATCTGGGTGTGTTATAGGCCTTCCAGAGCTTATTAGACCAGGCTCAAAGAAGTTACTATAACACAGCCACTCTGGGGGATGGCTGCCATCAGGAGTGGCCAGCATGAGTGGCTTGCACAGCACAAAATGGTGCCCACCATCTGGGGAGAAAAACCTTCCTATCCATACAAAGAATGAAGAGAAAACAGTATTTCACCAAAGCAGCAAGGCTGTGAGTGCCTGCTGTCAGTGCATCCCTGCCCTCCAGGAGCCACACCCTGAGCAAACTGCAGCTGACTCCATGCTCCCAAGCATCCCAGTTCTCATCAAAGGCAATTGCAGGAGTTGAGGTTTATCTGGATGCCAAGAACACCGGAGCTTTTCTGCACACCTCAGTCAGTGTGATGGCTCTGGTTTCTCCAGGGCTGGGAGGAACTGGGATGGCTTTCCACTGGGATGGCTTTCCTGCTGCTCCCTGCCTGCCTGGCTTTTTGATCCTCCTCCCTCCCTCCACGAACATTTCTCCCAAATGGCCAGCAAGCCTCAGACCCCGCTCTAGAACTCTTCTGTGCCCAGAGCCCTCAGGATTTCCCTGCTGCCCCTGGCCCAGGTGCCCAGCACATCCCTTTGCAAAGGTCACAGCCTTAGCTGGGCTCCTGTGAATCATTTCTCTTCACTCTTCTTTCCCCCACATCTCTTAGTCTTCACCCATATGTTATGTTCAACTCACAGACATGGCAGGATACAACTTTTCTGCAACTCCATGTGCCTGGTAACAAGTTTCTGCCTATTAGCATAGCTAAAGCACTTAACATATAAATAATTCTTCTTCCAGCTCATTAAATCCCACGCCTCCCCCACGTTCAGACATTTATCTGTTCCGGATATTCACGGTGGCTCAGCAATTTATTTTAACTCTGATAATTAAACAGCCTGTTTCTGGCTTTCAGGGCGATCACAGCCTTGCTGCTCAGAGCAGAGACATGAAATCAATCCTTTGTGCAGCACTCACCAACAAATCACAGAGCCAGGTGATTTCACAGAGACCTACCACAAATACAGAGTGTGGCTCCTGTGTTTCATAGGTGCTGCTTCTGTGCAAGGCCATCTCACCTGAGCCAGGCTATCTATCTCACCTGAGCCAGGTTATTTCACCTGAGCCAGGCTATCTATCTCACCTGAGCCAGGCCATCATCTCACTGAGCCAGGCTATCTGTCTCACCTGAGCCAGGCCATCTATCTCACCTGAGCCAGGCCATCATCTCACCTGAGCCAGGCCATCTATCTCACCTGAGCCAGGCCATCATCTCACCTGAGCCAGGCCATCATCTCACCTGAGCCAGGCCATCATCTCACTGAGCCAGGTGATCTGTCTCACCTGAGCCAGGCCATCATCTCACTGAGCCAGGCCATCATCTCACTGAGCCAGGCCATCATCTCACCTGAGCCAGGCCATCATCTCACCTGAGCCAGGCCATCATCTCACCTGAGCCAGGCCATCATCTCACCTGAGCCAGGCCATCCAAGCTCTCCAGCTCCTTGAGCCTCTGCTTCACCTGGGGGACGCTGTCGCCGGTGTCGGGCAGCTCCGCCTGCTGCCCCATCAAAAATTCAATGGCACTCTTCACCTGGACACAGAGAAGAAAATTGCTGCAGAAGGACACAAAGCACAGGCAGGAAAGCAGTCTGAGCCCAAAATTAATCACACTTGAGCTACGATTGCTAAATCCAATAACACAACTAGTGTCCAAGAACTAATTTGTAAATTGAAAGATGCTTCCATCAGCAGAATGCACACAACTGCAGGCCAGTGGTACCTAAATTAGCTGCAGGGAGGAAGCACAGCCGTCTCCCCAGGCTAGCCAGCCCTGCCACCGCCAAGGAACAGCAGCATAAATTAAACACCCTCAAAATAAAAGCATAAGAATTCTCTCCATCAGATCTCCACCTCTCTCTTCTGCCAATGGAAGCACATCTGATCCTACCTCTTGAAAACTTTGCTCAAACTTCCAGAGTTGTAAATATTGTTCCATTTTTAACTGATGCTTTTCCCAGAAGCCATCAAAAGCAGTCTCCATCTCACGCAGCTGACCAAGCAACCTTGGGCACAGAAGAAGGACAAGATTGGGACAATTTGCAAACAGGGGACAAGCAGAGATGGACAAGCCCCAGAGATCGCTTACACGGGGACCCAAGGTCTCAGAAGAAGTCAACAGACATGTACATGTGGCTTGAGATGATCCCAGAGACAGATTTAATGGAATGAGCACTGCAGAGCAGTGTGATCACACATCTGGGTGAAGCAGTTGCTGCTGTCTCCATTTATCTGGGTGAAGCCTGGGGCCTGGCAGGGAGAGCCCTGCATCTGCTCCACAGCCTCATCACAACCGTGGGGACAGAGAGCAGAGCAAAGGCATGAGAGAAGCCACCCAGCAATCTGATGGACTGCAGCAAAATTCTGGTGTCTCTCTTTGATAGGTGACCTAAAGAGCACACCCACACCTCAATAATTTGAGTGTTTCCACTGGAATTCAGGGGATTTTGGAACCCGGTGCACTCACCGATTCACCGTCTCCCAGTCCCCAGGCCTCTCCTGCTGCTGCTCCTGACTGCATTCCCCTGAGTCTGGCTCTTCAAAACTGCTCAAAAGCAACTTGCCCTCTTTTGTGACTGCCGTGATCTCCTCCTGTATAACACAAAACATTCCTCGTTCAGGCTGCTTACTGTGAGGTAGGGATAAGGCATTTTGTGTTTCTCCTGCCTCAGTTTCCCTGTGTGAAACAAGCAGCAATACCCAACAGACCAAAGCACTCCCAGCAGATGTTTCAGCCCTCCTAACATGGAATTAACCCCTGAGCTGCACGAGGCTGAGCCACGGATGGGCCACCAGGCTGGGTGGACAGTGCCACACAGGAACACAGCAGGCCACAGAATGACTCAGGAGGCCAGCAGGGCCCCAGCTCTCTCCTGGTGAGCAGTGGGGCTGCTGTGAGACACCTGTCCATCAGTTCATGTCTTCAGGCAAGATCTTCCACAGCTTGAAGGCTGTGGGAGGCTTCTCCACCAAGGGCAGCAGAGGAGGCTGTAAGAGCAGCATCCCACGGGGAACAAAGCCAGGACTGAGCCCACACAGCAGCACTCAGCACAACCCCTACACACAAAGCCAACACTCCCAATCCAACCTGTCCTAGGGGAAATTTAAACCCTTGGGGTCCTCACCAGCAGCAGCTGAGGTGCTCTGTGCTGGCTGGGCTCAGCCCCAAAGCAAACATGCGCACTTAATCAACTATTTTCAGGACAAAGAGGCCAAAGACAGAAATGAGGAGGGAGAAAACACACGTGGCTGACGGGCTGAGGTGGCAGAGGCCCTGAAGGAGTGACCTGTGTCTGGGTCCATTGCAGAGCTGGCCCTGGAGGGGTGAGAGCCCTCCCAGGAGATGGCCAGGTTCCTACTGCAAGAGAAGCAATGGCAAAGTCTCTTTGGGGAGAGGATTCAGAGGGCCCAGACCCGGTTCAGTGTGTGCCTGCCCCAGAGAGCTCACACAGCCCAAACACAGCACAGGAACCTGCCCTGTCCCAGTGTGCAGTGCCAGCCGTGCCACTGAAACACCTGAGCACGAACACAAACCCATCTCCTGACGGTGCCAGGCAGGAGTGCCAGCAGGAAATGGGGCAGCATGTTTTACACTGCAGGGGCTGTCACCGATCCTCTCGCCCCTCACTCTGCACAGAGCCACGTTCCTCTCTGATCCAAAGCCATTCATTACCCACAAAGCAAATGCTCTGACTGTCAAACAGGTGGGGACTTGACTTTTTCTGTTCAGTATGTCAGTGGGGTTAATTTCTTAGTTACTCGGTTTAATTAATTTCTGTCATTTTTTCATTGTGCTCGATGCCAGTTTCTGCTCAGCATCACAGCTACATAAATTATTCTGATTTACTAAATATTTGAATTCAGGAATCCACTGCACCAGTCCTGGGGCTGTCATGAGAGACAAGGATCCCATGTCTTGCTGTCACCACAATCTGTGCACAGTTTCTCATCTGCTTTTGTGTTTCATGGTCTTAGAAGGAACAAAAGAAAAAAGCCAGCAGACCTCACTTCAGACAAGAGCCAATGAGTGGTTTTGATATTTGAAATTAATAGAAGAGGAATTAAAAGCAACAGATGGCTTGTACTGAGTGCTGCTGTGCTTTCTACGCAAATGGAAACATGTGATGTGTTTTATTTCTCCACAGAGTGGGCACTGCTGGCGGTTTTACACTGCTGACCCACCCTGTGGAGCTGCTATCTGCCCCCTGCACTGTGGCCACAGTCCTGAGCACAAATCTGAAGCCACTGAGTCAAGCTGCAATAGATGTAGCTGCTATTTCATATTACTCTGTTCATTTTCAAAGAGATGGAGAGCCATTGACAGTGCCTATAATGATACTTTCTAAACATGCACTCATGTATTTATGCCTACACACAGCACAACTTGGATGGCATTTTCAGTATTTCTTAGAGGCAGCTTTCTGGGAACTCGCTGTCACATGAATGACAAATGATTATAAATTAAAATAGATACAATTCCTTGACTTAGGTAAATGAAACCTGCCACAAAGCAATGGAGTTCATTCTTCAGCCCCACAGAACAACTATGAACACAGTGATTGCTCCTGAAGGAAGGGTTTGGGGCCCGTGCTGCTCCCTGGAAGGTGCAGGAGCACCAAAGACAACAGGCTGCTAAAGCAGCAGCTGGCTGCACTGAACCTTCCATCGACTCCTATGATAATAATAATAATAATAATCACAAATCCCCTGAGCTGGCAGTACCCCTGAGCCATCCCTTGAGCTGGCAGTAGCTCTGTCTGAGCCATCCCTTGAGCTGGCAGAAACCCTGAGCCATACCCTGAGCTGGCAGTACCTGTCACCGTGCCATACCTTGAGCTGGCAGTACCCTGTGCCATACCCTGGGCCATACCTGTGACTGAGCCATACCTTGAGCTGCAGGTACCTGTGACTGGGCCATACCTGTGTCTGTGCCATACCCTGAGCTGGCAGTACCCAGGGCCATACCCTGAGCTGGCAGCACCTGTGACTGAGCCATACCCTGGGCCATACCTTGAGCTGCAGGTACCTCTCGGTGCGCAGGGCCAGCAGGCGCTCGATGCAGAACATGTCCTCGGGCAGCTCCGCCTCGGCCAGCTCCGTGCCAAAGCACTGCAACATCTGGGCAATGTCCTTCACAGTCAGGGCAAAGCTCTCGATGGCCTGCAGGGACACAGGGACTGCCATCAGCCCGGGGTCAGCACCGGCCTGCAGCTCCTCAGGGAGAGCCAGGGCTGGGCTGGGCCAGGGCAGCACAACAGCCCTGAGACAGCTGGCTGGGGTGTGCAGGCACACACAGAGAGAACATCCCACTGGGGTGTGCAGGCACACAGAGAGAGAACATCCCACTGGGGTGTGCAGGCACACACAGAGAACATCCCACTGGGGTGTGCAGAGAGAACATCCCACTGGGGTGTCCAGGCACACACACAGAGAGAACATCCCACTGGGGTGTGCAGAGAGAACATCCCACTGGGGTGTGCAGGCACACACAGAGAGAGAACATGCCACTGGGGTGTGCAGGCACACACAGAGAGAACATCCCACTGGGAACCCAACCTGCCATCACCTGGGCCACAGCATCCCCAGAAACTGAGTGTGCAGGAAGCACAGAAACACACAGCAAGGCACAACCCCTGACTCCTGGTAATATCAAAGTTCTTGCAAAGGGAAAGAAATAAACCTAACTGGAAATTCTCGGCATTTGGTCAGTATGCAGTAGGCAGTCTCATCACCCTGCTTCCCAAACACAGTTCTGATATTAATCACATTAAGCAACCATTATTAACAAAAAAGCCTATTTGGTATCTCCCATTGAAGGAACTCTAATAAAGATTTTAAAGACAGATCTTTTGGGAGCAGTTTCAATAGGAGCCTGAGGGAGCCAATGCTCCTGCAAACCCACCAAAGCTCCTGTGCACTCCTGTGTGATCTGGGAGGTGCAGTGGCTCCTTTCAGCCCCCAGTGCTCGGTGCCTGACTGCAGCCCTGGCCCAGGGAGCCCCAGCTGGCTGTGCCAGCCCCACTCACCGTCCTGAAGATGACCCACTCGCTGTGGCAGTACTCCAGGGTGCCCCCCAGCTCGGGGGTCAGCTGCTGCTCCTCGATGTACGTCAGCAGGTCACTGACGGAGCTCAGCATCACCACCTGCACATACACACACACACAGGGCCGTGTCACCTGGGCCACCCTCCTGCCCCACACTGACACTGTCACTGCCACTGTCACTGACCGAGCTCAGCATCACCACCTGCACACACACACACACAGTCTGTGTCACCTGGGCCGCCCTCCTGCCCCGTCACTGCCCCAGCTCAGCATCACCACCTGCACACACACACACAGGGCCGTGTCACCTGGGCCACCCTCCTGCCCCACACTGCCAGTGCTCTGTCCCAGGCTCTGAGCACACACACAGCCATGCCCAGGCCCTGAGCACACACAGCAGTGCACACACGGGTCTGTCCCAGGCCCTGAGCACACCCAGCAGTGCACACTCAGCTCTGAGCACACACACAGCAGTGCACACACAGCTCTGAGCACACCCAGCAGTGCACACACGGGTCTGTCCCAGGCCCTGAGCACACCCAGCAGTGCACACACAGCTCTGAGCACACCCAGCAGTGCACACACACAGATCTGTCCCAGGCCCTGAGCACACCCAGCAGTGCACACACAGCTCTGAGCACACACAGCTCTGAGCACACACACAGCCATGCCCAGGCCCTGAGCACACACAGCAATGCACACACGGGTCTGTCCCAGGCCCTGAGCACACCCAGCAGTGCACACACAGCTCTGAGCACACACAGCTCTGTCCCAGGCTCTGAGCACACACGGGTCTGTCCCAGGCCCTGAGCACACCCAGCAGTGCACACACAGCCATGCCCAGGCCCTGAGCACACCCAGCAGTGCACACTCAGTTCTGAGCACACACACAGCCATGCCCAGGCCCTGAGCACACCCAGCAGTGCACACTCAGCTCTGAGCACACACACAGCCATGCCCAGGCCCTGAGCACACCCAGCAGTGCACACACAGCTCTGAGCACACCCAGCAGTGCACACACAGCTCTGTCCCAGGCCCTGAGCACACCCAGCAGTGCACACTCAGCCCCACACCGGTAGCTTGAGCAGGAAATCCTCCTGGCTGAAGCGGAAGCCGATGTCGGTGAAGGTGCGCTGGAAGAAGCCCGTGGGCCGCAGGACCATCACCAGGTGCAGGTTCCCTGGGAAGGATGCCTGCAAGGAAACACAGCCAGCACTCACCCTGGGCAGGGGCAGCTCCTGCAGCAGCTCCCAGTGCACTGAAAACAGGGGAATCATTCTGTTTTAGGGGTTTTTTTCTTGTTTTCAAAACGGGGGTGGGACATTAACATTCTCTGAAAAATCCCTTCGCCCAGGGTTTTTCCCTGGGAAAGCCTCAGAGAAAAAGAAAAACAATCATTATCTCATTTGCTTCTCCTCTGTTTTGCTCCTTTGGAATGTGTTTGGGGATTGTTTACCCACAGGTGATTGTTTCACTGGATTCTGCTGTGAGTTGTTTTCACTCTTTGGCCAATTCGTGCCAAGCTGTGTTGGGAGAGAGTCACAAGTTTTCATTATTGTCTTTTTAGCCATCTGTAAGTATCCTTCCTGTATTCTCTAGTATAGTTTAGTTTAGTATTCTTTAATATAATAAAATACTAAATTAGCCTTCTGAGAACATGGAGTCAGATTCATCATTCCTTCCTTCATCAGGGCACCCCACAAATACAACAGGAGGGAGATGCTGGGAATGGTTCAGAGATGTGGGATGGAACAGGAGCAGGTTCAGATGCTGGGAATGGTTCAGAGATAGGGGATGGAACTGCAGCAGGTTCAGATGCTGGGAGGGGTTCAGAGATAGGGGATGGAACTGCAGCAGGTTCAGATGCTGGGTATGGTTCAGAGATAGGGGATGGAACAGGAGCAGGTTCAGGTGCTGGGGATGGTTCAGAGATAGGGGATGGAACAGGAGCAGGTTCAGATGCTGGGTATGGTTCAGAGATAGGGGATGGAACTGCAGCAGGTTCAGATGCTGGGTATGGTTCAGAGATAGGGGATGGAACAGGAGCAGGTTCAGGTGCTGGGATGGTTCAGAGATAGGGGATGGAACTGCAGCAGGTTCAGATGCTGGGGATGGTTCAGAGATAGGGGATGGAACTGCAGCAGGTTCAGATGCTGGGAGGGGTTCAGAGATGGGAGATGGAACTGCAGCAGGTTCAGGTGCTGGGATGGTTCAGAGATAGGGGATGGAACTGCAGCAGGTTCAGGTGCTGGGGATGGTTCAGAGATATGGGGATGGAACTGCAGCAGGTTCAGGTGCTGGGGATGGTTCAGAGATAGGGGATGGAACTGCAGCAGGTTCAGGTGACTGCAGCAGGTTCAGGTGCTGGGAGGGGTTCAGAGATAGGGGATGGAACTGCAGCAGGTTCAGATGCTGGGATGGTTCAGAGATGTGGGATGGAACTGCAGCAGGTTCAGATGCTGGGAGGGGTTCAGAGATAGGGGATGGAACTGCAGCAGGTTCAGATGCTGGGATGGTTCAGAGATAGGGGATGGAACTGCAGCAGGTTCAGGTGCTGGGGATGGTTCAGAGATAGGGGATGGAACAGGAGCAGGTTCAGGTGCTGGGGATGGTTCAGAGACAGGGGATGGAACAGGAGCAGGTTCAGATGCTGGGAGGGGTTCAGAGATAGGGGATGGAACAGGAGCAGGTTCAGATGCTGGGATGGTTCAGAGATAGGGATGGAACTGCAGCAGGGCTGTCCAGCCCCACCTCCCCTAGCAGCAGGCAGGAGGTCAGCCCTGCTCCTTGGAGGCACACTTGTTATAAACTTTAATAATACAGATACTGTTCATCATTATAACTTGGGGATTGAAATTGCAACTTAGCAGGGAGCAGAGGGCTGGAACATTGAGAGGAATGACAGATTGAGGAAGCAAAATTTATTGCCAAACTTGCTAATCATCCCATAACTGCATGAAGCGCACTTGTCTTGTCCTTGGTAATTACCAGGCAACATTTAATTTGTGGCAAGAATTTGGAATTTCCTGTCTACACTGCTGGAGCCCTTTTTCAAGCATATGGTTAGCAGGTGCATTTTTAAATAGATCTGTGAAAAGGGTTCTTGAGAATGAAAAAGAATTTTTAAGAGAGTAGAAGTTGCATCATTAAATTATGGATAAGCACATGGTGCAAAGCCTTGAGTTAATTAAGACATGATTTGCTCTGAGATCCTGCCAGGCCAGGTCACATTTCCCTCCTCCTTATAGCATCCTCCTCCATGAAACATGATAGCAACCTCTATGCCAAGGGTGAGAATAATGAACATGTTTGGGTACTTGGCACTGCAGGGCATTTCATCCATGCCCTCAAAACAAAGATCATCCCACAAACACGCATGAGTGCTGTTTCAAACAGGATTTACACCTGAGCTCTGGCCTCCCTGAGCTGCACTGCCACACATTTACTCTGTTTTCTTGGGTAGGAAGGGGCAGGTTGTGGCTTCCACTGCCCACAGCTTCCCTTAGAAATGGACAGTGAGCTTTAGGATCATATAAGCCACATAAATACAATATATTGATCTGCTGTTATTTTAAGTACAAGCAGAAAAAAAAGGTTGTGAATGAAATGACAAACTCATATCCTTTGGAAGTCAACAAGAGTGGTGCCAGGGACAAGGACTTGGCATCGGAAACAACAGCAAAGCATTAAATAACAGGGCCATTGGTGCTGGCTGCAGGCCTGGTGCTGAGCTCCTGGGCTCCTGCTCCAGCCCTGGGCAGCACAGAATGCCTGCTCTGTGAACCCTGGGCTCCCACCTTGGCCTGCCCTGGAAAATGCTGCGGGGATGTCTTTGGGAACAGCAGCCAGAAATCCATCCTCCCTCAGTCTGACATCATTATTCCCTTCATCCCCCGTCCCCTTGGCCCTGCTGGCCCTTGGAGCTGTGGCCCTGCTGGCCCTTGGAGCTGTGGCCCTGCTGGCACTTGGAGCTGTGGCCCTGCTGGCACTTGGAGCTTTGGCCCTGCTGGCCCTTGGAGCTGTGGCCCTGCTGGCACTTGGAGCTTTGGCCCTGCTGGCCCTTGGAGCTGTGGCCTCCCCTTCTCCTTCAGGTCCTTCTCAACAGGCACCCTGTGGGGGCAGAGCACCAACAAGCCATGTCCTGTGCCCTCTTAGAGACTTAAGGGAAAGGATGAAATGTTAGGGGAAAAAAGCCCCACATAGACCAGTAATTCCTCAACATAACATTCCTGCAGGAATTGTATTTTTTTAGTTATTGTAAAAATTTTAGTTTTCCTCAGAGTTGATGTGTAGACAAGTTTCCTGAAAACTGATCTCTAACAATACTGAAAGTACTGCTGCAAAAAACCCTCTCCCACAGTATATTAAAGAAAGCAAAGATAAAAGGATATTTACTCTTGCCTTATGCTTTATCTTAACATTTGTAAGTCTAAAAAGAATCCTGTGCACTTGATAAGCCCGGGGTTATGTAACAGAACACCTAAAGAAGCCTCTAAAGCCTCTGCCCTCTGCAGCACACCAGGAAAGGCAGAAAACTCCCAGCACAGTCCCACTGAATCAGGCACTTCAGTGCTGTGAACTGTGCCACTGACCACAGCCTGCTCACCACATCCCCCTTGCCAGGACACACTCGGGCACCTTAAGGCCACTTCAGCAACTTTTAAATGCACATTTAACTAGAACCAACAGAGAGCCCTGGTTTAATCAATACAGCCAAACTGGGCTAACGAAGCACAAGAAAGGACACACACTGAAAGGATCACAGTTACTGCCTCGTTACTGGATATCTCATTCTGACACATTTAGTGGCATTTCAACATTTCCGCTAATTTCAGGAACTCCGTTTTCAGACACTATTCTTCCCTGCAGTTCACTGGGGCATCCATGAGGCTGGAAATCAATAAATAAAAAATATAAAAGTAATTTAAAAAACCAAAGTATTATCCTCCAGTAAGTTTCTTTCCGAGCACTGCAGACAGAGGCAGGAGTCCTTATCCAGGTACTGAACTTAATGACTTTCTGCTGCCCCTTAAAGGAAAAGTCACGCAACAAAATGCCAGGATACGCACACAGTGCTGCTAATCCGAGCCTTTAACTTCCCCAGAGCCAGAGCCAAACCCCCAAGCGCTCTGCTACCTTTACTCCAGCCGGCTGCACGATGGACCCCCCCAGGATGCTGCCAGCATCACCGGGCACGGATCCTGCACGGTTAACCCCCGAGGATGCTGCCAGCATCACCGGGCACGGGTCCGTGCACAGTTAACCCCCCGAGGATGCTGCCATGCTGCCAGCATCACCGGGCACGGATCCTGCACGGTTAACCCCCGAGGATGCTGCCATGCTGCCAGCATCACCGGGCACGGGTCCGTGCATGGTTAACCCCCGAGGATGCTGCCAGCATCACCGGGCACAGATCCTGCACGGTTAACCCCCCGAGGATGCTGCCAGCATCACCGGGCACGGATCCGTGCACGGTTAACCCCCCGAGGATGCTGTGAGCATCACCGGGCACGGGTCCGTGCATGGTTAACCCCCGAGGATGCTGCCATGCTGCCAGCATCACCGGGCACGGGTCCGTGCATGGTTAACCCCCGAGGATGCTGCCAGCATCACCGGGCACGGGTCCGTGCGGGGCCGCTCCGTGCCGCGGCTTTCCTGCCCTGGGGGAGCAATGACGGAGCCGCTGCGGCTGCGGGCCGGGAGCCAGGGCAGCAGCGGTGCCGGCCGTACCCGGGGTGCCCAGTGGTACCCGGGGCACCTAGCAGTACCAGTGGTTCCACCGATACCCGGCGGTACCCAGCAATACCCAGCGGTACCGGCGGCCCCCGGCAACACCCAGCGGTACCCGCGGTACCCAGCGATATCCGGCGGTACCAGCGGTACCCAACGTGCCCAGTGATACCCAGCGGTGCCAGCGGCCCCGGCAGTACCAGCGGTACCCAGTGATACCCAGCGGTGCCAGCGGTACCCAGCGGTACCCGGCGATACCCGGCGGTACCCGCGGCCCCAGCGGCACCCAGCGCCCGGCCGCTCCCGCACGGAGGATGCCGCCGCTGGCTCCCCCCGCGCCGCCGCAGCCCGAGCGCTGCGGGCCGTGCCCGGCCTGCCCCGGTGCCCCGCTGTCCCCCTGTGCCCGCAGCAGCGGGCCCGCAGCCTTACCGCATCCCGGGCGGGCCGCCCGCCCCGCCGCGGGCCCGCCTCCGCCATGGCCCCGCAGGGATGCGGGGATGCTGCGGGAAGGGGATGCGGGGATGCAGGGATGGGATGCAGGGATGCAGGGATGCTGCCGAGCGCTGCCCGGCTCTCCCCGCTGCCGGGGCCGGCACGTAGCGGCTCCGTTCGGCTCGGCTCGGCTCGGTTCGGGCAGGCAGCAGCCCTGCCGGCTCCCGGCTGGCAGCCCCGCTCTCCTCCCCAGCGCCGGCTTTGCTTTTAAGGTGGAATGCCAAAAATCACGCTGCAGCCGCTCTCTGCTGGAGCATTGACTCGCAGCTCGCAGCCTTCCCTTTCCCCCCGCCGCGATCTCCAAGGTGCCTTTCCAGCTGCTCGGGCTTCTGGGGGTGAACCGAGGAAGGATGCCCTGGCCAAACCCGAGGCTTGCCCGGCATCACCTCCCACAGCACCGCCAGCCTGCTCTGCCCAGGCAACCGCAGACATACAGAAAGAGTTAAAACAAAAATCTGTACGGTGTGATAGAGAAATGTTCAAGATCAGATGCACAACCGCAGAGCTGCACTTGCATATACATATGCTGGAAAAAATAGGACACAGTCTGTGCTTTAAATTCAGCTTCATGGCACTCCTTTACTCCAAAATTGTACAAAGATCAGAAAAGATTTTTTTTTAAATTGCATCAGGGCTCATGATGCGTGACTGGGAAAAAAATCAAGTCTTAAATTTTTGTCCTTACACCTCCTGGACACAGAGACAGCCATTTAGGACCTGACTGTGTGTTTAACACCATATTCCCAAGCCTTAAGATGCAGTGGACACAGGTTTCCTGCATCCCTCCTTGCACAGAGCACCTCCCACTCTCTGCATGGACAGCCCTGATACTGCAGGCAAAGTCACCTCTCCACATGGACACATGGCACAAACAGGGTGGCTGCCCACATCATTACATTTTCTTATTAAACACAAAACGAATGACACTTCTGTAGAAGCTACAAATTAGGACAGGATTTTTTCCCATTTGACACTTCCAGACTATGCAAAGCAAGTCCTTCATCCTTAAAGGATGCTCCTGGTATTAGCACCTGTTCAAACGCTGGCAGCAGGACTGAATTTTGATGATCACTTTAAAGAACTACTTTCTAAATGCTGCTTCTTCTCTAGTGGTATGGTAACCACACCTGCAAGTTCAGTTTCTGACATTCAGAAAAAGCAGAACCCAAAATACTCTTAGTGGGACCTCATTCCCACTGCAAAAGGGAACCCTCTCTGCCTCCTGGGGGCTGCTGAGCAGCAAACTGCCAGCAAGCCAGGCATTTTTAACACCAACTTCAGCTGTAGCAGCATCGATCATTCAAAATACCGTAAATCTAACTTTATCAGAACCAGGCAAGCATTTTCTGTCTCAGTACATCCCCTTCATCCCTTCTCAATGGACCAATGTCTTTAACCCCTCAATGACTGAGCAGAAACAAGCACAGCAATAATGCACCCAGAATACTCCCACTGACCCACCCCCATGGCACGGTGTGGCTGGGAAAGGATTTCTCTGTCAGCTCCCCACGCACCCATAAATGTGACTTTCCTACAGCTGCACACTCTGCTGTAAACCCAAGCTCTGGTGCCCAGACACAGAGCAATGCAGAACTGCACAAACCCCCTTTGAGCTGTGTTCAGAACAGGAGCCTGCCAATGCTTAATGCATGTCTGTACCACATCATTTAAAACACATTAATGCATCCATACACTTTAAAATTGATTTTTCCATCCATGCCCACATACAAATCCTGTGAAGCCTGTTTAAAGAACCTAAAACTTTCAGTCACCAACAATTAGGTAAAATAAACTAATAACAGTGTCAAGAAAGAACATATATAGAGCAAAATTTTCCACCCATCAAAAGCAAAGAATATGGCACAAAACACATTTCAATGAGTGCAAAAGAGTATAAACCCCAGGAAATGCATCAAGCAAGCAAATGAACACACAAACAGCTCATTTATGCACACAAATTAATTACAGGGCCATAAAGCAAAGTGCTGCCTAGAGAGGAAGCAGGAGCAGCACTGCTCTGGTTCCCAGAGTTTTCTGAAGGAGGCACACAAAGGCAGAGTGACTAAGAGCAATCCACATTAAAGAGCACTTACTGCTATTTTCTGGAGAGTCGTTTTGACTGATGTCCATGTGTCCAGTCTTCTGTCCAGGATTAGGATAAATTTGGTGTCAGACTCATGCTGACTGCAAGATAAGAAAATACCAATAACCAGGTAACGTTCCAAGAAAAGTGACTCTGTTCACAAAAAAACCCAAAATCCAAGAACTCTGAATGCAAACCCCATTTTAGTATTTCTGAAATTCCCTTTGAAAAAAATTTCCCGAACGCCCAAACTCTTTCCAGTGGAGCTTAGCAACAGGACAAGGGGCAACAGGCACAAACTGAGCCCAGGGAATTCCATCTGAACATGAGGAAAAATCAGCACCATCCCTGCTAACCCCTGCGCTGGGCAAGGCAAACACGGGGGATTTCTCAGAGGCAGCACGAGGCAGACAACACTTGGAAACTCTCTACAGGAAAGGGACAAAGGCACTGGAAGGCAGCGCAGGAGCTTCATTCAGGGCACATCTTGCTGCTCTGCTCTGTGGCACTGCAGCCCTGACAGACCCGTTCCAGAGGAACTGGCAGTGGGGCTCAGAGGGAACAGGACTCCAATTCCCCCTGACTCACAACAGCAGCTGACTGAAGGCACCCTGTGCCACATCCTATGGATCTGCAGCCTCACACCCACAGTGCAAAGGTTTCACTTGAACTCATTCCGTGGCTTTGAAGTAGAAGAAAAGAGCGGAGAAAATGAGCATCAGATTTTACATATGGGCCACACACAGAACACATAAATAAAGTCTGAGCATGGTGAGTGACTTTTCAGCCTAAACCTTTATTTGCTTAGAATGGTTTGGGCAGTGTGACACAGCTCTGCAGGTTTCTGTCTGCTCTGCTCATCCCCACCACGGGCTAAGTGACCCAGGTGGGTGGGAGCAGGCCAGAGGATCCTTTCGTTTGAGGCAAAAATAAAACCCTTGGGTTTTTCAGCACACTCTAAAATTTCAAAAGCTATGTCTCTGAGCTATAAAGAATAATTCCCAATTTCCCTGGTGTTCCCTAAGGGCCTGTAAGTGAAAAAAAATAAACTGTGTTTACACAGAACTGCTGTAATCATAATAAAACCTGAATGCAACCCCCAGAATGCAGAAAAGGCAGCCAGGCTGTAGTGCAGTGCCAGTTAAAAGAGCTGAAGTCATTAACTCAGGACAAGGTTATGCTCAGGGAGCACCTCTGAGCATGTTAATGGAATTTTATCAGTTCCCTTACAGAAACAGAGGGAAGTTCCCAGCAGTCTGGCAGCCTTGACACCCACTGAGAGAAATCTGTCATTTACTCTAGGCCCGTGGAGAAAGTCTGGGACCATTTGCAACCCAGGCCTTGCAAGTTTATCCGATTTCCAGGCTGTGATGTACCTTTTAGAGCGACAATAAAAATAAATCAGTGCTTTCTACCAAGGCTCTGAGGGCTCTTTGTCTGCATCCAGCAGCGGGAAGATGCAGACAGATAACCTGGGCAAGGATTGCTTTTCTCTGGGTGCTTCTTGTCACTTTTGGATGCACCAGGCTGAAAATAAAGACCTGGGATGTTTTGCAGGACTTGAAATTGGACCCTGGAGGCTGCAGCTGTGAGATTGAGCACAGCCCTGAGAGGGTCCCTGGTGCTGGTGGGATCAGAGCACCAGGACCTGCCCAATGCTGAAATCCAGGGATATTTACAGGCACCAGCACCTCCACTGTGCCACTGCTCTGTGTCACAGCCCTCAGCACTCTGCACCTCACTCCAGCCTGCAGCAAACACCAGAGCCTGTCCAAACACCAAAGCCTGTCCAAACACCAAAGCCTGCAGCAAACACCAAAGCCTGTCCCAACACCAAAGCCTCTCCAATCACCAAAGCCTGTCCAAACACCAAAGCCTGTCCCAACACCAAAGCCTGTCCAAACACCAAAGCCTGCAGCAAACACCAAAGCCTGTCCCAACACCAAAGCCTCTCCAATCACCAAAGCCTGTCCAAACACCAAAGCCTGTCCAAACACCAAAGCCTCTCCAATCACCAAAGCCTGTCCAAACACCAAAGCCTGTCCCAACACCAAAGCCTCTCCAATCACCAAAGCCTCTCCAATCACCAAAGCCTCTCCAATCACCAAAGCCTGTCCAATCACCAAAGCCTCTCCAATCACCAACAAGCTGTGAGTCAGAGAGAACAGAACAGGACAGAAGAGGATGTGACATTTCAGCAGGAAGGGACCCACAGTGATAACCTGTCCAGGTGTCTGAGCAGGCTGACCAAAGCCAGGAGATGTGTTCAGGGCATTGTCCAAATGCCCCCTGAACCCTGACAGCCTGGGGAACCAATGGCATCTCCAGGGAAACTGTTCTGGTGTTTGACACCCCCTCAGCAATAAATGCTTCCCAATGCCTGCTCCAAACCTGCCCTGGCAGCTTTGCACCACTGGAGCTGGATGAGCACAGAACACAAAGTGGGCACCCATTGCTCCTTCTCCCTTCCAGCTCACGCACACAGGCACCTCCTGCAGCTGCCTCCTGCCTGCAGCAGTTCCCAGGAACACCCAAAATTCACTTGCCTGCAGAGCCACTTCCTCCTGGCTCTGCTGGGAATGCTCCTGCCCTGAGGAGCAGCCTCCAGCATCCAGCTCCTTTATCCAGCAGCCATTTCCAGGAGAAGGGTGCCCCGTGAATTCACCCAAAATACTCCAAACCATTCAGCCTGCCCGAACACCACAAAGCTGCCGGCCCTGAGGTGTTCCCAGGCTGCACAGGCAGGGCACCATCAGCTCCTTGGCAGGGGTGTGTGGTTTCCATCTGCCCTGCACAGCCAGGTAAGCAGGTGTGGGTGCACCCACCTCACCCTGATAGCTGGGGAAATGAAATACCACCTAACTGATACATGGGGAAATGAAATACCACCCAACCCTGATATTTGGGGAAATGAAACACCTCTGGCAGGGAAATATTTCCCTCTCTTAGGGGCTTTCTGGCCAAAGTCTGACTGCAACCCCACGACGTGATGCTGCTGGGGATGTGCACCCAGGGCTGGCACAGACCTGCCGCCCTCACCAGGTGATGCTGGCCTGGTCCCTGAGCCCTGCAGCCCCCAGGTGCTGGGCAGCACACGTTCCTGAGCTGGTCAGACACGGGGCAGGCTGCTGTGGGGGCAGGAGGAGCCGAGCAGGATGATCAAAGGGCTTTTACTGAAACATGCTGAACGTGTTTGAGTCACCAGCGAGCTCGCAGCTCTCATTAGTCTCTGGATTGAGTCTGACCCATTCCAGGGACAGCAGGAGTGCCCATCATGCTAATGCCAGGGTGGGATGAGGAGCCTTGGAGAGCCAGCCAGAGCTGGGAAGGGCAGATGCACACACCAGGGCTGCCTGCACAGGGTGAACACACCTGGCAAGGTCCTGGCTCCTGTTCCTGCTGGCCAGGAGCCCTTGAACCCTCAGAGTCCATCAAAAAGAGGGCAGAGGAGCCAGAGGCTCCTTTCTGGGTTTTGTTTTTTGAACAGAGGTGCCTGAACACTCCACACTTCTTGCAAAGCAGCTGCTGCTGGGAAGCTCCCATCCAGCTGCTGCCAGCCTGCTCTCCCTGCAGGACAGAATTTGCCAAAACAGGCATTATTGCAGAGAATGAAGGACTCCAGGTAACTGAGTCACCAGGCTGAGCAGCAGGAATGGGAGGGCCATTAATGCAGCCCACAGCCCTGTGTGGGGCACGGGCAGTGCCAGCAGCTCAGCCCTGGCACACGGGCAGGCAATGGGAGCTGCTGCTCCCTGCTGAGCCATCAGCTGCCACAGGGACCCCAAAGGCTTTGTTCTGCAATTAGTCTCTTCCTCTGGCTCCATTTCTCTTTTTCCACAGCAGTGACTCCCTATTTGTACACGCCAAAACATTATTTTGCAGTGCCATGCTATATTTAAGCGGTGACACACGCCAAAGCTTGAGGAAAGCTTGTTGCTAATTAGAAACTTAATCAAGTAAATGCGCGGTACATTCCAGCTGCCAGGTCACAGGGATGATGCCCACTCCTTCCCTGCAGCTCCTGGCACACACAACACCTGGACACTGTAAGGGCTGGCACCCCTGTCCTGCTCTGGGAGCTGAGGGAGCCCTCACCCACCTGGGGTACCTGCAGAGCCCTGCCCGAGGCAGGCAGGACCCCCCTGTGCCCACCAGGGCTGGCACTGCTCCTACCTGGGCACTGAGGTCGGGCAGGTGAGCACTCTGTGCCCACCCCAGGGGTGACACTGTTCATACCTGGGCACTGAGGTCAGGTAGCTGAGCACTCTGTACCCTGTACCCACCCAGGGCTGGCACTGCTCCTACCTGGGCACTGAGGTCGGGCAGGTGAGCACTCTGTGCCCACCCAGGGCTGGCACTGCTCCTACCTGGGCACTGAGGTCAGGTAGCTGAGCACTCTGTGCCCACCCAGGGCTGGCACTGCTCCTACCTGGGCACTGAGGTCAGGTAGCTGAGCACTCTGGCCACGCTCTCCTCGGGCACCTGGTTGAAGCCAGCGTTGTCGGGCAGGGTGATGATCCAGGCCTTGTCCTTGCCCCTTCCACCTGCAAACACACAGGGCTGGAGGCTGCCCTGGCACTGCTGAGGGGCACCAGCAGCTCAGGGCACTCACTGCCCCTGGCACAGGGCTTTCACAGCACCGGGGCAGCCAAACAAAGCCAAGTCTGCCTCTGAGCCCAACTCACAGGTGCTGGAACAAATGCATTCAGCACCAGCATTTCCTTCATTCTGAGTGTGCTTCACACAGCACAGCACAAGAAATCAGAAACACGAGGGCAAACACACACACTGCTCTGGAGCCTACAGAAATGCATTTCACAGCACAGGGCTGGTAATGCATGGGGCGCTGGCAGTCAGAATGCTTTACAGTGGCACGAGACAGAAACCCAATCTGCTGTTCCAAAGGCCCCCAGGATTTATTATTAACAGCATTTCTCGTGGCACTGGGTACCACCTGGTGGCTAACAGCCTGTGGGAAGCATCACTGACAAACAGCAAGAACTTTCTCTGGAGTATTTCACTACCACAGGGAAAAAGGGACCCTGAAGATGTTCTGTACTCACCAGACAGAAAGGCAAACTCCTTCATCAGATCATCACTGATGTCCTTTGCACAGATGGGTATTGCAGTTTCTGGAGAAAGGGAAAAGCAGCAATCAAAATAAAGCACAAACCCAAAGCAAACACATTTATCAACGAGTTAATCCAAAGGTGGAACTTCCCTAAACTACACATGAAATTGTGTAATAAAGGATATATAGACCTTAGAGATGTTATTTCTCATGTTTCTAATGACTGCAGCAGGGTGAAAGCCACAAATCAGCAGCAGATGCATTGCACCAAATGCACCGAGGGAGCACTGCCCTCCCCTCGGTACCCACCCCCAGTGCAATGTTGGCATTTTGCAGTCAGCAACGCCACTGCCTGCATCACCGAGCCCCCCGTGCCCCCAGCCCTGGCCAGGCATGGGCTGAGCCCCTGCTGGGAGCTGCTGCCCTGGGCCAGGCTGGGACAGCCCTTAATGCTGCACAAACAGCTCCTAAAGCGGGCGTTCACCTGGCACAGGGCCGTGGCAGAGGCTGCTGTCCCTATGCTCAGTTATTAGATTTCTTCCTAATTAAATCATGGCAGGGCTGTTGCAATGGCACACTGAGCACCAGCATCATTCAGAGGCAATGGAGCACAGCACAACAACACACACAAGCTCACCTCTCCCTGGGAGAAGGGAACAAAGCCCACACTGACCAAACCCCACAGGAGCCTACAGCTGGCAGACATTTGCCTGGATTATCTATACATGGAATGACAGCTAAAAACCAAATATCCTTGTTCCTGCAAATAAATGTTTTGAAGCACATCTATACAGATTAAAGTCCTTGGGCTTTCTGATAATCAAATTTTGAACACTGATTATTTCCCAGAGTTGGTCCTAGGGAATAATCTCTGGCTGTTTTAGATCAGACAGGCGGCATACTTCAGCACACTCCAGCATAATCAATATTTGTTCTATTTCCCTGTTCTCAAAAGCTTTCTGGTCACTTCTCCTTTACCTGCAGGGCTTCCAGGCCTGCCCTGGCTGTGGGTGCTGCAGCCCAGGTGTGTTTGGGGCTTTCTGTGCCTCCCAAATTCCCCAGGTGTGTTTGGGGCTTTCTGTGCCTCCCAAATTCCCCAGGTGTGTTTGGGGCTTTCTGTGCCTCCCAAATTCCCCAGGTGTGTTTGGGGCTTTCTGTGCCTCCCAAATTCCCCAGCCAGGGCTGCTCTCTGCCCTTCCAGCCACACACACTGCTGGGTTCCCTCCTGCAGATAAAAACGGGATTGTTGCTTGTTGAGCATGAAGCCTCAGCCCCACTGGCATCTACAGAAACATTCTTGATTTTAACAGGCCCTAGAATTGCTCTTGGTGAGGAAGAAGTTTGTCTTGCAAAGATATTTCAAATATTTGTCTCTCATTCAACCTCTTCACCCAGCTTGAGGACAAGCAGCAGCAAGAGATTTCTCCTCTATTTGCTGATTCCTTTTTTCGCCAGGTCAATGGTTTCTTACTGATAAAATTCACATTTAACAACTTAATGAGCTCCAACACACGTACCAGATGACACCAAACGTGCGTGCCATTGAAAGCACAGGACACAAGCCCACTCTGTGCCCATGTGTTTGTCACCAACCAGCGTGGGCTGCCTGGTCCCCAGGCCCCAAAGCCCCCCCTGGCTGCCCCCAGAGCCCCCCTGGCCTGGGCTGGGACCCCAGAGCAGCCCCAGGCTGGCAGCAAAGGAGGGCAGGGCTGGGCTGGGCTCTGCCCTGCTGTCACTGCTATCTGCACTGCAATGAGGCTGCTCAGGGAACAGGCTGCAGAAAGGGAGCCTTTAAAAACCTTTAAACCTTTAAAAACCATCATTCAAAGGTTTCACAAGGCACCGAGAGCCCTGAGAGCCCTGCCAAGGTGCAGGAGGGGTTTGTGCCCATCCTGTGGGACAGCCCAACAGGACACGGAGCAGGATGTGCCCAGGGCAAGGCCAGGCACAACAAGAGCCTGATTGTGACCAGAGCCACTCCTTGGGCAGCTCACCCACCCTGGCACCCGCCCTGTGCCAGCCACTGAGCCCAGCCTGAGGGCAAACACTGGGAACCAAGGGCTGGCACCAGCCCCGAGAGCACCCTGCTATCCCCGGCTGTCTGTCTGTCCAGCCAGGACAGGACACTCTGCTGTCAGTCTGTCCCGCCAGGACAGGACACTGCTGGGCTGCTGTCAGTCTGTCTGTCCTACCTGAACAGGATACTGCTGAGCTGCTGTCAGTCTGTCTGTCCCGCCAGGACAGGACACTCTGCTGTCTGTCTGTCCAGCCAGGACAGGACACTGCTGGGCTGCTGTCAGTCTGTCTGTCCTGCTCAGAACAGGACACTCTGCTGTCAGTCTGTCTGTCCTGGCCAGCACAGGACACTCTGCTGTCAGTCTGTCCAGCCAGGACAGGACACTCTGCTGTCAGTCTGTCTGTCCTACCTGAACAGGACACTCTGCTGTCAGTCTGTCCTGGCCAGCACAGGACACTCTCCCTGCTGTCTGTGTGTCCTGCTCAGAACAGGATACTGCTGGGCTGCTGTCAGTCAGTCTGTCCTACCCAGCACAGGACACTCTGCTGTCAGTCTGTCCAGCCAGCACAGGACACTCTGCTGTCAGTCTGTCCAGCCAGCACAGGACACTCTGCTGTCAGTCTGTCTGTCCTGGCCAGCACAGGACACTGTGCTGTCAGTCTGTCTGTCCTGCTCAGAATAGGACACTCTGCTGTCAGTCTGTCTGTCCTACCTGAACAGGACACTGCTGGGCTGCTGTCAGTCTGTCTGTCCTACCTGAACAGGACACTCTGCTGTCAGTCTGTCTGTCCTGCTCAGAACAGGACACTCTGCTGTCAGTCTGTCCTGGCCAGCACAGGACACTCTCCCTGGCACAGGCAGAGCAGGCGCTCACACAGCCCTGGGAGGGGCTGGCACACACAGGTGGCACGAGGCTGCTGAGATGGACACAGCCCAGGGCACGTGTGGCACACAGCAGCTCCCTGTGCTCCTGCACGCAGCCTGCTCTGCCCACAAGGAGACTCGGGAACCTGCTCTGGGCACAGCCAAGGTCCTAGGGCTGCTTCCTGCAGGTGAGAGCCAACTCTTGGGTAGCCAGGAGCAAACTGGCTTCAGGTGCCCACCTGGGACAGAACAGGCAGTGCCAGCAGGGCTGGCAAAGGGCCATGGGCACCCTGATGCCAAGGGCAGGGAGGACCCTGCAGCCCCAAGCCACCAGCTGCTGCAGGTGCCCATGGTGTGTGAGACTGGCTAAACCCTGCTGAACACCCTGCTGCAGGTGCCTATGGTTGTGTCAGACTGGCACCCAGGGCAGTGCTGAACCCCCTGCCGCAGGTGCCCATGGCTGTGTGTGTGACACTGGCACCCAGGGCAGTGATAAATACCTGCTGAACCCTGCTGCAGGTGCTGGTCCAACCTGGGCACGGGGCAGAGCCATGGAATTCCCTGGGATTCCAGCCGGTGTGCCATTCCCTGTGCCAAGTGGGGACACAAAAGCCACACTACAATATTTATGGCAGAAAGCCTGGACGCCTGTGAGTGCTGCGAGGGCCTTGGTCCCCACTGGGGACAGCTCCCTCCTGTCTGTGGCCAGGGGCTCACCTGCCCATCCCCTGCCCATCCCCAGCCTGCAGGCACTGCTGCCTGCCCACAGCCAGCCCACAGCAGCTCTCCTCCCAGGGAAAGGCCAGCAATGAGCTTTACAAATGGCTGTCCTATGGGAGATGTGATGGGCTGATCCTGAGGGGGATGGCCCCTGCAAGGCCTGGAGTCCTGCACATCAAATCCCACCACATTAGTCCATCCCTAGGAGTGATGGCCTGGTCACCTCACCAGGCTCAAGCACTCCCTAAATTATCTCTTCTCAGACTGGGGGGATTTTTAAAGAACAGCTCACTCTGTTTCCAAGCTCCTTCTCTCCCTTGTCCCCAAGCACCTGCTCCAACACAGCGTGGGCAGCAGCAGCAGATGGTTCCATCTTCTGACCCAGGGCTGAGCCTCTCCTGTGAGCCCTTTTGGGGCTCGTGTGCCTGAGAGCTTCAGAGCAGACACAGCCCCACTCCCAGCCCAGGCTGTGCTCCCCAAGAACCACACAGCCAAAAAGGGAGAGCTCCTGAAAAACCACAACCACCTTTCCAAAAGGCTTCGATTTAGACGTGCTGGGGATAAGAGGAAAAAGGCAAAAAAAAAGGTGCTGGGAAAGGAAAAGAAGACAAGAAATAGAAAATGTTAACTGGGTGCAATTGAGGTTTGAGGAACATCACCCAGGCAGTGCGAGTGACCCAAGGAAGAGTGTCCCCATGGGACAGCCCAATGCCACCCTCCAGCAGGAGCCTGTGCCCAAAGAGGGTGGCACCACCACACCCAGTGTGCACTGAGCCATGCAGGAGGAGGAGGAGGAGGAGGAGGAGGAGGAGGAGGAGGAGGAAGAGGAGGAGGAGGACGAGGAGGACAAGGAGGAAGATGAGGAAGAGGAGGAAGGGGAGGAAGGGGATGAGGAGGACGAGGAAGAGGAGGAAGATGAGGAAGGGGAGGGAGTTCAGGGGAGGTTAGAAGATCCCCTCTGCTGGAGACCATGGAGTTTTGAGGCCTGGGGGTGGTGGGGAGGGAATCTCTTGCAATTTATATTTAGCAGCTGAGAAACCGGGGAAGCTTTGCTAAGAAAAGGTGAAGCGAAAGCAAATTAGGCAGCACCAGGGCTGAGCTGTTGCCTCCTGCTATGCTGTGATGCTTCCATGGCCAATCAGAGAAACCCCGCTCTGATATCACACCAAAGGAAGCACAAATTGGGAAGATAAAAGCCAGCTCCATCATACATGAATTCACGTCAGCTGCGAGAAATGCAATAAAAGGTTCCCAACACCCCCTCTTTTGGATTCAGCCTCAGTGTGGGAGCTGAGAAAATCTAGTTTCCTGCATTTCTAACATGTAACAGCCCCAATGTACTTTGGTTTTCTCCTTTTTCCAGTTCCAGTCACTCCTCCCTCACCAAAGAGAGCATCCCTGTGTTTGCCATCAGCAGCAGGGCTGCCCTGCCAGCTGTGCAGGCAGAGGCACATTCAGCAGTGCCAGCAGCACACACCTTCCCAGCGCACACAACCAGCCCCCAGACCAGAGCCACGCAGCACAAAACACTCCAAAACCCAATAAAAATGTACAGACATCAGTAACCTCCCCATCGTCATTGAGCACCATGCAAACGCTGATTTTTCAGAGAAATTCCAGCACAAAGTAACTCCTGGGAGATATTTCAGCAGTAAATCCTGGGCCCCACTGGCTGCCTGGAGAAGCTGAAGTTCACTGAGGACACTGGAACAATTTCTTTCACAGCTGACACAGCCAGGAAACTAAACCATGCAGCCAGGTTCCCCCAATGGCATCACATGGAAACTCTACTGTAGAGCAAGGGAAAATAAACACAAATTTTCCTGAAGTGAAAGTGGAAATGCCCAACTCTGGCATTCTCTCACTAAGAAAAAGCACATTTGCAGATGCAGCTGATCTGTTCCTGTGCAATGGAAAGGGAGGTGGGGAGGGCACTGCTGGTGCTTGCTGCTGTGCCAGCCCTGTCTGCCCTGACAGACACCCCAGAGCAGCAGGATAACCGCGCTGGGCGAGGGAACAGCTCTGCCCAGGGCATCCTGACCCACCCCTGCCCTAAAACCAACCCAGCACGGCCTGGGAGCAAAAAGGGATGCAGACAACAAGGCAGCACTGCCCCCAGCACTCCTCACCCTGCCTCCCCTGGCACTGCCCCAGCGTGAGGGAGGCTGGCACAGAGCAGGCTGAGCAGGGCCCTGTGCCCAGCACACGTCCCCAGAGCCCCTGTCACAGCGACACGGGGCTGGCCTGTGCCTCGTTTGGGGCTGGCTTGGGGCTCCAGGACTCCCCTGCAAGCCCCACCTGCCCAAACCAGCACTAACAGAGGCTCTCACAACCAGGGCAGCGTCCCAGCTCTGACCCCCGTCCCGGCACTCGGTGTCTCGAGCACCCTCTCGTTCAGTGGCAAACAGAGCTCTTTGGGGAACTCTTTCTTTCCCCCACCGTGTTTTACACCTCAGTTGCTCCCTCCCACGCAGCCCTGCTGTCGCTTCACTTTTGTCCTGGTACGTGAATGATAACCATTAAAGTGGTTGTAGCAATGTGCAGTGGGGACAGGAAGCACATCCCACGTACTACTGGGTGCTCCAGACTCCTCCTGCTCGTGGGCCACCCGAGGGCCTGGGTGGTGCCAGCCCAGGGCTGCCGGGGCTCTGCCATGCTCTGGGGGAGCCCGAGACATCCTAGAGATGGGAATGGCCACAAAGGGCTTGGGACTTTCACTGGCTTCTATCCAAGGCAGGTATGGGTGAATCACCTTCTACTAAAAACAGCCAACAGGTTTCCAGAACTGCTGCATGCAGGGAAATGGTTAAAACACGGTCCCAGATCAGCCTGAACGCCCAGAAATTGGCAATAAGGGAAAAAAGCTTCTGATTTATTTTTAATCTCATGATTTGGAGAGCCTTACTCAACTTTGTCTCTTTGTCAACGTTTTATTTTCAGAACCTGCGTGGATGCCAAATCATGGGTCCGGATCCTGCAGCTATAACCACACAAGTGTGCCTTTGTGGGGGTATTTTGGCTCTGTATGACCATTTCACAAAGGTCATCTGCCAGAAGCTGGTTGGGAGGGAGGGCCCATGCTCAGAAGAAACCCACGGCCTGCTTTCACCTGGTTCTCAGTGCACAGCTCACAGCAAACGGGCACCACTGTGTGCCCACGGCCGTGGCACCAGCTCCTGCTGCAGCAGCACATGGGGCTGTTCCATGCCACAGCAGCACAGGGAGCATTTAACCACATCCATGCTGTTCCATGCCACAGCAGCACAGGGAGCATTTAACCACATCCATGCTGTTCTGTTCCATGCCACAGCAGCACAGGGAGCATTTAACCACATCCATGCTGTTCCACACCACAGCAGCACAGGGAGCATTTAACCACATCCATGCTGTTCCATGCCACAGCAGCACAGGGAGCATTTAACCACATCCATGCTGTTCTGTTCCATGCCACAGCAGCACGAGGAGCATTTAACCACATCCATGCTGTTCCACACCAACAGCAGCACAGGGAGCATTTAACCACATCCATGCTGTTCTGTGCCACAGCAGCACAGGGAGCATTTAACCACATCCATGCTGTTCTGTGCCACAGCAGCACAGGGAGCATTTAACCACATCCATGCTGTTCCACACCAACAGCAGCATGAGGAGCATTTAACCACATCCATGCTGTTCCATGCCACAGCAGCACGAGGAGCATTTAACCACATCCATGCTGTTCCACGCCACAGCAGCACAGGGAGCATTTAACCACATCCATTCCAGCAGCCCCCTTTGCTAACTGACCGTGACACCCCTGCCCACAGCACCTGCCCCATTTCAGGGTGCAGGGAGAGAAACAGGGCAGGTGGGCAGGGCAGGCAGAGCTGCAGGTGCTGTGGCACCACCTCAGAGGGGCACGGACACAGCAGCTCTGGGAAGCAGGTGGCACCTTGGTAGAGCCCTCACCTGTGACCCACCCCTGACAGATTCCTCCTGCACCCCAGCTGTGCCTTGCAAAGATGGCAAGAAGGCTGGCACTAGACAGGGAGCCTTTTTAGGGTCAGCGTGTCTTTTCTGTAATCAGCACAGCTGCAAGCACTCCACCAGCTGCAAACAGGAGTGATGGCTCTGCCTGCTGCCACTCCTGCCAAGGTGGGCATCCTCCAGTGAGCCTGGAGCCACCCGAGGGGGCCCTTCCCCTCCTGGTTTGGGAAAGACCTCACTGCAAAAACACCTGTAACTCCCCTCACTGCAAGAACACCTGTAACTCCCCTCACTGCAAAAACACCTGTAACTCCCCTCATTGCAAGAACACCTGTAACTCCCGTCATTGCAAGAACACCTGTAACTCCTCTCACTGCAAGAACACCTGTAACTCCCCTCACTGCAAAAACACCTGTAACTCCCCTCACTGCAAAAACACCTGTAACTCCCCTCACTGCAAAAACACCTGTAACTCCTCTCACTGCAAGAACACCTGTAACTCCCCTCATTGCAAGAACACCTGTAACTCCCCTCATGCAAGAACACCTGTAACTCCCCTCACTGCAAGAACACCTGTAACTCCCCTCACTGCAAGAACACCTGTTACTCCCCTCGGGAAAACTGGAAAATAATGAAAAAGTGAGGGCTCCACACAACTTCTGAGCAGATCACCGTCCACCAAAGGAAACATCACTGAGGAAGCCAGGGCCCGAGATAAGGGATCAGACTGCATCTGCTTCTCACGTTCAGGGTGTGCGGGCACAGCAGCCGAGCTGCTTCGGTACAACGCTGCACTCCCGACACAGCCGGGCGTTCGGGGCTGCTCGGGACACGGGAGGGGATGAGGTGTCTCACGGAGGAGCACAGCTCCCACACATCTATCTGCTGCTTCCCACCCGGAACGGGCAGCCACGGCCAGAGCTGAGCTACGGCTTCCAGGGAGGAGTTCTTCAGGTGCGGCCGCGGGAGCGGCGCCGGGGCTCGCACTGGGGAACATCCATCCTCCTGCCCCGGCAGCGCCTGCCGCCGGTACCGGGCACACCGGGCACCCGGGGCATTCCGGACACTCCGGACACTCCGGGCACCCCGGGCACACCGGGCACCCCGGACACCCGGGGCATTCCGGACACTCCGGGCACCCCGGGCACGCAGTCGGGCACCCCGGGCACACCGGACACCCCGGCCCCGCACTCGGTGACACCGGGGCCGCCGGCAGCGCGGGGACAAGGCTGTGCTGAGCCCCCGGGGCCGCTCGCACGCCTCCATGAACGAGTAACAGAGCGGCAGCCGAACCCTCGGCCAGCCGCGAGAGACGGACCGGCCGGGCTGCCGGGCAGCGGCAGCGGCAGCGGGGAGGGAAGGGGCGGCGGGGCCGGGCAGGGACGGGCAGCCCCGGCACAGGGCCCGCGCCGCCGCCGCCCAGGGGCCCGGGAGCGCCGCCGTCCCCCCGCCGCCCGCACTCGGCGAGCCCGCGGCCCGGCCGCCCGCACTCACCGGCGGCGGCGGCCTCCAGCAGCGCGGCGGCGCGGAGCAGGCGGTAGTAGCGCTCCATGTCCCCCGCCGAGGTGCCGCCCGCCGGGGGCCCGCCCGGGGCCGGGGCCGGGGCCAGCGCCATGCCGCGGGCAGCGCTCCCCGCCCGCAGCGCCCGCTCCGCGCCCCGGGCCCGACGGGCGGGGCCGCCGCCTCTGCCCGCCCCGGCACCGCCCCGGCACCGCCCCGGGACCGCCCAGGTCCGGTACTGGCACCGCCCCCGACCAGGTCCGGTACTGGCACCGCCCCCGCCCAGGTCCGGTACTGGCACCGCCCCCGCCCTGGGACCGGTACTGGCACCGCCTCTGCCCTGGGACCGCCCCCGCCTCGGTCCGGTACTAACATCACCCCGGTACCGGCACCGGCACCGCCTCTGCCCGCCCCTGGCACCGCCCCGGTACCGGCCCCGCCCCGCCTCCGCTGCCCCCGGTACCGCTGCCGGTACCGGCACCGCCTTCGCCCTGGTACCGGCACTGGCACCGCCCCGGTCCGGTACCGGCACCGCCGCCCCCTGGCATTTCTTTCACTTTTTTTTTAGCTCCTTCCCCCGTTTTTTTCCTTCCTGGTTTGTTTGTTTATTTGTTTGTTTGTTTCCTTTTTTTCTGCTTTTTTTTCCCCCTCTTCCCCCCTTTCCTCTTCCCCCCCCCCTTTTTTTACTCTTGATTCCTTTTTCTCTTTTTCCTTTCACCCTTTTTTCCTAATTTTTTTAGTTTAGACTCCCCTTTCTCCTCCCTTTCCCCCTCTTTTTTCCCTTTTTCTTTTCCCCCTTGCCCCTTTTTTCCATTCCTCTATTTTTTGTCTTTTGCCCCCTCTTTTTAGTCTTTTTTCCAGTATTTCTTTCTGTTCCCTCTTTTGCTTTTTCCTTCCTCTCCCCCTTTTTCCTTCCTCTCCCTTTTCCCCTTCCTTTCCCTCCCCTTTTATTCTTTTTTTTCTCTTTCATTTACCACTATACCCAGTGCCCCCCAGCACACCACCCTGCAGCTGGATTTACTCCCTGCCTTAGTGCCTACAGCACTTCTGTAGGGAAAAAAACCAAAAAAACCAAAAAAAAGCATTTCCATCCTCTGCAAGCAGCATTCTAGCAAATTCCTGGAACGATTTATGAGCAGTACATTAAACTGTGCTACAGCCAGTGCTGGCCAGAGCTCCCAGAGCACTGGGCTGACCCATCCGTCTCACTTTTCCTGATGCTGAGGCTCCAACAATGCCAGCTCATTCTCTCAGGAGCCTGAGCCGCCCAGGGAGGCAGCATGGAGAAGTAGATGCTCCTGTTTTTCCAAAACAACCTTTTAATTATGCTCTTTGCTATAATAGCAGCCTTTTCCCAACACTTCAGCAGTCAGGGCTATTAATTAAAGAGCTGTGGTCTAACAGTGGTAATATAAACCCCAGCATCTTTTGGTAGGCCCTTCTTACCCTGATACTGAATTTTTCAAGGAAAAACGACGCAATCAGCCAGTGCTCCTCACGGGTGACACAGCAGGTTCTCACTACCGAACAGTTTGGAAAGATGATTTTCTGTCTGACCATAAAGCACTCCTTGTGTGACAGGGACAGTTCCTGTGCAGGTACTGATGAGAAAATCAGTCTGATACACAAGGCTACAAGGCAAGAAAGAGCCTTGCCACATTCCTGCCGTGTTCTTATCACAGGAACGCTGGCTGTCCCGAACCGCCCGGCCCAGGGAGAACGGGACCCTGAGAGCCCCTGCTCTGCCCCAGCTCTGTGCAGGGGGTGCTCAGCTGGAGCCGGGACCCATCCCCACACACCCGCTGTCCGACACGGGGTTTGGGGAGAACGGAGCCACCGCGGGGGAGAGGCAGCTGTCAGCGCCAAGGTTTCACAATCCATCCATTTCTTGCTCTCTGCATGGAGGCAAAGCCATGCAGACAGGATCTGGGTGAGGTCTCTGCAGCCCAGCCCCTGCTCCAGCCCCAGGTGGGCTGGGCTGGCCCCAGTGCAGGCAGCAGGATCCTGCACAGCCACAGCTGCAGTGCTGCAGGAACCCTGCACAGCCACAGCTGCACTGCTGCAGGAACACTGCACACACAGACAGAGCTGCACTGCTGCAGGAACCTGCACAGCCACAGCTGCACTGCTGCAGGAACCTGCACAGCCAGAGCTGCAGTGCTGCAGGAACCCTGCACAGCCACACAGAGCTGCACTGCTGCAGGAACCTGCACAGCCACAGCTGCACTGCTGCAGGAACCTGCACAGCCACACAGAGCTGCACTGCTGCAGGAACACTGCACACACAGACAGAGCTGCACTGCTGCAGGAACCCTGCACAGCCAGAGCTGCACTGCTGCAGGAACGCTGCACAGCCACAGCTGCACTGCTGCAGGAACCCTGCACACACAGTCAGAGCTGCACTGCTGCAGGAACCCTGCACAGCCAGAGCTGCACTGCTGCAGGAACACTGCACAGCCACAGCTGCACTGCTGCAGGAACACTGCACAGCCAGACAGAGCTGCACTGCTGCAGGAACCTGCACAGCCACAGCTGCACTGCTGCAGGCAGCAGGAACCCTGCACAGGCAGCCTTGGCCAGCTCACAGCTGGAAAAGCTGGGCTAGCTCAGGCTGGAGGGCAATTGTTCATGGCTTTCCCTCATGGGGCAATTGTTCATGGCTTTCCCTTCTGGGGCAATTGTTCACGGCTTTCCCTCATGGGGCAATTGCTCGTAGGGCTTTCCCTCATGGGGCAATTGCTCGTGGGGCTTTCCCCTGTGGCCCCTGAGATTCACAGTTTGGAGCCCTGGCTGCTCACTTTGGGGCATTTCCCCACCGATGCCCAGCTGTCCCAGCAAGGCGCTCTGCATTCCCCAGCTGCCCCCATTTCACACTGCCAGCAGCCCCGGGGCTCCCCCGCAGCTGGGGTACCCTCTGCCTGCCCAGGAGCTGCCAAACACAGAGGAGCAGCAAGGAGACAGATTAAAAAGGAACCAATGCCAGCCACAAACGTGGCTGTTTCTTTTTCAGGGATCTCCTGTCCAGGCCCCATAGCAATGTTCAGCACCCTGAGGGTGGCACATCCAAACCAGCGTGTGAGGGGCAAGGGCCCTTTAAAGCTGTGGAAAATCGTGACACCACCTGTTTGCAGAGATTTATTTCATGTGGGTGCAATGCCTCATCCTTAAATCTAATCTTAGGGAGAAGGTGTAGGAAGAATTCCAACTAATTTCATTAATTCCAGATCAGGGGCTGAAAAAAACCCACTCAAACAAAAATTCTGAAAGCTCTTGAATTTGAAAAAACACCCAACTTTTTTCTCCCTTTCCCACATTAAGGCTAGAAGGTTGGGTTGAGACTGGAGCCATTATTTAGATTTGAAAAATCACCCTTCAAAAATACCTGTTCAGTCAAGCGCTGAGAACTGGAAAAACAGAGCTGGCTAAACACAGGTTAGAGTCAGAGTGATGTCCAAGGGATTGCTCACCTCTGGAGTAAGCACAGCACAGCACACCACTTGTGCAGAACAGTAATTAACCTCGGGCTGGTTTTCATGAGCTTTAGGGGGATTCCTTGTGCACACAGCAGCATCACCCACTCCAGGCGTACTACTACAGTCTGGTCCAGGCTGAGCAGACCCTCCACAGCCTGGCAGAAACCCACTGAAGCCAGCCACACCTGCACAGGTTTAATCAGGAGGATTTTATGGCTCCTACTTGAATGTGAAATAAAAACAAAGGGCTCCACTCTGTCCTGCCACTCTCACTTTCCCCGTGTCAGTCAGAGCTGCCTCGTTTGCTGTCACAGCTCCTGCTTTTGGAAAGGAGCACTCTCAGGTGCACACACCCACCCTTTCTCCAGGCCACTGTGTATTTTCCGGCTCAGCAGGTTATCCTGACGTGTGAGAATGTACAGCAAAGCCCCATGGCAGCAGTGGCTGCATGTCCTGCAACAGCTGCAGGGACAGCAGGGACAGGGACACCGTGACCCCTCCATGTGCCAAGAGCCCTCTCAAGCCAACAGCCTGACCTTCAAAACCTGCTGTCCTCGTTAAAAATCACCGTACAGCACGACACTGCCTGTCCTTTCCAACAAGGGCTGCCCGGTGTTTGAAATGCTGATTTTGGTGCTTTCTGAGCACTGGTCCCTGCGCTCAGCGCCCATGGCTCACAGCACAGCTCCTGTGCTGCCAGCCTGGCCAGCGAGAGCCTCGCCACCCTGCAGACATCTCACTACCGCTCCTGCTGCTGTTCAGATCCTCAATGCGTGGATCTGGTTTCCAATAGTACTCAGGAAAGGTTAGAGTTTGTTTTAAATAGCTCAGCCATCTGTCCTGCGGTGCCTGATGGGAGCTGCAGGCACACAAGCAGCCAAAACAGAATTTTTCAAACTGTCAGTTTCTCATTACAAACATTTCAGCTTGAAACAGACCCGTGTCCTTAAAAAGAAAGTTAAGCCTATATATTTCTTGTGCATTATACAAACACTGTGAGTCGTGCTTTAGCAGTTTCCTCGTGTTGTTGGAATTTCATCAATGCAAATATTGGGCCTGAACCTCACCAGCACCAGGCACTTTGCAAACCTCATTTGTGTATTCTGAGGCTTTGAACTAAAAATTACTTATTACAAGCACGACACAGAACCAAGAACCAAAACAGCAGCAAGGAAAACACTTCATGAATGGAAATCAGGCACATGGACCTACATCAGTTCCTAATGTCAGCTGAAGCCCTGGGTTCACCTACTCTAGAAAGTTAAATCAATTTATTCACTTAATTCACAGGATTCACTTTCATAATTAAACGTTCATTTTGAGGGAAATGAGTCGAGGGCACACAAGCCAGCTATGCGCAGCAGCTGATACCCACGATTGCTAATACGCTGCTGGAAAAATAAAAATGTATGAGAAGCAAGCACTGTTTCCTTAGGCAAATGCTGCTCCACATCACACAACCAAGCATGGCCTGGCTGGCACCTACCCCAATGTGAAAATGCTGATTGTGCCCCTAGCACTGCCCTGGAAAACCCCTGGGAGTATCCAAGGAGATGAGAGAGACAACAAATATATATTAATCAGAACAACATACCAAAGTTTATTGATTACTTCAAACAAAAGTTTCTGTAATGAAAAAAGAGCAAGTTGCATTCATAAAAGGTAACATTCACATTCAATTTCCTTGATATAAAGCAACATAAATGTATAAAATTGCATTTAAGTGAAAAAATGTAAGGTTGCAGTCCTTTTTCTTTGCAAGAAGCTGAAAATGTATCTGCTCATTACCTGTATATAATTTACATTTTCTATACACTACATGGTTTTTTAAAAAAATTTATAGCTGGGAAATTGGATAAATGGTGCAGTATTAGGAAAGTTTTTCAACTGTGTGTATACAAATTCAATTTGAAGCTTTTATGCAATTCCAAGTCATTTATAATATTCTCATAATGATTAGGATTAGTTTTTGAGAAGTCGCTATGACTACACCAAGCTCTGCTGTTATCACATAAGAGTTTTAGAGGGAATCTTAATTACTTTCCTTATCTTTCAGTGTCACTAGTCAGTGATAAAACTTCAACAAATTACGATGAGAAAAGCCCAGCCTTTTTTCCTTCAAGTTTCTCCACCGAAAAGCCTGTACTGACCTTTAGTGTACCTGAGGGCACCGTGAGCGCACCAGGGACCCCACCAGAGCATCCCTGTGCCACTGCTGCCACGCCAGCCCTGCTGCCCCACACCTCACAGCCTGACCAGCGCCTCTCCTGGCCCTCTCCAGCCTCAGAAGGGGCTCCTGTGTCCCCTGAGTCACCCACAGCAATTGGAATTCTGGTTTTGCCATTGCTGGGTGACGAGGATCAGCTCTCGTGCAGGACCGGGGCAGCCTGGCTGTCCTGGCACCCAGCCCCACACCAGGGCACTACCTGAAGATCCAAGCCCAAGAAAAACTGCATTTTCCCCAAAAGAGCTGCTATTCAAGAGATTCCACATGAATTCCACCCTGCACACCTTGGGTTTGAATGTTCAGCTATTGCAATGGCTCGTTCCAGCTGGAGACACGACACTTGGAAAGGCCAAGAGAAAGATTTGGTTCTCAGAAGGCTCTGACTTGAGACAGGCAGCAGGAATTATCCTGGTTAAGTGACTATTTGAACAGTTCACACACACGTCAGGTTCCACTGCTCCCACTGACACCAATGGAATCCCAGGGGAACGCTCTGACCCCTGGAGCAGAGCATGACACAAAGCAAACTCAGAAGCAAGGTGTCAAGCTTGGGACCATTCGGGCTTGGAATGGTTCTGAATCACAGGAATGAGGCATTTTAGTGCCCATTTTTCAGAGGTTATGTAAACACAAGTCAGCAACCGTGTATTTAAGGAGAATGGTTAGATTTGGCATATAGAGCACATCTCCACTGTATTCATCACATACTTGATCTGTAGGCACCACATTTCTGCAGGGAAAGCTGAGCACGGGACAAGGGCTGCAAGTCGAACTCTAGGTCTGTGAAATGAGCTAGGAAAATGGGAAAAGCAAACAGAAGCAGGAGATGAGAGCTTTGCCCACGGGCACATGCTGGCAGTGCAGCTCCTGCCCCGCATGCAGCAGGAGCCGAGCGCGGACGCCAGTGCAGAGTGTATGGCACAGTGCTCCTGTCCATCCTTCCATCCATCCCCTCCCGTGCTGGGCGAGGGCAGGGCAGCCCCAGGGACTGTGCACTGCCCTCTCCCACTCAGGTAAGGCCATCCAACCTCCTCACGATGCACCAGAGGATTTGCCAGCAGCCGATCCGCACCAGCCGCAGGCGAACCGCAGGGACGGCAGCCAGAGAGCAAGGCTTGATTCTTCCAACAATTAACAGTCTGCAGTTGATTTGGTGAGGGGAATGTTCTGTCTGTCCCAAATGGTTCTGTTGACACAAAGCTGAGCGAGCAGGAGCCAAACCCAGCAGCAGTGCAGAGCTTGCTGCTTCTGAAAGGAGCCCCAAGCTTCTCCCGCAGCTCCTCGAGGCAGGACTGTCACACCACCCAGCAGGGCACACAGCCTGCTCTGTCACTGCTCATGACTTCACACAACAAAACAAGCTGCTCTTGCCACACATGAAGTATAAGACAAAAAAAAAAAATATTGAGAGTCAGGCATCTCACCTTTGCTGTGCAGAACCTAAAGAGGAAAGTTCCTACTACCATGGTACAGGTAGATTTGAAAAGAACATGCCAATTTAAAAAGAAATGTAAAATGAAATCAGATTCATGTATTCCATTTCAAATTGTCTTCTTTTTTCTTAGTGCAAATAACTCAAGATGCAGTTTCATACACCTGCAGGTTGACAGGCACAGCCCATGTCCCTGGGATCAGCCAAGGACCACACTGTCCCTCACCCTTTACAGTGTTGGAGCCACTGCACAGTGCAGTAATGCAAGCACAGCAGAGGAGCCTGGGCACTGGGGCTCAGAGTCTGGCACAGCCCAGCTTCTGGGATTCCTTTTTCCCCCACAAAGCTTCCTTCCATCACAAACAGCCACAGAACAACCTTTTTTTCACTGTGCAGCAGGAACAAACCCAGCAGCAAACCGCTTGTGAGAGGATGCTCTGGCACTTCCAGCACTGCAGGTCTTCACAGACACCACTGCTGTGGCCAGACCACAGACTGTTTCCAGCTCCATCTGCAGGACACAGGGGCAAAGGTTTCTCCCGAATTCTCAGTGATCCTGCCGTGTCCATCCGGGCACCCGTGGCTGGGGATGGCAGCTGCCAGCGAGGCGGCACAGCCCAGCACCAGCACCAGCACCAGGAGAGGGGCTCCAGGGCTGCATCCACCTCCTGTGTGAGGGCAGCAGCCTCGTCCCAGTGCCTCCAGGGCTGCAGGGGAATGTCACTGGGTTGGAGTCTGTGCTACTTCTTTGGTCAGACAGAGCAGGAGCGTGAGCAGCCCTGCTGCTCCGGGGCAGATCGCAGCGGGCACACAGCCCTGTGTGTGATGGGGCTGGCACTGCACTCCTGCATTCCATCCATGCTGCTGGGGCGAGCTCCCAGCGATGCTGTCCCAGCTCCAATGATGCAGGATTTGGCAGAACTGGTTTTTCTGGGAGGGCAGGGAAGCCTCAAGACCAAAGCCTGACGTGGGGCCAGTGCCCTGGCTGCTCTCCCAAGCAGGCTGCTCGCAGTCCTTGGTGCTATCAAAGGTCACTGCCAGGTTAAAACCGTGGGTTCCTACAGCATGACAACGTTTGTGTGGAGCACTTTAAGGTATCCTGAGAGGATATCTTTCTGCCAGATTAGTAACAGCATCTTCAGCCTTCACATAACCATTCTCTATACGTTTGTATGACACTAACACAGGCAGATCAAAGGGGCCAGCCTGCAAAAATCAGAAGGAAAACAAACATGTATTGCAACTGTTACATTCCCAAACCCGTAAACCTTTCCCTGGGTTATTAAAATAAAATATATAGGAGAAGAAGAATAATTAGGCCATTTCAAAAGTGCCAAATATCATTCACAACCAAGTAACCAGATGATAAATAAATTTCCACAATTTGCAAAATGCTGCATCAAGTCCAAAAGTGGCATCTGCCCCACTGTCCCCTGCAGCTCCTGTGCTGGTGCAGCCACTCCCACACCAGTCTGCAGCAGTGTGTGGTGGTGGAGAGCACCACCTAATGTCGGTGGGGAGGGACTGGCTGCACTGGAGCCGGCAGGGCTGCTGCACTGGAGCTGGCAGGGCTGGCTGCACTGGAGCTGGCAGGGCTGCTGCACTGGAGCTGGCAGGGCTGCTGCACTGGAGCTGGCAGGACTGGCTGCACTGGAGCTGGCAGGGCTGCTGCTGGCCCTGCCATGCCCATAAATCTGACTGCTTTAGCAGCAGGGTGGGCACAGAGGTGCGAGACATTCGTAGATAATCAGGTTTATGTTTGCAGCTCACCACACATAATAACATCTCCCCTAATGCAGGATTGTGAATTCAATTAGGCACTTTTACTTCTCTTATTCTGCTGTTGGCTTACTACAGAGTTCAAAATCAACCCGTAGGAGGATGCTGTGTGTGTGCAGACACACGGACACCCAGACAGGCCTCTGTCCCATGTGCTGACACACACAGACAAGTACATGTGTTTAGTACCCATCTGTGCAGATGAATTAAAACACACTTATTTCTATCTGACAGAGCAGCATGCACCCTAGAGAAAGGGATTCTGGTACCATTCAGATGCAATACTGGAATCATTTTAACAACTGAGATTTCCATCCTTCACTGTAAATGTATCAGCTTTTATAACCAGTGTTAGCACGATTCAGGCTGCACTCTCACATTCAATTTTGCGCTAATATTAGACTGAAGTAGCAGTTAAATTGAAAGATTTGTTTACATTTTGCCAAATACTTGAAAGGATCTGTACAGATATGGGATTCTGAAGAAGCTGGATAGTACATCCCCAAATTAAAATGCATCCCAAGCATTGCATCTCCGTTCCACAAGGACAAGTGCCCCACACCGAGAGCCAAGAGGATTACAAGAACCACGGTTTAATTGATTTGGAGGGGGTTACATTTGGTTAATCAATGCCTTTAAAACCATCCCAATCCTCAGGACAGGGTACCTGTTACAACACATTAGACTCATCTGAGAACGTTCTTAAAAGAAGAGGTCTGACAGAAGGTCTGGCCGACAATGAATCAGGTGCCCTCCTGCTGCTCTGCAACAGCGAGGCAAAGAGACACATAGCACACAGCCCTGAGCCTGACACAGCAACTCTGACAGACAGACACACAGCCCTGAGCCTGACACACAGCCCCTCTGACAGACAGACACACAGCACACAGCCCTGAGCCTGACACACAGCCCCTCTGACAGACAGACACACAGCACAGAGCCCTGAGCCTGCCTGTGACACAGGGCAGGACACACAGCCCCTCTCACACAGAGACACAGCACACAGCCCTGAGCCTGACACACAGCCCCTCTCACAGACAGACACACAGCACAGAGCCTGACACACAGCCCCTCACACAGACAGACACACAGCACAGAGCCCTGAGCCTGCCTGGTCACACAGGTGCCACAGGGCAGGACACACAGCCCCTCTGACAGACAGACACACAGCACAGAGCCCTGAGCCTGACAAACAGCCCCTCTCACAGACACACAGCCCCTCTGACAGACAGACACACAGCACAGAGCCCTGAGCCTGCCTGGTCACACAGGGCAGGACACACAGCCCCTCTGACAGACAGACACACAGCACACAGCCCTGAGCCTGACACACAGCCCCTCTCACACAGAGACACAGCACAGAGCCCTGAGCCTGCCTGGTCACACAGGTGCCACAGGGCAGGACACACAGCCCCTCTGACAGACAGACACACAGCCCCGAGCCTGACACACAGCCCTGAGCCTGACACACAGCCCCTCTCACAGACACACAGCCCCTCTGACAGACACACAGCACAGAGCCCTGAGCCTGACACACAGCCCCTCTCACAGACACACAGCCCCTCTGACAGACAGACACACAGACACGAGCAGGGCAGGACACACAGCACAGCCCCTCTCGCAGGACAGGGCAGCACACCGTGACCAGCACCGGTGGGTTTGCAGTGCCACGGGCATGGGAGGTGCTCAGAAACTGCCCTGCTCCCCAAAGTGTCTGGAGAGTCACACTGCAGGTGATTCTGAGGGAGCAGCAGACATCCCTGTGTCCACACAACTTGTGTTTTACAACAGCCAGTAACGGTGGAGAGCTGAGGGAACCCAGACACCAGGGATGTGCAGCCAGGGTGCTTTGCTGAGGGTGACCCCAGCAGTGCCACGGTCAGCAGGTCCAGGACTGTCCCTTGGTGTGAGGGTTGTGGGCTGTGGCTCGGTCACTCACACAAAGAACAACAGCAGCACTGACAATGGGACAGACTGGGGAGGCTCTCCTAGGCCAGACATGCCTGAGCCATTTGACAATTCACCCAGAGGACAACCAACACTAATTCCACCTTGTCCCACTCCTGCCTGCTCCACTAAGACACAACTGCAGCAGGGAAGGAGAGTGTAACCAGCTTTGTGTGTGCCCACCTCACCTGGAACCCTGAGCACCACCAGCTCACCCACCTGAGCTGCAGCAAGAGACCAAGGGCAAGAGACAGACAAATGTTTAAGCAGAAGATTTAAATTAAGGCAGAAGGTGGGGGAAAGCGAGGTTCTGCTGTGTGAGCACATCTAAAGGGGGGTTTTCAGGAGTTAGGCATTAGAAAGAAGAAAAAAGCAGTGAGCAAGCAACACATTGCGACTCAGAAAGGAAATCACCTTATTCACTCCAAGAAAAGCTGTGATTGCTGGAAGTTTGAGAAAGCATGAAGATAGTGGATGTTCCTGAGGAAGGAAGGCGCTTCGTTACCTAGTTCACAACAGCACAAAAGACAGAAAATTGCAGTACAAGAAAGAGAAAGGCAGAAACCAAGGAAAACACAAATGCGCCTTGCAGTTAAAAAAAAAAACAAACAGAACCAAAAGAAAATAAAAACAACCACCACGTTACCAGACAGAAAATTTAATAAAGGCTGAGCAGAGCTGATGTGCTGTTATAGGACACCAGGGGTGAAACCCTGTCCCACTGGGACCAAGGGCAAATGCCCAACAACCTGGCCTAAGTCTGTCCTCCCCTTCCAGAAGGGACCCTTGGCCCAAGCTGTGGTTCAGGCTCCCATACAATGTCCCTAATTCTGTTTTTCACTGTATGCTTCCCTTGGGACACTGATATTTATTTTATTTCAATATTAAGGCCAGGATTCTTAACAAGGGTTTTGATTTGAATTCATCTACCTGGTCCTAGATGCCTTGACAAATCAGGCAGCTGACTCTGGTGTCTGATGGCTGGCACAGATATCCAGAGCTGGTATCTCCTTCAGGCACTTACAATAAAGCTCTTACTCAAAATGTACATTTAAATATGGCTCAGCCTGTGTTTAGTTTGGGATGCACATCTGAAGAGACTTTTCTAGCTGACACGCACTTTGCTTTGCTAAGTGATTTCACAAGAGCCTTTGTTACACGAATAAAAAGCACTCTTGAATGTGAGTATTGCAAGAGGGGACAGATCTCTGCTCAGCAGCTGAAGGCAAAAATGGGCCACACCTGCCAGGTGAGCTGAGCTGGGCTCAGAAACCCCCAGGTCACCTTGCAGGGCACAGCCCCAAGCTCTCCTATGTCTGCAGCTCAGAGCAACTCACTCCCAGCCTATTCAACAGGGCTGCCCAGCTAGAAACTATTAAATCATACCCAAATGGAAGTTACAGGGACCCTCACAAAACACAACCACAGCTCTGCTGCCATCTCCCCTGTTTTCAGCTTCAGCGATGCCCCATCCCTGGGAGTGTCCAAGGCCAGGATGGGGCCCTGGGCACCCTGACCTAGGGAATGGCACCCCTGCCCTGCCAGGGGGCTGGAACTGGGTGATTTCAGGGAGCCTTCCAACCCAAACGCTCCTGTGACTCCCTCAAGGACCAGGCTGGGGGTTCCTCACTGAGCCCTGCCCATGTGCCCTCAGCTGTGCCCGCAGCAGCCCTGGCACAGAAAAACCCCAGGTGGGACCAGACCTGACCCTGCTCCACTGCCCAGCACCCGGGCACACACAGGGAGCAGCCTGCTTTTCTGACACTACAACAAGCAGCTTTTCTCAGGACAAGATAAAGCGTGTTTGGTGGCCAGTTCAGGCTGGACAAGGCTCATGCTCTGCCCTAGGAGACACCACACTCCCACCCAGGGAAGGCACAGGCTGACTCTCTCCCTGCTGCAGATCTAGGCAGCATTTTTGGAATAACTTTCTGACACTTTTGGCACGTGAAAGAGCAAGGCAAGACTCTAGGAAGCCTTCCTCGAGATGTGAGTGGTACGTGGTATTGTTAAAGGTTCATCTGGTGCCTAAGGGTGAGAACAGTCTGCCTAAAAACACAGTGCAACACATCACCTCGTTCCTTACCTGATGATTTTTCTCTTTTATATTTTTTAAAACTATTAGAAGAATTTCTGGGAAAAGGCTGATAAAGATCAGGAGAATTATTGCCAGCCATGTGGAAACAGAAGTCAGCATATGAGCAAATACAAAATACATTCTTTGCTGCTTCAAGAAAGGCCTGGAAAAGAAAGGATACAAATAAATTCTGGTTAGCATGGGTTTTCCCAGAAGATCAGAACCAAAGCAGACTTCAGGTGAAGCTATTAGCAGTTGTGTCTCCCTTTCAGACAGAGATGGACACAGCACAGAAACACACTGCCCATCCCTCTCCTAACGCATCTCCTCCTCCAGCTGCACTATTTCTGGAAGAGTGTCATGATCCATTTTGCATCTTCCACATCTGTTTCTTTTCAGGGTGGGAAGGGGCTTGAATTTAGCCACCATCACTGATAAATTATTCACCTCATCAAAAACCAGGTCACTTTATTTCAGTGTCAGGCTTTGCTATAGCTTCTGGTTTGGTTTTGATAGTGGAAATCCAGAGTCTCTCAATCACAACAGGTTATTTGCCCCTTCCTCCTTTCCTTGATGAGGGAAAGCAACCAACAGCTGCTTGTGAGAAACACCTTATCAATAACTCATGACAAGGATCCCAAAGCAGTTTTTGCTTACTGTTGGATCAAAAACATTGAGCTATGCAAGGTAAACAGTAGGAAGAGTTTTCAGTAGAAAGCTCAATTGAGCACAGAGATGTGGCTAGATTGCAGACCTGGATCTGTTGGTCAGCAAGAGTTAACTGAGGAGCTAAAGCTTGTGACCCCCACAGAAAATACTGAAATCTGTTCTACATCCTTATTAGCAGGCTGCTGGATCAGGGATCCAGCCAATATCCCATGGCAAAGCACAGGGGTAAAACAGAGATGCTGTGAACATTTACTGCAGCACAGGAAATACAAAAGTGAAATGTTTGTAACGTACTAATGTCACCTGCTTTTGCAACACATTGAACCTACAATCCTGGGTGCACTCAAGTCAATGAGAATTTCTTCATTTCAACACCAGGACCTGACTCTCTCCTGCTTGTCCCAGAGGGCCAGGTCCCCTTGCTCTGCATCTGCCTCACCTGTTCCTTCTGCTTCACTGAGGTTCTTTCCACCACAAGTTGTTTGTCTCTCTCCTCCACATGCACAAACAGACCCTAAAAGGTTCAGTCTAGAACCTCCCACTAAAGGCAAGAGCCTCAAGCAGCAGAAAGGCAAAAACCCCCTGCCCAAGCTGAGCACCTGGATGATGCCCAGGGTGTTCTCTCTTTGAGAACAATCCCTCTGCTGGGCTGAGAGCTCCTCAAACCCCTCTCGTGGTGCACCAGCCCTCCTCCAGCACTGCCTTTTGGGGGGTGTGGGTGTGGGCAGAGGAAGGATCGGGGCTGCACACCCCTGGCACTGCCCTACACACCCCCTGGCACTGCCAGTCTCCAAGGAAGGATCGGGGCTGCACACCCCTGGCACTGCCCTACACACCCCCTGGCACCTGCCCTACACAGCCCTGGCACTGCCAGTCTCCTAGGTAGGAGCAGGCTGCACACACCCCTGGCACTGCCCTACACACCCCTGGCACTGCCCTACACACCCCCTGGCACCTGCCCTACACACCCCCTGGCACTGCCAGTCTCAGGATGCCCTGAGGAGGGGGCGCTGCCCTGCCAGAGCCAGCCCTGGGCACTGCCCTAGCAAAGGGCAGGGGAAAGAAAACGATACTTGCCAAATGACTCCTCCCCAAAAGAATGAGAAAAACACATAGAAAGCAAGGGAGCCCCAAATCACAAAGTGGTTCATCCACGTCCAGAATCGGGTATCTAACGCTAGCTGTGGGAACAAAGAGAGACAAAACAGGCTTTAGATGCACAGTGCATTGCATTTATGTGACATTTCAGACTGGTTTCACATTAAGGCTGAAGGTTCTCCAAACAGCTACCTGTGTGCAAATGGGCACCAGGACAAACACTTTCCATGTCCACGGTCTGGCACAATGCTAGCAGGGAAACAGTGGCATTCTAATTGTAACTGACACTTTTAAATGGAATAAATTTGATGCAACCCCTGATCCTACAGGAAAGAAACATCTAAAGGTTACAGGGACTGTAATTGCCTCTTGTCACCACCTGCTGTCCTGAACCAAACACAAAGGACCTTTTGTAAGGTCTTATGCAAACAGTTTGTTCTGGAAAGCTCCACGAAACAAAATAGATTTGCTATTGTTATTTGACGCGTGTGCTTTTGTGATCACTTTGGCACTCGGCCTTGTCTGAAACAAGGTGGACAAACCCAAATTCTCTATTGCTCCTCTCCTCTTGCTGGAACTGAGCATCAAGAGGTGAAAGCGTGGGGGAGAGTCAACCATAACCAACTGCAGTCCTCAAAAGAGGGGAAAAATAGAAAAATAATTTAAACAGAACAAACACAAAAAAGGAATACATACTTAAGGGCCACAGACCGCACAAAGCAAAGTAAGCAGGTTCTGCCTCTACGGGAGAAGATTTGAGTGTGGTGGGAAATACTCAGACACTATTTCCAGCCCACTCAGCCACGATTTCACAGAGCACAGGAGCCTTGGAAAGGCCAGCAAGGACAGGGAAGGGTGGTGCTGACCTTGAGAGTGACGGTGAACACCAGCACGGTGAAGACAATCGTCCCAAAGGTCCAGTTCCCAAACACCTGCAAAACACACGGGCACTGCCACAGCGTGCTGGCCCTCTGGGGAGGCACAGCACGGGGCCAGGGCCACGAGGGAGCAGGGGAGGCAGGCACAGAGGCACAGAGGCACAGAGGGACACAGGGACAGAGGGACACAGGGACAGGGACGCTCGCAGCTCCGCACGCACCCTGAGCCATGCAGTGCCACACACACACAGGTGACAGAGCTGGGATGTGACAGGGACAGCCTCCTACTAACAGCAATGTCAATGAGGACACAAGGCACTGCACCACCTGCAGCTCAGGGTTTCTTGGCAATTTACTCAGTTTCTGCTTTCTCGCCACACCCATCATCCTCCTCCTCCTCCTCATCTCTCTGCAGTCCCCTTGCACAGGGCACCAGCGGGCACTGGTGCTGTCCCAGCTGGCTGGTTTGTGGGAACTGGGGACTGGGCACACAAAGGAAAGCAGATACTGTCTATCAATCCAGTGATGGCAATGAATGGGAGAGATGCTTACCAAAGGCTGTCAAGTTCTGAATGCATACATTAAAACAGAAAGTGAAATGTAAAAGTTTCCAAAAAATGCAAAAAAATTAAAGTCAATAGGAGTGAAAAACGAGTCAATCAAACATACATGGATATTATGAACAATTGCTGGTAGCAGTTCTTACAGGCATAAGTGTTTACAGAACAGGACATAACCACAGATCTTACTGCAGTGCCACACAGATCTGACCCCTGAAGGCATTTGCAGAGCACATCAGTGCTTCATGTGTCATTCCAATCCAACCAGAATGGCCACAGACACAGCAGAGCACCGATCTGACAATACAGGGGCTTGGCTGCATGTAGCTGGGGCCATGAATGCTGGGAGTGATGCAGTGTATGGATATACACACAGATTTCATCAGCTTTTCTCCAAGTGTTAGCCACTAAAGAGTTTTGGTGTTTTCAGGGGTCACAAGTGATGGTGCAAAGAAGTTTCCCATCAGCCAAGATCTAATAACACACTGCACATTCCCTTGGGGAAAGGGTCCTGAAACCACACAGGCCACCTGAGCAGCTGCCCTGCACTAATGCTTTGCTCTGTACTCAGTTAACCAGCAGAACAAGAAAAAATGAGAAAAAAGGAAAAATAAAAAAACCCTTCATCTTTTTTTCCTCCTCTTTCTGTGCAAGTTAACCCCAGCAGCTCCCACAGCAATGCAAGGGCTCATCCCCACAGCAGAGGCATGAGCAAGGAGGCAGCAGGGACAACGTCCTGGTGCCTCCAGGAGCTGGGGACTTGTGCTGCCTCCAAAACAGGAGCAAAAGGCTTCCCCAGGGACTTGGGCTGGCTCCAAAACAGGAGCAAAAGGCCAGCCCAGCCCTCCCTGGGCAGAGAGGCTGCAAGCACAGCCCCAGGCAGGCCCAGCACACAAGCAGCCCTGCACCACGGCTGCCCTGAGGAGCACCATCCCACCAAGGGGGATGATTCAGCTGCTCACAACCAGCCCAGCACACACTGAATTTTGGGCTGTCCCTGGTGGGAGGACAGACCCTCCCTGGGCCAGTGCCTGGGGCCACAGAGAGCAGGGGAGAGCCCCGTGCAGAGCCCCTGTGCTGATCAGGGCTGTGTGTGAGACTAGTCCTGGTACCTAGTGAGAATAACCAGCTCTGCCCCGTTTCCATGGCGATCTGGAAATGTTTTATTTCAAGCATTTGCTGCAGGATCACACCATAAGCAAGGCTCCACTGTTGGACAAGACTGGAGACACAGCGCACAGCTCAAGCAGAGATTCCCTGCCAGCGTATCAGAGGCAGCACACAACACAAACACTCATCTCCCTCTCTCTGGGGCCGTTACCTTTCCGTTGTCTTCCAAGGAGGAGTTTTGGAAAAGAAAATAAACCCCAAAGAAAAACACGAGTCCTTCAAAGGCGCCCAGGAAGGTCCAGTACAGGAAGGGCCTCCACTGCAGCATGGCATTGTCTGACACCTTCCTGCCAAGAGATGGAGGAACAGCACCATCAGCACCGGCCAGGCTGGGCTGCAGAGCTCCCCACAGCAGGGCTGGGGGCCTGGAGCAAGCCCTGGCAGGAGGAGCCCAGGGGGAACCCACAGAAACACCTGCCAGGACATAAAGAACACCTCTACTGTCAGCTGCTGATCATGAGAAATCACAAGGGGCTCAGCACATGAATTGTTTTGTCTTTCTCCTCTAGGTAAAACTTGGATGAAAAAAGCACAAAGTCAACAGAGGCTGTCCTGAACCTCTCCTGCAGCCCCTGTGCTGCCCATGGTATCTGATATTTTCTGCTAAATTTTAAAAGCAGGGTAAGGCTGAAGAGCAGCTGTATGGGATGCATAAAATCCATGGTGTGTTTCCCTCTTTTTGTGTTGGAAGCACAAAGTCCTTTTTTGAGAAAAGCTCCGCAAGTCCTGCTCCCTGAAGTGGTGTTTTTCTGCACAGGCTGAAAATAACCTCCTGAATTGTATGGTGGGTGTTTTTATCACAGGGGTTGTAGCAGGAGGCTCCTGGCTGAATCCAGGATGGGATCTGGCACGGAGGCAGCAGCAGCAATGGATGGGCTATGAGCAGAGCTCTGCAGGGACCTCACACAGGGCCTGGGGAGTGGAGGGTGGCTGTCAGGGCAGGAGGGAGTTAAAAACAGCTCCCTGCATCATTATCTTTTCAGACTACTTTCTGTAAAGTCCCCGCCTTTTCTGCATTGTTCTCCTTAACTCCTCAAGGAATACATCCCCTTCCAGCAAGATGCACTTTGCAAACCTGTGTGGTGCTGGGCTCCTGTAACTGCATTTCTGAAATGAGATCCTATTGAAACCCACACAGGGTGATGCTGTGACCACGCTCTAACGTGTCACAACTTGGGTCTGAGAAAGGAGCAAGGATAAACCAGACTGGAAGCGTGGGGCACTGCAAGCAGAGAAACACAAGCAGCGTCCTCCCTGTGAGCTCTGTTTTGCACTGCCATCTGTGCCCTGCAGTGCTGGTGGTAAGCAGCTTTCCCAGGGTGAGGATCTGCAGTGCAGCAGCAGCAGCAGCAGCAGCGCAGCGGGCGCTCTGCACCCAGCACAGGCACAGGAATATTCCAGCCATGAATATTCCAACCAGGCTGTTCCCCTGCACACACAGACCCCAGAGAGCACAGAGCCCACAGGGGAAGGCACAGGGGCTGCTGCTCCTGCTCTCTGTCACACTACATTCAATTACCAAGCTATTTAAAAACCCAGACGGTGGCATATTGCCACGGAGTGAAGGAATACAGAGCTGTAATCAATCGTGGCTCTGAGTGTTCACTTCAAACCACCCAAGCCCCTTCCCAGCCACACAGCTCTGGCTGCACGCACTGCTGTTTATACCTAGGGCAATGGTCACACAGGATTTTAGGGACCTGATAATCCCCTTTGCTGTCTCTGCACAGAGATCACCCTTGGCTCGAGCACACACAGCTCCACTGCTGAGGAGCATCACACCAGTGACAGGCACTGCCCAAAGCAGCCCTGACCTGGCTTTGCCCCAGGCTGGGGAATTGGCAACAGGGGTGCACAGAGAGGGGCTTCCCCAGAAAACATCTTCCTTAGCCTCTGCTGAAGGGCTGCCCCAAGCACGTGTGTGGCAGGGCTGGGAGGAAGAGGGAAAGCATCTCTGTTCCCGGGCAAGTTTGGAGCCTCTCCCTGGAGAGAGAAACCAAGGAGAGAAAGCAGCAGGCAAAGCAGAGGGAGACAGTCTGAGCTGTCCTTTCCCTGGGCAGAACACAGCGTGTGGATCAATGAGCAGAGATCCCTGGGTTCTGATAACTTGGCCTTAGAGGGGGAGCCTGGGGGACCACATCCATTTAGACAAGCTGAGAAACCACCTGCCTGAGCTGGGCTTCAGAAACATTCATCCTCCTGGAAATGCATGGATCTGTTTTCCTGCTGAAGGCTGCACCTCCCCTGCCTGCATTACACGCTCCATCACGTGCCTGGCTCAAAGGTAACGTGAATGAACGGCCTGGCCACTCTCACAACCCCATTTTCCTTCTGGATGAACTCCACCTGCAGTTTACCCTTCACAGAGACACAGCAGTGCAGTTTGCCAGACCAGATACTGTCAGGGAGCATAAACAGGCAGCAACAGGCAGTAAACACAAGGCTGCTCAGCCTGAATGCAGAACAGCTGAGCCACAGGGACAGGACTGGCTTTTCCTGCCCTCGGTGGTGATGCCATCCCTGACACAGGGCAGGGACACCTGCTCACACTCCTGCAGCCAGAAACCCAAAGCCCAGGTGGCAGAGGCCAGCCCAGGCCAGCAGTACTCACATGTAGAGCTGAGGGTCCGAGGTCAGGGTGTCAATGCTGATGTGCTGCTCCAGCAGGCTGTAAGCCAGGATGGGCAGCGACGTGAAGCAGATGTTGTACATGGTCAGGTAAGCAGCATCATACAGTGGCTTGGAGGAGGAACAAAGGGTGACGTGAGACAGACAGCAAAGGAAAAGGCCTCTCCACAAAGAAATGAAAGCATACATCACCAGCTCCTGCACACCCTCTGTCACACAGATGCCTCCCTGTGTCACCCAGCACAGCCTCGCTGGATGGAGCTGTGCTCTGTGCAGGGCAGGGGAACAAAGCACCTGCAGAGCCCAGGAACCTGCCCCACTGACAGAAGTTCTGTAACTGGCTGGTCCCACCTGCAGCTCATCCCCCAGAAAAGCAGTACTGAGCAGCCCTTAGCACAGCTCTCCTCTTGCTGCTCCTGGGCTGCTGTTTCTGTTAATACACCTGGTGCCTCCTGTGGCTCTCTAAGGACTACACTGTTTTAGAGGAACCACAGCTTCTTTTTTTTAAAAAGGAAAGTGTTTCTGCCAAAACAAGCAGAGAACTCTCTCTCACCATTCACTCTTCCTGTAACTTTTGAGCCCAAATAGACACAAAAGTCCCTTAAGCTGACACTAAAGCCAAAGCTCTCATCTCCAAGCACATGAACCCACCCACACATGGATCTGCCCCTCTGATGTTTGCTTTGATTAAACAAAGCTCTGGTAACACTCATTGTGTGTCTTTTTTCAAAAGGCATAAGAGAATGAACCGTTCTTCCTTCTGAGTGACATTTTTAATGCACTGAAATTCAGCAGAGGAGACAACATCAGGAAACTGTTCAAGACTTGTTCTTGTAAGAAAAGCAGAAGTAGCAAAATCAGGTGCTGACAAACCAGCCAAACCTTTCTCTCACTACTCCAGGAAGGTGTCCACCTGTGTCTATGGCTGGTGGATGGGAAAGGAAAGAAAGCAGATTGCTCTCTTTGCACTTATGGTTTCAAAATATTATGTTCCAGATCTGGTGCTAGAGCAAGGTGGTAAAGGGACAGGATGCCAAAAGCCAAGTCTCTGATAGGAGACCTCATCCTGCCACTTGCTTTTTAACTTGCCTTTATAGACAAATTAGTGGAAGTTACCTGCTGTGAGAATCCACAAAAGAACTGGTATAAAAACTGTGGTAAAATGAAGCAAAGGTTCTGGGAAAACAAAAGACAAATGGTCAGCAGGGAAGCACTTGACTTCTCGGTCTACACCCAGTAGTTTTTCCTGTTATCAGACATTAGTGTCTGACATGACAACATCAGACAAGGTAGGGCACTTGTTCAATCAAGCACAAAAGCTATCCTGTGAGCAGTTAGTATCTGCAGGAGACACGAGAAGAATGCTCACTTTGCTCTGTTTTCAATGGACAGGCACATGGCAGACACAGCCTGTCCCAGGGAGGGAAAACACAGCCACAGAATATCCCCCACATTAATCCTGTTCATTATTCTATTCTATTGCCAAAGAAATGCACAGGATAAACAAAGATCAGCTGCACACTGGCCCTTACCTTATAGAAGAAATACTGTACAAGGTGTGCTATTCTCACATAATATAAATGCCCGTGTGCTAGTAGCAGTTTTCGTAAGTGTTTAAACTTTGGCACAGCATAGTCGCTGTTCCTGGAGGCCTGGCGTCCTTCCTTGCCCTTGATCCCTGCAGACAGAAGCATGCAAGGGTTAATGCCCAAGGGCTGCACTCTGGATGCTGTCCCCAGGTTTGCTCACATCACTCAAAGGGACAAAGGCTGAGCTTCCCTCTGAGAGCCCCAGGAGACCAAGCACGAACACTTGGTGTGGTTTTGGCTCCACAACACTCAGACCTGCCTCTGGAGGTTCTCAGCTATATTTATTTAGGCTGCTCTGTGATTTCCTGTAAGGGCCTGGTGTGAGAAGGGAGTCTAGGCAAACCTGATGGAAGACAAGGAATTGGTTCCCCTGGGCTGGCCTGCATCTCTCACAGCTCAGTTACTCCCCTGCAGCTGCTCAGCCTCCTGAGCCATCCCCAGAGCTGCTCTGCTCACAAAAGGCACATCCAGATGGGCTGCCCTGGATTCCCTGCATTAGAGGGCACCACAGCATCTCCAACAGCCCCAAATGAAGAACGTGCCCTCTCTCTCCCACTGACCCCTCCTCAGTGGCGTTACAGGAGGCTCCATATCTCAGACACCATCCTGCAGACAGGAGGAGCCTCCAGCTGCTGTGGGTCACGGGACAGTGCAGGCACAGCACACCTGGGCACCAGCCCCCAAACCCCTGCGGGTGCTGTGCTGAGCTGCTGCCACCAGCTGGCACACAGCCTGGCCCTGTCACTGCCCTGCCACCAACCACCAGCTGTCTGCTGCTCGTGCCCCTTCTCCCTGAGCCCCAAGCAAGCGCCACCACTACTCTGGGCACAGAGTTTTGGAACATAACCTGCAGTGTGTCACTGACACAGAGAATGGTGCTGGCACTGGTGAGCAGCAGATGAGGATCTCACCTCTCCCTTCCCCAGTGGGCATGGTAAAACACTGGCACAGGCTGCCCAGAGAGGCTGTGGGTGCCCCATCCCTGGCAACACTCAAGCTCAGGCTGTACACAGCTGAGGAACTGCATGGAGCTGCAGATCTCCCTGCTCACTGCAGGGATGGGACCCTTTAAAGGCCCCTTCCAACCCTCAGTATTCCATGATTCTGTGATCTCAGCATTAATCTGGAGTTAAACTCTGCCTCCAAGGAAAGCAAGAGCAGAGTTCTCACATTTTTCAGTGAGATTGGTTTAGCCACGTGCCATCAGAAACACCAACTGCACCTCAGAAGGGAGCCCCAGGCAGAGCAGACAGGTGTGGGCTGTGAGATGGATGCTCCAGGGACTCTTACCTATCCCAACATGTGCTTCCAGAATCATGCTGACATCATTTGCACCATCCCCTATGGACAGGGTTATCGGGCTTCCTTTCGTGTTCTTCACCATTCGCACAATCTAAGAGATTTACAAAAAAACAGCAGCAGAACCCAAAATTCAGTGAAAAAGCCTCCAGAGACCTTCCCACTGCTCCCCCCAGGACAAGCAATCAGGCTTTTACAGCAGCACTATAGCACCTGGAGAGCTCAGGTTAATAAAAGCCCTCTTTACTTGCTGTGCAGTCACAACCAGAGCAGAAGCCCAACCCAGCTGTGCAGGGCTGAAGGACAGGATTTAAAAACAAACCCCAGATCAACATCCTGCTCTTCCCTTCTGCCAGACCCTGCTCTCCCAAGGGTGGGCTCTCTCACGCATCCCAGGGAGCAGAAACACATCACTTATCAGCCTGGGACATCTGAGGATGTCACCAACTGATGCTGCACTGAGGAAGTCACCAACTCCACTTGACAAATTTGGAAAGGAAAAAAAAAATTAAAATAGCAAACTGGGAGGTTTTGTTTATTTCTAATTGGCCAGGGTTTATGGGGTCCTGCCAGCATATTAAACAAAGGGTTTGCATTCAGATTGGAAAGAATGGTGTGCTTTCATCCTGCTCTGAAGCTCAGGCAAGGCTTACACACAGCCTGGAGAAGTCCTGCTCGGTTAGGATGCTCAGGTGAAGTCCCAGCTGATGAATTCAGCGTGTGTCACAGTGAGAGGTAAATAAATACCTGTGCTTTCTGCAGGGGAGCCATCCGGCAGCAGAGCACTGCAGTGCACTTCAGGCAGATCTGCAGGAAGATGCTTTTGTAATTGCTGGAGCCACAGTCCTGAGAGGGGTTGAGTATCAGCGACAGCGTGGAGCCATCTATGATCAGTCCATACTCCTGACTCAACGTCCAGCTTCTGGGCACAACAAGGAACACGTTTGGAACTTCATCAGACTGAGTCAGCCTAGCTGCTGGTATCACCTCAGTGAAAAATGCCCTGGCTTTGGGTTAATCTTCTTCCCATCCATGTTTTGGGGCTTAGCCATTTTTAAAGGCTTAGGCTTAGCACGTGCCCTCACTAAAGGAACAGTGCAACGAAGTTCAAAGCCAGCTAATAGCAGAGATGATGAGCAAAGCAAAGGAACCACTGACAGTGTCTGTGAGTACCCAGTCCCCGGGGCCCCAGCACAGCTCTACCTCTGCATCCGAAATGGGCACAGCTGTGTCCTCTGCTCACCCACCTCTTGAGGCCGGCCCTGTTTTTGGGCAGCTCCTGGATGAGCTTTTTGTGGTACTCCAGCAGCAGCTCATGGAGCCGATCCTCCTTCCTGTCGCCCTCGCCCACCGTCCTGGCCGTCAGCTCCAGCAGCTCCGTGCTGGTCTGGAACAGCCTGCAGGCGTAGCACGTGGACTTGGCCGTCTCCATCTTGTCCCCCGTCAGCACCCACACCTTCATGCCAGCGGCGTGCAGGGCCTCGATGGTCTCTGCCAGCTGCTCCTGCAGCCTGCGAGCACAAACAGAGCATCACCGCACCCGGTCACGCAGCCTGAGCCTGCCTCTGCACCCACAAACACCAGCTCAGGAGAAGGGAACCGACTTTACCCCTGCTGGGGACACCACTGCCACAGGAATAAGGATTACAAGTCAGCAATACCAAATTTTGATTTGCAGACAAAAAGAGAAATCGCTGCTTTATACTCTTGACTCTTAGGCCTCACAGTAAGAGTTTAATTTACACTTGCAGTTACTATAACTGAATGTGGAACTGAATTTGTTTTGATGTGCAAATTAATGCTGCGTGCTTAATTCACTCTCCAGAAGTGCAAGTATTTCTGTAGTTTCATTAATAAATCCCAATTCCTACTACACCAGCCAATTTAAGCAACTAGGGCACTGTGAAATGGGTTGTGCCATGGTGTAATTAATTGCCCTGGACACTGCCAGCATGTCCCTGGCTGTTCAGCTCCACCACAGCCAGTCCAGGCCACAGGGTCACGTCACAGAGGAACCACAGGCACCACAGTGCTGGTGCTGCAGTCACCTCCTTACCTGTCCTCTACAGCTGTAGCCCCAATCAGGTGCATGTCTGCTTCTGTGTCATCAAAAACCTTGGCCATCTTCTCCTCCCTGTCCTGCAGAGCCATCTTGGCCTCATTGAGCTGCCTGTCAATTCTGTCATACTCCTTTTCAGTCAGCTCCTTGAAGGCCACACAGAGCGTTCGGTAGCCATCCTGGCAGGGGAGGGAGAGAAAACAAAGTGGGAAAATGCCCTGAATCCAGGTTTTTTATAGTTCCTCACTTTAGGGTTGGTGCTTTTGTCTGCCATCAGTGCTTCTGGCAGTACTGCCCCTGAGGGCAGGGATAATTTGTTGGCTTGTGTCAAAAAAGCAACTTTCTGTGTTTGTACAGAGTAATTGTGGTTCTGCTTCTTATGTGCAGAAAGAAACCAAGAGAAGGAGCAGGGCTGGGAGCGTGCAGGCAGCAGGGAGAGCAGCACTGGGGGCCACCACACTGGGACCAGGCTGCTGATGTTACCTCTATTTTTAACTTGCCTGGAGATGCTGGACAACTGTGATGGGGACCATATAAGTATATCAAATAAAGGTGGAAGCCAACCAAACAGAAAAGGAAAGGAGCCTGACATCAAAACAATGAAGTGACACTCACATTTTCAACACTTCACTCCAGAGCAAGGTCACATCCCTGTGTTTGGAATAAGCCTTCCTGACCCCAGGAGCCAGCCAAATCCCACCCGTGTGCTCACCATGGCATTGCGGTCCACGTGGACTTTTGTTTGCTGGATTTCTTCTTGCTGCACCCTCGGAAAAATGGAGGAGTCTGCTCCTTTGCAGAAGAGAAGCAACTTTCCTAAAAACAAGTTATAAATAGTTTATGGCACTCACAAGCTGCAGAAGGAGTTAACAATGCCAACAGCAAGCAAGTGATGCAGAGGGAGGAAATCTGGGAGGACTAAAGAGGGAACTGCCAGAAACCCGACTGCCTACCAAAAATGGCCTTGGAGCAGCCTGTGAAACTCCTCTGGCTGAGACTCTGTGTGTCCCTACCTGCCTCTGAGCAAGCTTTCTGCAGGACACTGTATCTGTAAGCCTTGGCAAGCTTTCCAGGGAGGGCAAGAGCAGCATCCCAAACCTCGCAGGACTGACACTCGAGAAGGATGGTGACCTCTGCATTGTTGCCTGTTACTCCCATGAAACCCCATCCCAGCCAGGGGACATTCTCACATGTCCTCCCTGTGCCTGTTGCAGCCTGGAACCCGGCGGGCAGGCAGGCAGGGAGCTCTCCGTGGGTCACTGTTCTCATCCCCTGATGAGCTGCTGGTCCCAAACAGCTGCCGTGGAGGAAAGTTAACTCTACAGCAGCCAGTCCCAGGACAGAACTGAGTCAGAGCTAAGGGCCAGCCTGCGTGGGTGACGGGAAGGAGGAGGAGGTGTTCCACATGTGCACACAGCTGCAGAGCCCACGGGAGCTCCCTGCCTGTACCTGTGCTGGTTCTCACAATGACGCTCATGCGCCGCCGGACAGGATCAAAGTTCAGCACATGCAGAAGTTGGTACCTTCAGAGAAAGGGGAAAAAAGCTTTGGCTCAGTACAGGAAAAATAGAAAAATAACTACTGGAGACAGAAAATCACTAACAATGAGCTGCAGAAATCAATACACCCTACAAGTGGCATCAGCCACCTGGGAATGAATTTTACAGCTACTGCACAAGAAAATGGAGGAAAAAACCCAAACTGCAGCAATCCTGTGGTGCTCTGAGCATGGGACTGAGGGTGTGGGTGCCCACCAGGCTGGGCAGGGGCTCAGCAGGGAATGGGGCATCGCGTGCCACAAGCAGTTACACTGAGCCTCACAGTTAAATATGAAGTTTCCTTGTGAGGGAAGCAAGAAGTGAAACTTGCTTGTGAAGGCAAGTTTTCAGGGACTGCTGGGATTGGGTCAGTGACTCACAGATGTCCACCAAGCTGTGAGCACAGGGTAAAATCTAACTATTTTCAGCTTGGGAAGGGAAGAAAAGGTTACAGGAATGGAGCTGTGTCACGAGTTCAGGCTCACAGTGTCCTGCTGTGAGCCCCAGCCACGGCCCTTAAGGTCAGCAGCCACCTCCTGAATGCCAGGAGCCACCTGCACAAGCTGGGGCAGATGAAGGATACACACAAAGGACTGCAGGCTCCTGAGGGACCTGAATTTAGACATCACAAAACCACCCATGGGTTTTTGCAAGCGAGTCTTTTTGCCTACACCTTGATGTGCTGTGCTTTGTAAATGGGACAGGAGTCTTGGGGCAGGTCAGCACGGCCTGGCTGCCCTCAAGGAACAGCTCTGGTCAGCCTGGCAAGGTCAAACTCCATCAGCTGGGTAGGAGTGGTGCAGAAGAGCAGCCCTGTTCCCCAGCAGCACTTACATCTCAGTCTCATTCTTTTGGTTTCGGATTTTCATGAAATTGTTTTCAAGTCCTAGAAAAGTGAAACCATACCTGTCAATAAACAAAAGGACAGAAGAGCATTGAAAACACCCATTGGCACATATCACACACAGCAATGTTCTCGTTTCACCCCTGCAGTGCAGAGAGCCGAGCTGAGGGGCAGGGCTGGATGTTTGTGTGCTCCGTGCAGAGCCTGCTGTGATGTCCTGGCACCGCTCCCATCCCCTGGAGAGCCTGGGCACTGGAGCACACAGACACACAGAGCCTCTGCACATGGCCCACTGGCTCACTGGCAGCCTTACAAGCCACGAGCAAGTGCACACAGCTGCAGCAGCCTCCACCGAAACCAAGGGGGTGGCAAGGGCACAGAATCTTTGAACAGTTTGGGCTGGAGAGATCACCTAGTGCCAAACCCCTGCCAGGGGCAGGGACACCTTTCACTCGAGCAGGCCCCACCCAGCCTGCCCTTGAGCATCTCTGGGAGGGTTCAAACGTGGGGCTGACAGAAGTAACCATCCTATTATTTTGCCACTGCATGGCAAGGAAAAAGTTTCACTGCAATATTCACACGGTAACTGGTCTCTGTTTCTAGGGGATTAAAGCACAAGGCCAGGTGGGCTCCAGCAAAGAGCCCTCTGCCACATCTGGGCACTGCAGCACCCTGGGGCTGCTCTTAATGAATGCAAACCAAGGGCTCCCAGGAAGATCCTTTACAGAGCACCCCTTCAACAGGGAGCTCACCTGAGCCCACAGGCTCACAGCCCTGCAGGTTCAGCAGTGCTATCACAACATCCATCCCAGAGAGACCATGACAAGGGACCTGTCTCCTCCAGGTCACCCTCACCTCCCTCCTTCCCACCAGAGAGAGGGAATCAAAGAGCCAGCATCTGCACATCCTTACTTTTCTGCGCCTTTGACCAGAGCGATCTCATCTGGGGAGGAGGAGATGTAGGTGTATTTGCGTTCTGGGTGTGCCACCAGCCCATCCACCTGGTCTGCCTCCTTGATCTGGACCGTGTGGCACAGGCACAGGGCTCTCAGGAACAGCTCCTCACGGCTCTGGGCAGGACACAGGCAGGGAGGGAGGGCTGTTACCAGCTGAACACTCAGGTAGGAGCTGCCACAAAACCCCTACAGCCACCAGCACACACACCCCTCACCTTCTCAGCCTTGCCATAGTACTTGAGGGGCCCGTCAGGCTGGGAGAAGCCATCCACCTCTGCCATGCAGTCCTTGTACTTGTGCCCATCGATGCAGCACTCGATGAACTCCATGCTGTTCTCTGTCAAGGTGCCTGTCTTGTCTGTGAACACGTACTCCACCTGCAACACCAGGCAGCTGCCTCAGGGCTGGGCAGGGAGCCCCCAGGAACACAGCCTGGGGCATCTCAGGGCATCTGTGCCACTGTGCAGGGCACCTGGGTATCCCAACCCGACTGCAGGCACAGGTGCCCCACTGCACCCCTCTGCACTCTGCTCCTTTGTGTTTCAGCCTGTCGCACAGGGGCAGGAGGCAGCTTCTGAAGAGTTAAAACCTGTCTCCAGGCTCTTCACTTTCCCCTCATTCACTTCCCTGGGTCCTCTGCTATAGCCCTAGAGCTTGCAGAACTGCTGCTGCAGGTCTGCTGCCTCCTTTGGGGACCTTCATCTTGGAGCTGTATTTCAATTAGCTAATTGCTACTCCAAGTGTGCTTTTATTCTTGTTTTTACAGCAAAAGCAAAAGCAGGAGGCACTCAGATGCCCTGCACTCATCTCTCCTCTGCAGAGCAGGCAGGGAAGCCTGAGCTGTCTGGGTGCCCCAGCTGCACGTGCTCTGCACGCCCAGGGAGATGACTGGGCAGGCATTTTCACTAATCCTCACAGACACAGAGGCTTTTTAATTTTTAATTGAAGCAGCGAAAGCAAAGCACCCTGACACGTAGAGCGCTGCGCCTGATCCTGCCCAAAATGGAAACAATTGATGTGACCCAGTTCCTGCTCTTTCATGCACTATTTATAACCTTATCTGGCTGGCAGAGAGCGGAACCACATCCAATGGAAAGTGCCACCACAGCCCTGGGTGAGGCTCCGGCCCCAGGGGATGCCAGGGAGGGCCACAGCAAAGGGAGGGCACCCCCAGCCCCATTTCCATCCCTACAGGCCCCACAAACGCAGCACACTGACCTGGCCCAGCTCCTCGTTCAGGTCCGAGGTGTTCACCAACGCTCCCTCCTGGATCTCCTCGTCGTACATCTCCTTGTCCCAGGAGATGAAGAAGGAGCCCAAGAACTTCTGCATCTCCACCGTAACGTACATGGAGACGGGGATGATGAAATTGAAGAGGACCATGAAGGACAGGAAATCCGTGAACATCCGCAGCACCTGCACGGGAAAGAGGAGAAGATGCAGCCTGTGGCTCTCAGGGCAGATTGCAGCAGCACCTCAGGGGTTCTGGACAGCTTCTCAGAAAAGGTTAAACAGGAAAAGACAACATGAAAATGAATACAGCTGAGATACAGGGCCAAATCCCATTTCCTTTGGCACAGAAAATCCCACTGCCTTCTGCAGATCTACCAGGAACAGGAGTCCATCTCACTGCTCCACAGTGACCAAAACAGTGTTTCATAAGCATATTCCTCTCAAAATACACTGCTACAGGCCCATCCTGACCCCAGGAAACCAGAAAAGAGGAGCAGGTGGCTCGAGACCAGTCAGGCTGTGGCTGGGGTACAAGTGTGCAGTGACATCCCTGCACACAACCCATCAACTCAATAACCCACCCAGTGAGGATCCCTGCACGCTCACACTCACTCTCTCAGGCTTGACTGCCCACGTCTGGGCAAGTTTAACAAACTGGTTGACATGGCCTCAATTTAGGTTTACCTACTCAAAGCTGAAAGATATCTCGAGTTCAGATAAGGACCCAGGTTACATCAGCTGTATTTCTACATTATACAGTATTTATTTATGCTCTGCCCCTGATCCACACAAGTATCACTGTGCACAAGCACGAGGGAGGCACAAAAGAAGCACAAACAGCAGGAGAGACCAAAGGAAACAACAGCACTTTGTGTGAGCAAACAGGACTCGCAGGGCTGGCAGCAGGCACAACAGATTAAACCAAACAGCCAGAGCAAGTGAAGCTGGAGGAGGTGCTGAAACACAAATCCACTCACCTTGAACGTGTCTCTCTCTTTTTTAGTCTTCTCGTTGTACCAAGGCTCATCATTAAATGGATTACTCTGCCAGACATATTTCAGAGTCGTGCACACAGTGGCCTTGCCCAATAAGATGCATAAATACACTATCAAGAAAGCGTTGATGGATCTGAAAAACAGGTTTCTTTTTTAAATTCTTGCAGCTATTTTTATAGAGAAAAACATGTAAATAGGCAAGAACAAGACTTCCTTACTTTCAAGAAGGGAATTACAGAACAAGTGCTTTTGACACTGCTGATATTCAGGGTCAGGTTCATATATTTACACATTTCTTAATTTTGTTTTCAAATAAAAAAGCTACTAAATGATTCTGCTTCTTGCAAGATATGCTTTATCAAATACCCAGATTTTTCTATGCAATCAGAGAGCATCTGAAACAAAAGGCAGTGGTATGGGGATTACTTCTGTACCAGCCATCCATTAGAAACAATCCCAAACCCAACAGGTTTTACCGATTCTCTCCTGAACACAAGTACTCACTTCTCCACTGCAGAGCGTTTCTGAGATTTCCCTTGGTAGTTGAGAGCCATTTTTGTTTCCATGCCAGTATAGACTGCAACTCCTGCAGGAACCAAAGCAGGGCCCATAAGGGACAGAGCCTGGAGGGAGCAGCTGGCACTGGGCCACCAGGGCAGCGGTGCTTACACCAAACCCAGTCCCAGCTGCAGCAGGAGGCACCACCCAGGGGCTGCTCTGCTCCAGAAACACCTGAGGCTGCCCAGGAGTGGCCCTGCTGCACCCCAGAGCAGGAGCCATGGATCACACAGAGTGAGGAATGGCCCTGCTGCACCCCAGAGCAGGAGCTCATGGATCCCACAGAGCCCATGGATCACACAGAGACACGAACGTCATTGCTGCACCCCAGAGCAGGAGCCATGGATCACACAGAGACACGAATGTCATTGCTGCACCCCAGAGCAGGAGCCATGGATCACACAGGGCCAGGAATGTCATTGCTGCACCCCAGAGCAGGAGCCATGGATCACACAGGGCCAGGAATGTCATTGCTGCACCCCAGAGCAGGAGCCATGGATCACACAGAGCCCATGGATCAAACAGGGCCAGGAATGCCCCTGCTGCACCCCAGAGCAGGAGCCATGGATCACACAGAGCCCATGGATCACACAGAGCCATGAATGTCATTGCTGCACCCCAGAGCAGGAGCTCATGGATCACACAGAGCCCATGGATCACACAGGGCCAGGAATGCCCCTGCTGCATCCCAGAGCAGGAGCCCATGGATCACACAGGGCCCATGGATCACACAGAGACACGAATGTCATTGCTGCACCCCAGAGCAGGAGCCATGGATCACACAGAGCCCATGGATCACACAGGGCCAGGAATGTCATTGCTGCATCCCAGAGCAGGAGCCCATGGATCACACAGGGCCCATGGATCACACAGGGCCAGGAATGTCATTGCTGCATCCCAGAGCAGGAGCCCATGGATCACACAGGGCCCATGGATCACACAGGGCCCATGGATCACACAGGGCCAGGAATGCCCCTGCTGCACCCCAGAGCAGGAGCCCATGGTTAATTAACACACCTGGGCACCCCTGCACATGGAACCAGCACCTCCCAGTTTCACCTGGCCACTCTGCAACCAGCTTGCATGAAAACTGCACAGCCCAGGTAGACAGGCAGCAGAGATGTTCCCCCTCCAGATTCAGCAGGGAACATCTACATTTGTCACCACTTATCAGAACTATTTAAATAAACAAACAAAAATAACTTCACCGTAAATCTTCTTGGTATTTTTGAGGGTAGCACCTTTCAACAACAGGTTTTCAGGACCCAAAGACCTAAAAGAAATTATAACATTACATCACTCAAAGAACATTTAAACTACCTCATAAATTAGAATTAGAATAGAAAGACAAACAAAGTTTCCTCATGTCTGATTACATGATTTGATTTGTATGTTAAATTGGGGCCTTGCCTGAGTTTTTCTCTTTATGTAATTACATTTCCATTTCATCTTACAAATACCATCCCTGATGCAAGACTCCACTCTCATTGGGGGATTTTCAGTAAGGCTTTTGAGGACTAACTGCAAAGTGTTCAGATCCAGTACATTCCAGTACTCATACAAAAATGCAGTGTTAAAATCATCAGAAGCCTGTCCATTCCAGCCCAGTCAGTCAATGCTGGCAGCCCCATTTGTGTTTTTATTTCTCTTTGAAACCCCCAGATTTTTGCTCCCAGGGTATGAACAGCCCCAGCAGAGCACAAAACCCATCCCGCATGCTCTGGTGAGAGCCAATGCTTTGGATGGGTTATGAACATCACCTGCTCATTTTTTCTGTGGAACACTCTGATTGATGTTTGAGCTCTTGCTTACCTTCCAATGACAATATTTTACCACTGCCTGATAAATTTGTGCCCCATCAGCAGGGCAGGACATTACCAGGTGGTTCTGCACTGCTTCCCCAAAAGGGGCTCAAACAAACCACAGGATGGCAGAAGGGAGGCCTCCTTTTAGAATGAAATCTTTGGAATGGTTTAAGAAAAAAATTCCCAAATTATGGCAGGACAGGCTCAGATCTCTGAAATTCTCTGTAGATGCCCAACAGGCAGCTGCAGGACCAACCTGGCTACAGGCTCTTGGTTACTCCCATAGATGATAATCCTTCCAACAAATCTGTGATAAAAATATGAGAAACTTGTATTACAGACACATTATAAACACTATAAAAACAACAAAATAACAAAAATAACATTGACGGGAAATGGAAGCAAATCCAGAAACAAGTGAATCTGACAGTTTAATGTTTCAGAGGGCTGGCTGTGCTCAGGACAGGGAGAAGCCACACAGCCCAGCACATCCCCACTACACACTGCAGCACCCCAGAAAACCTCCCTAAGGGGTCTAAAAACAGAGAACTCACTCGTGGAAGTCATTCAGCCCAATGCATCTTACTGGAAGGTTAAAAACAGGTGCAGGGACCATTCCTGCTGCTGAGCTGACAAAAACCAGCTCTGACAAAAACCAGCTCATTGTACCACAAGAACTGCTGCACAGGGGAGGCTCTTCTGCAGAGACACTGAGCTCTGAAGACTTTGCCATGCTCATACAGAGGAGGCCCAGCAGCTTATCAGTGCCTTGAGCCACCTTTTGGTCTCTGCCCACAGGGGATGGCATTTGCTTTGCTGAGCTGCAGATGCCCGAGTGACGGTGCTGGGGTGTGTGCAGGGGTGACCCCAGGCAGCACAGGCAGGGGAGGAGGCAGGGGGGAGGCAGGGGGGCCACACTCACTTGTAGAGGTCGGGCTGGGGCTGCTCACACTCGATGGTGGCCGTGAGGGTGTCGATGGCTTCGTCGGTGCAGAGCACGGCGGTGTCCCGCACGGCGTAGTGGGTCTGCACAGGGGCACAGGCAGGGTCACCGCAGGCCCAGCAGCACTCCCACCCCAAGCTTTGCACCCCATCACTCAAAATGTACAGGCCTGTCAGCACCAGCAGCTCCCCAGAGCCCTCACCACGCTCCCACAAGGCAGCTGAAGCATCTTTCAGAGACAGAATGAAGTCACTGATGAGACAGAATGAAGTCACCGATGCTAAGAGAAACCACAGCAGCAAGCAGCTGCTGGCTGTCTCAGCAAGGCATCCCCCAAAAGCAGAGCATCCCTGGATTTTCCCGGGGGACCTGCCCTGCCTGGGGTGGAGGGAGGCTGCAGGTGGCCCCGTGGAGGAGGAGCTGCCCACCTGCCCTGGCTCCTGATGGCAACCACACAGCAGCTCCAGCAGCAGGACCAGGCACAGCCCTGGCTGACTCCCAGCTATTTTTAGCAGCTGCTGCTGCAAAGGTTCATCTCTCATAATTAACTGAAAAGCCCACAAAGGATCTGCTCGCTGCCTTTCAGGCTCTATTTATAGGAGCTGCTCAGAGCTCCCAGTCACAGCAGGCTCACGGCAGGCTGCCTCAATCCATCTTCATAAACAAATTCATTAAAGCGCTTCCTCCGCTCCTGACGTGTGCATCCCTGCCCTGTGCACCCCAGGATTACACACTGCAGCCGTGGAGTGAGCCATCCCCTCCTCTGTGTGCATCCCTGGAGTTACACACACTGCAGCCATGGCAGGAACCATCCCCTCCTCTGTGTGCTCCCCTGATGTGTGCATCCCTGCCCCGTGCATCCCTGCCCTGTGATCCCAGGATTACACACACTGCAGCCATGGCAGGAGCCATCCCCTCCTCTGTGTGCTCTCCTGACGTGTGCATCCCTGCCCCGTGCATCCCTGCCCTGTGATCCCAGGAGTTACACACACTGCAGCCATGGAGTGAGCCACCCCCTCCTCTGTGTGCATCCCTGGAGTTACACACACTGCAGCCAAGGCAGGAGCCATCCCTTCCTCTGTGTGCATCCCTGCCCTGTGATCCCAGGATTACACACACTGCAGCCATGGCAGGAGCCATCCCCTCCTCCGTGTGCTCTGCTGACCTGCCTGCCTCCTCAGCACACATGGACACGTCACAGCTTTGGCCAAAACTGCTCCTGCAGGACCAAAGCCAGCCCTTGTGGGGGGTTTGCAATGCCCCCATCAGCAGAGACACTGTGCAGTTACTGAGGGATACTTCAAAGCCACCTCCCAATCAATTCCAGGATCTTTACACCCTTTAGTGCATTTAGAAAACACATGTTCTGTTAGCTAACATATGGCCAAAGATTTGTGCTTCAAAGACAGAGCCCTGACCAAATCTCTTTTACATTTCTATTCCAGTTTCACTCAATCAGGCACCTTTCCCATACCTCAACCTGATATGCTCCAAATCCCAGAAAAATCCCCAGCAGGAAGGCAGCAGGTACCCCTGCAGAAGAGGTTTGGTGACTACCCAAATGTGCTTCCCTCACTCACTCCCCTTTTACAGCAAACCCTGGTTCCTGATGTTAGATCTATTTCCCCAAACAGAGCTGGCTTTTCTATTCCCTCTCCCCCTTCAAACTCATCTTCCCCTCCTCATGAAACAGGAGACAGCTCCCAGTCACCTACAGGAATCCACAAACCAAGAAAAAAACAGCACAGCGCTTGATCTAGAAACTCAGCATCACATCTCCAGGCTCACAGGCTGGTAAGAGCCAAGACTGCACAAGTAATGTGAACTGATGCATGTATCACACCTGACACAAATAAGCAACAGCCTTTAACATGGTTGGCTATTTCTAGCCTCAAGGCACTTCAGAGCTCCAGCTCCTCCTCACTAGTGGAGCCAGCACTGTGCCACAGCTCCCACTCAGGTTATCCAGCACCAGCCAGCATGGAGAGGAGCCACAAATCCCAGAACAGCACATCAGCTCCACAGTGGTGTTCCCACTGACTTCACAGCGTGCTGGAATGAATCATGTCATGGTCAAGCACCTTCCAGTCCCACTGCTGCAGCTGCTAGTGTCTGTGTATTTATCATATACTTGTTATATTGTTATAGTATTATTATAGTCTGCATTATACTTATACAAATATTTATCAAACTCAAATGAAACCAAACATTCATGTCTTCTGACGTATATAAGCTCTTTGTTGTTGCTTCTTTCCCCAGTTTAGAGAAGGGGAGATACAGAAAGAAAGAAAGAAAATAAACTGGAGATACTCATCCTGAGCAGGACTAGTATTAATTTTCACTGCTTGCTCCAGGGAAAGGGAGGAAAAATCCCAGAAGCAATGCATTTCTCATGCTGGTGAAAACAAAGAGAGCAGGCCATCCCCCAAACAACCCATGCCCCAGGGCTCACTGCTGAGCAGAGCACAGACCATGCCCCAGGGCTCACTGCTGAGCAGAGCACAGACCATGCCCCAGGGCTCACTGCTGACACCCTAGAGGCACACAAGAGCAGGAGCTGCTGGAGAGCCAGGCAGCCACAGGGACAGGCTCCATGCAGCAGCCCCCAGCCCAGCCCAGCCCCAGCAGGGCCATGCCCAGGTGCCCACACAGCCCCAGCAGGGCCATGCCCAGGTGCCCAGCTCCAGCAGGGCCATGCCCAGGTGCCCAGCTCCAGCTGCCCTCACAGCCCCTGCAGGGCCATGCCCAGGTACCCAGCCCCAGCAGGGCCATGCCCAGAGACCCAGCTCCAGCTGCCCTCACAGCCCCTGCAGGGCCATGCCCAGGTGCCCACACAGCCCCAGCAGGGCCATGCCCAGGTGCCCAGCTCCAGCTGCCCACACAGCCCCAGCAGGGCCATGCCCAGGTGCCCAGCCCCAGCAGGGCCATGCCCAGGTGCCCAGCCCCAGCAGGGCCATGCCCAGGTGCCCAGCTCCAGCTGCCCTCCCAGCCCTGACCTTGAAGTTGGACTCGCCGTCCAGGCTCGCTGTGGTGACATAGCAGGTGCCATCAGTGCTGCTGGAGGCCAGAAATATCAAATCACAGGGGAAGGTCTCATCTGCTTTCACTTCCACGATGTCTCCAACCTAGGAGAAAGGAAGCACTCACATGAACAGCCCTCTCAGGTGTTTTTAGGTGAGTGTGATTCAGCTTCTCTCAAAGGCAGGCTGGGGTCCAGGGGGTGCACAGATCCCTGACCATCACTCCAGAGCCTGAAGGGTCACCCAGCCCTGCACTGACTCAGAGCACCCACAGGGCACAGCCAGTGTTTATTCCTCTGCTAAATCCTGATGGAGCAAGAGACTGTGCTTGCCTGGAGTGCGCTGTGATAAATTAACATCAGAGCCAAGTGTACTTTCCTGGTGTCCTTGGGAGAGCAGGAAATAGAAGAGGACTGCCTGTCCTGGAGAAGTGCAAAATGCTGACAGATGTGTCACCTGTCAGCCCGGTACAGCTTTTGTGAGACAGCTTTTCAAAAGAAATCAAAGGCAGCCTCACTCCTTCACTGGGAGCAGCTCTGGAGCATCTCAGCTCAAAGTGGGCAAGTTGGGGCAGCTCTGACCCAGCACAGCCCTCCTCCCCTGCCCCGTCCCCTCAGCACAGCTCTGTGCTGCCATCAACCTCAGTGAGAGCCACACACGGGTTCTCAGGTAACAGTTACCTTGATTTTTTCACTCTCTTTCCGCACTTGCTTTGCATTTTCCACGACAAAGACGTTGCTTTTGTTCACCTCGTTGTCAGCTCTGTGCCTCAGCCAGTCCTCGTACCCCTACAGCACAGACACAGGCAGCACAAACCCCTTACAAAGTGAGTAAACTAACGAAAAGGAGGAGTGAGGATCACAGGGACACGTGGAAACAATGAATAAGGCAACTGTCCTCAGACCTCCTTCATGCCTGACAAAACACCAACCAGAGCAGCTCAGACTGAATCAATTCATTTAGAAAACCTCCATATGCATATTTGACAGATTCAGAACAGATTAAAATAACACAAAAATAATCTATATGCGGGGCATGCAACAAGCAGCTGAACTACTGTAACACATTTCTATTATTCTGAGCTGTGGTAAGAACAGACTGACAATATGAATAATACACTCAGCAGCCTGCAACTCCTTCCTATGGTAACGCAGGATGAGGCTCTTCCTCTTCAGCCTTCACTGGAGCAATGAGCATTGAGATCTGAGGCAGAGAGATTTTATTCTACCTCTCCCTTTCCAGCCCCCGTGGATGAAACTTCTTTCTTTATTATTCACTCAGGAAATTTTAAATGGCATGTGTGCCTGTGATGGGAGGCAAGAGGTCTTTCAGCACTGCCAGGAGATGAGGAGCACACGTTTGCAGGACTGGTGAGTGGCTGAGCAGAACCTGTCCTTCCCACACGGAGCAGAGCGTGGGTGTATTTGGAGCACGTCTCTGCAAGGACTCGGGGAGCATTTCCAAGAAGAGGAAAAACATTCCTGCAACACCAGGCCTACGGCAGAAAGCTTACTGACCCTCCTGGCCTGCTTTCAACAGCACAGGGATGCTTTCCATTGCTAGAACTGGAGACACCAACCCCACAGCCAAAGTGCAGCCTCTCCTGGAAAGCACCAGCGCCCAAATCACCCTCTAAAGGGGGCACCAAACCTACCAGCACACGTTGGTGGCCTCTGAGCATATTTAAATACACATTTCTGTGCCTGTCTCACAGAGCATCTCCCCCACAGTGACAGCTGTACCTGTTTGATAGCTGTGACAGTGATGACAAAGAAGAGCGGGAGGCCACTGGTCACCGGGCTGGTTGGGGTGTCCACTATCACCTGCAGGACAAAAATGGACTGCTGAGCCCTGGGTTTCAGGCTGCAGATAAAACCAAACCTCTGCTGATGGGGGAAAAGGGTGCTGGTCCCACTGAGGGCAGCTCAGAGCCCAGCACAGGAGAAAGGCAAGGAAGAGCAGCACCAGTCATCTTGAACCACTGACACTGGGAGGCTAAAAATAACAGCCATCAGCCCAAATTACCTGTGAAATACACTGCAGAACAGAACATGAATATTTAAGCAAAGCAGAAATGCAGGCTTTGTGTTTGAGCTCTCAGAGTGGAGCTCAGAGCATGCTGTAGGCACCATGGCTGCAGAGGGGCCCGGGGCACAGCTGGATCCTGATGAGCTCCAAGCACAGCCCAAACCTCTGCTCAGCAGCCAAACCCCCGGGCTGTGGGAGCTGCTGCTCCCTCTGACATGGCCCAAAGGGTGAAATGGCAGGGCAGGCTCCCAAGGGGCAGGGAGCCCGTCCCACCTTCCCAATACACCACAGGCTGCTCATTTCCCTGCTGCTCCTGGGGACACTGGGAGCACCAGGGGCTCTGATGAAAGGGACAGGGGAGCTCAGCAGAAAGGCTTTGTGTGCCCACAAAGGGCCTTTGTCTCTTGTTTGTGCTTCCCCAGCACGCTCACACAACAGCAGCATTTGGGAATTTATTGTTTCAGGCTGCCTGGAAAAAGCTGTGCTAAGGACAGGACTCCTCTTATCAGATACGTGGACATTTTTGACTATGAAATGCTGTGCACTGCAGTATCACCCAGCCCTACTGAACCCAGATAACCCTTGGTACAGCAAATGCACAGAGTGGCCCTGAGTGCCTTTCTGAGGCAGGGGATGTCTCAGCATGACAAGCACCTGGGCAAGGGGCTGCTCTGTGCAGCAGCCAGGATCAGGGCTGGGCTCTGCTCAGCTGGGTCTGTGTGCTCTCTAACCCACCACAAGGCTGCTTCCTGATTTTAGAGGTGTTCACAGAATGAAGGCCAGGAGGAGCAGCAGGCTCTTCTCTCACCTGTGCCTGAAACAGGCAAGCAGCGAGACAAACCCAGTTTGTGGCTACAATCAGGAATATTCCCTGCTCTCCACAGCCAGAGGGTCAATAGATAAAATGTAATAGCACGTCACTAAGCGGCCAGCTACACAAAGAGGACATCCTGACTCCAGGGTATCGCTTCAGTTCAAGGCAAATTACAAATTGGGTCTGACAAAGTGGAGCAACGCCAGCGCAATGAGGAGATGGAGGCAAGCCAGCTGACGCCAGAGCAAATTGGCCTTTCATGTCACACTGCCAGCAGAGCCACACACAGCCAGGGCTGGGAACCCTGCTCCTGCACAGCACAGCATTCAGGCACCCATCCCAGTGTCTGCAATGAATCTGCTGCTTTGCCCAGGCAGAGCAACTTCCTCAAGCTTCCAAAACTCATCCTAGGCATTTTCTGAATTTTACTGAGTACATCCTATCTCTCCTGCTTGCCTTGAAACTCATGATATCTGAGACACAAAAATATCATACCACTTGGGGAAATATAGAGATAAGAAACAGAAGTAGTAATGGTGACAAAAACCAGATCTTAATTGTGTAGCATCAATTGTATTTTCAGTGGCTGAATGATCTTAACAGTTAGAATTAAGATGGTTTTTCAGTGTTTCAGCAGTCACTCAAACCCCATCTCAGGCCCACTTATTTTAATTATTTTGATGCCTTGGATGGTGTGGCAGAATTATAACAGCCTCCAAGTTCAAAATTTCCAAACTTCTTATAAGCACAAACAGTTCTAAAGCTCGGCTCTTGTTCAAGCCGTGTTTAACATCAGTTAAGCCCAAACCAAACTCACGCTCAGCCTCGAAGCTCTTACCTGCACGAGGAAGATGATGAGGAAGTAGAAGTTGGCAATTCTTCGAAACTGCTCGAAAAGGTTCTTGGGGAGGAAGTTCCAGAGGGTGTACTGTGGGGAGAGAGGGCACTGAGACAGAGGCAGGCTGGCAGCAGAGCCACGGCGGGACGGGCAGCACACAGGGAGAGCAGCTCTGCCCTGGCACGGCAGGGGAGCACAGCCCCAGAGCCAAAACCGGGAGCACAGTGCAGCTGGGGCTGAGGTCACATCAAATTCACAATTCCCACACTGCAGCCGGGGCTGAGGTTACATGAAATTCACAATGCCCACACTGCAGCTGGGGCTGAGGTTACATCAAATTCACAATTCCCACACTGCAGCTGGGGCTGAGGTTACATCAAATTCACAATTCCCACACTGCAGCTGGGGCTGAGGTTACATCAAATTCACAATTTCCACACTGCAGCCGGGGCTGAGGTTACATCAAATTCACAATTCCCACACTGCAGCTGGGGCTGAGGTTACATCAAATTCACAATTCCCACACTGCAGCCGGGGCTGAGGTTACATCAAATTCACAATTCCCACACTGCAGCCGGGGCCGAGATCCCACCAAATTCCTGCTCCAAGTTCCAAGCTCTCTGCTGGAACACTGAACAGTCAGAGGTGGCTCACAGTGAGACAACATCTAAAAAGGCATTTGTACACAGGTGACTTCGTTACAACGTAGCCCAAAGTGCACGCATTTTTTCCAAATTCCCAAAACCATCTCAGAGATGTTTTTGTTAAAAAAAAAAAAATGTAGCCATGCTTGCCCGTACAAATTCAGTATTAGGTTGTGCTTCATTATAATTTTAAGAAGGCTGCTGAATCATTTACTTTGGAAAGCATGCAGAATTTAAGAACAACATGGAAAATAATGGGTCTCATATCTATCTTTCCGTCTGTCTGGAATAAAAAAAAATAAACAGTCAAGTCTCAAGACTAATGCCCACTTAATTATAAAAGAGACTGGACAGGTCCCAGGCCTAGCAAATATAAAAGGGAAAAAGAACAAGGACATAACATTCAAAAATAAATCAAGGAAGAACTAAAATTAGTGCTAAAGCAAACCATTTGTCAGTGAGGGAGCTGAGCTGGGGGAAGGTGTCCTCACTCAGGCCCCTCTGCGTGCCAGCAAACATCAATGGCAATGCTGCACCAGCTAAACAGACTGAAAGCTCTTCCCAAAAATAAACCCAGACATACAAAAACTGATAAGATCCAAGATGCACAGAGAAACAAAGGCGAGGGAAAAACCCCTCTGCAGCTCAAGTACAGCAAAACTGAAGCCTGAGTGCATGCTGAGCATCAGCAATGCTGAGCACTGGCATACGTATCCAGCTGTGTTGACAATATGGAATGCCACTTGTTTGATATTTTACTCCAATTGGCTTCAAATCTTTCGAAATAGCTTCATGAATGTCATGGAGAAAAGCTAAGCAGAAGGCAGATGGGTGTCATCACAGTTCTCCACCATAAACAAAAGCTGCATTAATACCATATGAATGTTTCCCCCTCTTCCATCCAAAGGGATAAACAGAGCATGGTTATTTTTGTCCTATCTCAAGAAAGAAAAATCCCACAGAATTAAAAAAAAAAGAAGGAATCACATTTTTAAGTCCCTTTATAAAGTAATGCCCTTTATAAAATAAAATTTGAGCTGCTGTTATCTCATGCTGTATTATACACCTGTCTTTTCTTCCCAAAGGGGATGTGAGGAAACTTTAAAAAACACACCAAAAAAATCCCCAACCCCACAAAATCAACGTGTCCACGTTTTGCTCTTACCCAGCCTACAAGAAAGGAACTTGTCCACATCTCCACTGGCAAAAGAAATCCCCAGAGAGAGCTGGAGCTGTGTGCCAGGGCTGTGCCAGTCTGCTGCACCTGCAGGGGCACCTTTGCCTCCATCCTGGAGGAACTCAGGCTCCCCCAGTTTCCAAACCCAGCACCAGGGCAAACCAGGGGGAGCACCCAGGCTGAGCGAGGGTGCCCTGGGCGGGCAGGGGGCTCACCTTGGAGGAGACAATCCTGTTGTCACAGAACTTCTGTGCCACGTACGCCTCGGTGTCCGCCACGGGCCGGTGCCCGACCAGCACGGTGCGCGTGCCCACCCGCTTCTCCTCCCCAGCACACTGTGGGCAAAGAGAGACAGCTGTGAGCCCCAAAGAACCCAAATATCTGTGTAAAACCAGCTTCTGCTCCCCAGCACACTGTGGGCAAAGAGAGAGAGCTGTGAGCCCCAAAGATCTGTGTAAAACCAGCTTCTCCTCCCCAGCACACTGTGGGCAAAGAGAGAGCTGTGAGCCCCAATATCTGTGTAAAACCAGCTTCTGCTCCCCAGCACACTGCGGGCAAAGAGAGACAACTGTGAGCTCCAAACATCTGTATTCAGAGCTTCTCCTCCCCAGCACACTGTGGGCAAAGAGAGACAGCTGTGAGCCCCAAACATCTGTATTCACAGCTTCTCCTCCCCAGCACACTGTGGGCAGCAAAGAGAGAGAGCTGTGAGCCCCAAAGAACCCAAACATCTGCATTCACAGGCTCCAGCTCCTCAGCACACTGCACTGCTCACTGGAAATAAGGCAGCTGGAACTCAGAAATTCACCTCACTGCCCCAGCCAAAGCACAGAGGATGAAGAAGAGTAAGGTCATTTACCAAAATCAAGGACATGCTGAGCCTGGAACACAGCTTTGCTCAGGCATCAGCTCAGGAGCACAGCCCACCCTGCACCCCACCAGGACAGGTCACTGCACTGCTGCTGCCTGCATCTGCAGCCTGTGCCAGGTTGTTTTTCCTTCTTGAAGGAGAACTTGTCTTTATCAAGCACTTCAAGGCATTAGGAACATAATTTAGCATCTATACATCTCTCCCTAGTCCCAACCTGGAGAATCCTTCTGCTCTGGGTTTATTCACTGCATGAGGAAGATGCCAACTGCACCCTCCCTTACACTCACTCTTCTGCCCAACCCTCAAACCCTTGCAGGATGTCTCACCACCACACTGGCACAAACAGATTTAGTGCTCAGCTCAAAAACCAGAAGGGTCTGCTTCTGCTATTTAAAAACCTCAGCTAAAATCACGAACGACGAAGCAGACAGCTTCACAGCACAAACTCCCCGAGATGACACACACGGTGCTGGGGAGCCAGCTGGGGGTTTAATTTAGAGCAGAATGAGATGTCACAAGTGACTGTCATGGGGGCTGCTGACAGCCCCGGTGCTCAGCAGCAGGATGAGGGAGCTGCAGCAGAACAACCTCGGCAGGGAACAGGGCTGCCTGCAGGAGAACACAGCCCTGCACAAAGCCAAAGACACCTGGGAGCAGCACGGGGCTCAGCAGAGCCCAGCCACCTCTGGGGCAGTGACAGCACCTGCAAAGCACAGACAGACCCCCTGGCCAAAGAGAGGGTGTTAACACACAGTACCTGAATGCACCAAAAGCACTGGAGCTCCTCTACTTCAATGTAACCCTTCAGCATTTCCAACTTTTGTAGCTTCTTTTGAAGCCTTTCCCAGCCTGTGACAAAGGTGAGGCCAGGCAGGTCCCTGCAGCTCTCAGGGGCTGAGCAGCACCCTGGGCTCTGTCCCCATCGGCACACCCAAGTTCCACACTGAACCAGAAAACTTTATTTTCAAAAGCAACAGAACTGTGCAACTGTGCAAGTTGAAAAATCAGCTTTTCATTCCGTCCAGGTTCCCCCTTTCACTTAACAAAGTGTCCTTGCCACAGATGCTCACAGCCAAGGAGAAGACCTGGTGGGCACCACAAAGCATTTTGTGATGCTGAACTTAAAATTACACAGTGAATTTAAAATCCCCACAAAGAGCAAATGGGGGAAGAGGGGTGAGGGGGAAGGAGTGGTGTTAGAGCAGGGTAAGATTTCCTTAGAGTTCAGTTTTCAAGTTTTAAAACATGAACAGGGAAGACATTTCTCAGTTTACGGCTCGAGGGCACTACCAGGCAGCAGGGCTGCTGAAACACCAGCAGAGACTCCTCATACTCCACTTTGCCATACTAATCCTCAATCCCACACTTGCTTACACTGAAACCCCCCCAGAGCAGGTCCCAGAAGTGCCCAATGCCTGTCCCAAGCCAGCTGCCCAGCACAGGCCCAGCCTCTGCAGATGGATGTGCAGGAGTGCCCTGGATCCAGCTCAGCATCCCTCATCCACAGGGCTCATCACAGGCAGCTTGGAAAGGTACAAACAAAGCCAGCTGGAGAAAAGGCCAAGACAAGGCCTGGGACTATCTGCTGCTTGGGGAAAGGGTCAAACCCAAAAATTTAAACAGTTAAAACCAGTGGATCTGAAGCAGCAATAACAGCAGAATGGATCCTGCTGCACCAAAGGAAGCAGCAGCTCTTCCCTTCCTCTGTTTCCCACCCATGCCCACACACCTGTAATAAGGAAGCATTTTTACACCATGCCTGTACCTGGGGAGGGGTGCCACACCACAGCCATGCTCACAGCTCCAGGGGCTCAGAGCAGGAGGATCCTCGTGCCCCACACGATGTCCCTGCACCCCGACAGAGCCAGCAGCGACCACCTCCACCCCAGCAGCGACCAGCTCCACCAGCCCCCAAACCGGGCAGGGCTGGCACACAGCTCCAGACTGGGGAATGCCACCGTGCCCAGCCACACCAGCAGCAAACTGCACCTCTTCAAAGCACAAACCAGACCCACAAAGGCTCCCTGCTGTACCTGCTGCATTGTGGAGGTGCCAGCCACGGCGTGCCCAAGCTGAGCCCCAGGAGCAGGAGGCAGAGCCATCCATCCACGCCACAGCAGTGCCAGGCAGCTGAGACAGACGTCCCCACGCTGGTCCCACCGTGTGCCCGAGCAGGCTCTGGAGCCAGGCGTGCCTGCTGAGCATCCCTGCAGCTCAGGGAGGAAGGAACAGCTTCCCCTGCCCGCTGGCACAGCGCTGGGGAGGAGCAGGGTCAGGGTCTGCCACTCTCACCCTGGCACGGAAACCGGCGAGCTCTGCCTAAAGCACTGCTGGGACAGTGTTCACTAGGATCCCCAAAAGTGTTCACTAGGACCCCCAAAAGTGTTCACTAGGATTCCCCAAAAGTGTTCACTAGGATTCCCCAAAAGTGTTCACTAGGACCCCCAAAGCGTTCACTAGGACCCCCAAAGCGTTCACTAGGATCCCCCAAAGTGTTCACTAGGATCCCCAAAGTGTTCACTAGGATCCCCAAAGCGTTCACTAGGACCCCCAAAGTGTTCACTAGGATCCCCCAAAGTGTTCACTAGGATCCCCAAAGTGTTCACTAGGATCCCCAAAGTGTTCACTAGGACCCCCAAAGTGTTCACTAGGACCCCCAAAAGCGTTCACTAAGATCCCCAAAAGTGTTCACAAAGGATTCCCCAAAGTGTTCACTAGGATCCCCCAAAGCGTTCACTAGGATCCCCAAAGTGTTCACTAGGACCCCCAAAGTGTTCACTAGGATCCCCAAAGTGCTCACTAGGATCCCCAAAGTGTTCACTAGGATCCCCAAAGTGTTCACTAGGATTCCCCAAAGTGTTCACTAGGACCCCCAAAGTGTTCACTAGGATCCCCACAATGTTCACTAGGACCCCCAAAGGCGTTCACTAGGATTTCCTGACTGGCCATGGAGAGCACGGTGCACGTGAAGCCCCAGAGCAGAGGAGAACCCCGATCCAGGTGTGGTGTGTGGGCTGACCAAGCCACACAAGTTCAGGATCAGCTCCTAGGGGGGATCTCACCCTCCAATCCCCTCAGCTGCTCACCTGCAGCCTCACCTCACACCGAGGGCAATGCCAGGGTGACAGTGGCACTGTAACCCCGTGGTGCGTGCCAGCCCTCCCACCACTCACAGCATTTCATTCCCATTCCCTCCGCACCCACGGTGCCACAGCTGCCACAACCAGAGCTGGAAGGGTCACAGCCCATCGTGCCCAGCCCCGGAGGGTGAGCACAGCCCAGGCTGCTCAGAACTCGAGGCTATCACCCTTTGGAGCAGCCCAGCCCTCGTGGGTCGTTAATGGATTGCTACGTCTTAATAACAGCTCTGAACAGAGACTTAGAGGCAGATTTAGGGAATAACTGCCAGGCTTTTGGGAAAATTATAAAATATGCAGATTAGCACAGAGAGGATTTACACGACTTTTTCCCACTGCCTTTCATGAAAAATTTTAATTCTGATGGCAAAAAAAAAAAAGAAAATATTACTTGGATGCAATTGAAGCAGCTTGCTGCCTGCTGCCTGGTGGGGCTCTACACAGCCCACAGTTCACAGTGCTGGAGTGAGCTGGTGCAGGCAAAAGCCAGAGTTTCTCCTGCTCTTTACAGCCAAGCCTGCCAAAAGGATTGTTCAAGAAAATAAACAATTGCATTCCCTTCCCTGGCACTTTCTCACCTCCCTGGGCCAGAGGTGTTTGTGTGAGCACTGGGGGAAGCAGAGCTGTCTGTAGGGACCAGCAGTGGGGACAGAGCCAGGGAAGGCACCCTGTGTTCCCCAGCAAGCCTGGGGCACCTGGGGATGCAGAGGGTGAGCACAGAGCCACCTGCAGCAGGTGACCACAGAGCCACCAGCAGTAGGTGACCACAGAGCCACTGCAGTAGGTGTCCCGGCCAGCCAGAGGAGCTCCCTGCAGCTGGCAGGGATCACAGCAGCACCAGGGGACCCTGCAGCCACCAGGAACTGCAGGGAGGGAGGGAGGGAAGGAGGCGTTCCTGAGCAGGGCCCCCATCCTGTCTGCACCCCTGGGGACCAGCCCCACAGACGCAGGAGCCTCCTGTTCCACTGCAGAGCTCCTGTTCCGCTGCCCTGGTGCCTCACCAAGCCCAACCAGAGAGTCAATCCCTCAGCAGGGCATCCACACCAGGCTGCTCCTGAAGGAGCTCAGCAGTGCCCAAATCCTCCGCCTCAGTTTGGGCACCTGTCCCTTCGTGCCCCCTCCCACAGCCATGTCCCTGCCCAGCACAACCTCCCACCTGCCCCGGGGAGAGACCCCTCCTCAGGACCCCTCCCCACTTTCTGGGAATCCACCGATCCAGCACCACGCACAGCACCCAGATGGCACCGGATAAAAGCTGCAAACCTGGGTAAAAATTAGCAAGCCTGGGTAAAAATTAATGGAGATAGACCGAGTCCAACAGGAGAGGTGAACCCATGCCCTGCAGTCCCTGCTGACAAGGAGCCACCTCAACAGGACTATTTCTAGGGCAGCTGCAAACAGAGCCTTTAATTATATCCCCCGTATGGAAAGCAAGTGTCTGTGCTACCTTCTGGCCCTGTTTCCAGAAAAAAAACGGCAGCAGAAGTAAAACTAAAAAACCACCAGCATCTGATTTACTACAGCTCCAGAAAGCACCAAAACCAGAACTAACCAGTAAAAAAAACTCCTCCTTTCATGTTTGCCGAAGATAACTGTAAGCCACAACGTAAACACAAATAACTCATAGAAAACATATCTAATAAAAACCACAGGCATTTAAAAAAATCATCTGCTAAACCAACACAACTACAAAGCTCAAACACTTGAATGAAAGCACAGCTTATATTAAATAGATGCAAAAGAAAGATTAAATCACATTACTTGGCTTCAATCTCATGAATAGTTTAAAGTCTAATTGCTCCTGTATTGTTCCATTTATCATAAAAGTTGTAGAGAAGGCGACCTGATTTACAAAAAAAGCTTGCAAAAATAACAGCACCTCCCAAAACAGCCTGTTCTAGCTGCTGTTTCACTTAGCCTCAGAAGAACAAAGGAAAACACAGCCACAATTTTAAAAAGCCTCCATGAATTTACGGTAACCTCCCCAAAACATCCACCAGCCTCACTGCACAGCCAATGTATTTTTAATTGAGATTTCTTCTTGCCAATTTTCCTACGACTCTTTGTCCTCAGTCACTTCTGTGAGGACACGAGCCACGCTTTGAGAACAGCCTCAATAATTCAGCAGCTCAGGCTGTGCTTACCCACACTGAGCACATCCTTCAGCAGATCTCCTGATCTAGAGAGAGAGCTCCAAGCATCAGAGCCAGCCCCACAGCTCCTGTGCCTGCATGGGAGGGTCAATAACACACACAGACCTTGGGAACAGAGCCAGCCCAGTCTGAAATGCTGGGAGCTCATAGGGCCAGGGTGAAGGGCACACACTGCCCGGCCTCATCTCCCACTGGATGGGACTGCTGCTCACCCCTGGCCAGGATGGGAGCTGGTACCTGGGGAGAAGAGCAGGTTGAAATTTAAACCAGGATCCCTCTCTGCTGCTCACCCCTGGCCAGGATGGGAGGCTGGTACCTCAGGAAAACAGAAGGTTGAAATTTAAACCAGGATCCCTCTCTGCTGCTCACCCTGGCCAGGATGGGAGCTGGTACCTGGGGAGAACAGCAGATTGAAATTTAAACCAGGATCCCTCTCTGCTGCTCACCCCCGGCCAGGATGGGAGGCTGGTACCTGGGGAACACAGAAGGTTGAAATTTAAACCAGGATCCCTCTCTGCTGCTCACCCCTGGCCAGGATGGGAGCTGGTACCTGGGGAAAGCAGCAGGTTGAAATTTAAACCAGGATCCCTCTCTGCTGCTCACCCCTGGCCAGGATGGGAGGCTGGTACCTGGGGAGAACAGCAGATTGAAATTTAAACCAGGATCCCTCTCTGCTGCTCACCCCCGGCCAGGATGGGAGGCTGGTACCTGGGGAACACAGAAGGTTGAAATTTAAACCAGGATCCCTCTCTGCTGCTCACCCTGGCCAGGATGGGATGAAAGGCTGGTACCTGGGGAGAACAGCAGGTTGAAATTTAAACCAGGATCCCTCTCTGCTGCTCACCCCTGGCCAGGATGGGAGCTGGTACCTGGGGAACACAGAAGGTTGAAATTTAAACCAGGATCCCTCTCTGCTGCTCATCCTGGCCAGGATGGGAGGCTGGTACCTGGGGAACACAGCAGGTTGAAATTTAAACCAGGATCCCTCTCTGCTGCTCATCCTGGCCAGGATGGAAGGCTGGTACCTGGGGAGAACAGCAGGTTGAAATTTAAACCAGGATCCCTCTCTGCTCCTCATCCTGGCCAGGATGGAAGGCTGGTACCTGGGGAGAACAGCAGGTTGAAATTTAAACCAGGATCCCTTCCCCTGAGCCGAGGCTGGAGCTCACACTGATATTTCAGCCAGGGACAGGACGTGACCACCAAGGAGGGACTGCTGGGTCACACCAGCTCCAGCCAGGGTGGGGGGCAGCCACGAGAGCCCCCAGACCCCAAGAAAAGGCAAGAGCAGGAGAAGAGCCTTGGGGAAAGAGCCAGGGGGGTTCACAGCAGCGAGCACATGGTGGGGCTCAGCACACAGCCCTGCTCCCTGGGGATGGCACAGCAGTGCAGATGAGCCCAGCACAGCACCCAACCCACAGCACAGCACCCTCAAAGCAATGGGCACTGCACCAAGTGAGGGGCACCAGCAGAGCCCACCCTGTGTCCCCTCTGTCCCCAACACACAACCACAGCACAGCATCCTTAATGCCAGGGGCACTGCACCAAGTGAGGGGCACCAGCAGAGCCCACCCTGTGTCCCCTCTGTCCCCAGAGCTGCTGCCTCACCCCGTGGCAGAGGGAGGGCACCTTCAGCAAGGACAGGGGCTGGGGAATACAGAGCCCAGCCAGGCTGCACTTCCTGCAAACGCTGCCTCGGCCAACAAAGGCACTGAAAAAAACCTACAGAGACATGGCTGGGTGGGGAGAACAGGGGAAAAGGCTACTTGGGAGACTCCGTAAGGGTGGAGAGAGGAAATACAGAAGTTTTTTCCCCATGTAATAAATTTAAAGGAGAGCCCAGCCCTATCCTGGACTCGAGGAGCGCCGTGGACAGGGCTGACAGCTGAAAAGACCTTTTCTGGCAGGGATTTTGTTTTTCCTTCTGGAGGCAGCCTGCCCTCCAAGCAGGCAGCCCTGCACCTTGCCAGCCAGCGTGCCCCAATGGCTGCAAGCACAGCTCCTGCTCAGCAGCACTGAGCAGAGCCAGCTCCACCGGTGATGCACAAAAACCAGAGGGGATCAGCTGGGGCAGCCTCACTCCAGGGCTGCCGGGGGTGCAGAATCTGCTGCTCCTGCTCAAACACAAGCACCGACCCTCGCAAGTTTTCAGCATCTCAATTCTTCCTCTCCCCCCTGCCCTGCTGGCAGTCAGGGTTATGAAACCATTGCTCATCTTGAAATCCAGGCAGCAGATCTTTATTTTTGGCAGCCCAAAAGCAAAGTCCGACCAGCGTGCCGCCAGCATATAAAACCCGGGCTCATAGGAACACTTCAGGCTCGAGAACAGAAAAGGGACTTTGAGTAAGAGCCAAATGTTTTGCAGAGGTCACAAAGCAAACACAACGAGGTCTTCCTGCCTTCAAAACTCTTCCTCCCTCCTCTCCCCGGCTCAAGCTGTGCACATATGTCTGTTCATCAGCAGCTATCCTAGCAGGGCAGCGAGCTCTCCAGAGCAGTGATTTGGCCTGGCTAAAACTGAAATGAGACCAAAATGGAAAAAACCTCCCAGTTTGCAACTGTCAGTGCTTGCACCACCCAGCAGAGCTATAATTTGTTGGTTTTCCCGTTGTTTTCTGGTCCTCTGAAAGCCTGAGCTCTTCAGTTATGGAAACAAAAACCCCCTAAATACTACGTTACGTATCCCAGCTCAGCCAGGCTTACTCTAACCTCTGCCACCTACAAACATTTTGCCCCTTTTTAAGTTTTCCCAGCATTTCAGAGCCAGGCTGCCAGCTGGCTGGCGAGAAGCCCATTTCCCAGGGCAGTTTCTTGCCTTTCCCCTGGGAAGCAAAGCAAGCCTGGCCTGGCTGAGCACGCTGCAGGGCAGAGGCTGCAGGCTGCCCGGCCAGGATGTGCCTCAGCCCAGCACCAGGAACCAGGGCTGGCACCCAGGGCTGCCCAGAGCCAGCCCCAGACCAAGCCTGCCCCAGGGAAGCTGTTCTGCCCCCCAAACACAGCTCCAGGACGGAGGGGAGGGCAGGTCCATCCTGCACAGTCCTGCCCCAGCATCCCGGGGTGCCTCAACCCCACAATGGGTACCAAGGTCCCAGCACCTCCCATGCTCCTCACACATGGGTTCAGATTGAGCTTTTCAACTCCCAAACCATGAAAACTGTGGGTTTCTAACGCTGCCCCTTGCTGTACTACAGACAAATGGTTCCACAGAAGCAGCAGGAGATAAGAGGGAAAAGAGGTGGAAATCACCCATTTCAACCCTTACTCCACAGCCAAAACCAGCTCCACGTGACCCAGACCCCACTGGGAATATTTTCATCTCCAGCTACCACAGTGACCAACAGACTGATCCTTGGGGCTGGCAGGCACAGCCACAGCAGGACACTGGATCAGTGAAATCTGCCCAGCCAGCACAGAAATCCTCACCATGGGGCCTGGAACTGTTTATCTGCAGGAAATCCTCTGGCTCCTGCTCGGGCCAGGCTGGGCTGGGGAAGGGAAGGGAGCAGGGCAGAGTGGGCAGTGCCCAGCACAGCTGCACACACATCTGGGGAAGGGAAGGGAAGGGAGCAGGGCAGAGTGAGCAGTGCCCAGCAGAGCAGCACACACATCTGGGGAGTGAAGGGAAGGAAAGCAGCAGGGCAGAGCGAGCAGTGCCCAGCAGAGCAGCACACACATCTGGGCAGGGAAGGAAAGCAGCAGGGCAGAGCGAGCAGTGCCCAGCAGAGCTGCACACACATCTGGGGAGGGAAGGAAAGCAGCAGGGCAGAGTGAGCAGCGCCCAGCAGAGCAGCCAGGTGAGCTGCAGACACAGGCACACCGAGCTGAGCTCTCACTGACCCTCAGCCCTGCAGCCTGGCCGTTCCCCCGTGCTGCACCCCAGCACAGCAGCTGCAGAGCCCCCCTGGGATGACCCGGCCATCTCCAGCCCATCAGGCTCTTCCCTAGCCAGGCACCAGGACAAGGGCGTTCCTGCTCTCACCGGCACCAGCAGCAGCTCCTTCAGCCCAGCTTCCTCCCTGCCTGCCTGCTGCCCACCCTGCAGTGGAACCTGCCAAGGGGAAAGTGCCACTTCCATCCAGTCAGCTGCCCCAGGGAAACCACCCCATGGAAATTCTGTGCTCCACAATATCATTGTAAATTCCCCCACAGAAATTCTGTACTCCACAATATCAATGGAAATTCCCCCACAGAAATTCCATGCTCCACAATACCAATCCCCCATGGAAATTCTGTGCTCCACAATATCAATGGAAATTCCCCCACAGAAATTCTGCGCTCCACAATACCAATTCCCCCATGGAAATTCTGTGCTCCACAATACCAATCCCCCCACGGAAATTCTGGGTTCCACAATACCAATCCCCCATGGAAATTCTGTGCTCCACAATATCAATGGAAATTCCCCCACAGAAATTCCGTGCTCCACAATACCAATTCCCCCATGGAAATTCTGGGTTCCACAATACCAATTCCCCCATGGAAATTCTGTGCTCCACAATACCAATCCCCCATGGAAATTCTGTGCTCCACAGTACCAATTCCCCCATGGAAATTCTGGGTTCCACAATACCAATCCCCCCACAGAAATTCTGTGCTCCACAATACCAATCCCCCCACGGAAATTCTGTGCTCCACAATACCAATTTGGCTGATATGAGGACAACAGCCTCCGGGCATCACAGCTCATTTTACTGCACTCCCTCCCTCAGCAAACAATGTAAGAAAAGGTGAGCTGCAAGGGAGGAGGAAAAAACAAGAAGAATGAAAACCTTCCACAACTCAGACTGAACAGAAGTGGCATGCAAAACACCACCCAAAGCAAACAGGAAAAAAAAAAATTCATTAATACTGCATTTCAAGGCTGGCTTTAGCCTCCTGAGTGCAGTCTGAGTCCCTACAGATAGCAGCTGCTTGGCTTTGCATGAATGCTGGGGAGGAATTACACAGAAATCATAATAAAAGATGGAAGGGCTGCTCACAAAAGTGGATTTTTTTTCTCCCTGCATTTAATTTCCCGGCAGTGAGATTTATTTTTTTTATTTTTTTCCCCTCTTAAGCCAATTGAGACTCCAGCAGCAGAGCAGAGCGTCGCTGCAGTCAAGCAGTATTTAATTTGTATTACTGCTGAAGAGATCTGGGATGGCAGCACCAAAGAAGCGCTTCAAATTGTCTGGCCTAGCCTGTTGCACATCTTACTCAGCTTTTCTGGGTCCTTCACAGCACAGGAAACAGAGGATCCCTCTGGTCTGCAAATTGGCCAGAACAGTGCAAACAAATTACACGCACCAAGGGAGCAATGCCTCTGTTTCCCACTTCAATCATCTCACAGGATCCTGTTAAGGTATACAGCATACTCTAGGACATGCCAGATGAAGAGATTCTCTGAAAACACACAGCAAAACATTACCAAGCCCTCCATAAACAAGGCTGGAGTCCTTTCACCTACAGATCCTGAAATTCAGCTGAAAACAAGAGCAAAAAGCCTGCAGCAAAGCATTACTCAGCAAAGGCCACAATGGAGTTTAACAGGAATCCTGTTCAGGATGGGAAATCGGAAAGAAAAGACTGATTTGAGAGCAAAACACCCAGCTAGAACAGCCTTGCAGGAGCTCACCCTCCTGTGCTGCAGGGGGCAAACAAGCAGCTCTGTACAAACAGCTGGGTCTGCACCGGGCTCTCATCAGGGAGGGCAGGACAATGTCTCTGGAGCACCATCAGCTAGGCTGGATGGCCTGAGGAGATGTGCTTTCAGCCTGAATGGGCTTCAGCTGGAACCCCATCCCAACAGCACCACTGAGGTTTGGGGGAAAGGCACCGCAGTCAGCAGGAGGAGTGGGCAGAGGGGCTGCACATTTCAGAGAGGATATGCAGGTTCTGATAGCACCTGTGGCAGGGAGCATCCCTGTGAGAGCACCAGAACCATGGAGGGGAGCAGGGGCACAGCCCAGGGCAGCTCTCCTGCCCCCAGAGAGCCTCAGCTCCTCTCCCCACGCCCCTGTCCATGTGGGGCTCGGGACCCAAATGCCCCTTGCAGCCACCAGGACAGTGCCCTGTGCCAACCACTGCCCAGCAGCTCCCTGGGGCTTGGCCCAGCCTGAGACACAGCCCACAAGCAAAAATAAATATATATATTTAATGCATCTCTGCATTGCTTAAATGCATATTTAATGTGCATATATTGCAAGCATGTATATTTAATGCACACACAGCTACTGAAGTCACTGCAGCCCTGGGCAGAACAGGCTTTTCCTGACCCAGCTGCTGCCAGGGCGAGGGCAGCAAAGAGGAGACCTTTCAAAAGAGGCAAGTTTCAGTGTCCCCAGGCTACAAGTTAGTAAATCAAGCTTTAAAGCAGTTTGCCACTCACTGCCATCCCCTGCAGCACACAGCAGCCTGGCCGAACCTCAATATTGCTTGCTAATTGAAGTAGGAAAAAAAGATCTTCTTTACTTGCAGGAGGGAGGGAGCTGGCAGGGGCAGGGCTGCAGAGGTGAGCCAGGCTCTCCTGGTCCCACAGCATCACCTGTGGGGCTCCAAGCCCGGGCTGGACACAGGTGTGCTGGTTAGAACAGCACAGGCAGGTGAGGTCCGCAACACCCAAAACCAGCCCGTCCTTCCCAGAGCTCAGACAGCACAGAAATACTGCCAATATGAGCAGGGAGGAGCAGACTCCAGTCTAGATGCACAGGTAGGGCATTTTGCCAGGTAACACAGGCAATTGGGGTAACAGCACACTCTGTCACCCGGGGTCCAAGCTGCCTGGAAATTCCCCCTTCCCAGGCACTCCCCTGTCCCTGCAGGGCCAGCTCCTCTGCAGGTGGGGAGATGTTCCCCACCTGGCCAGCCCAGCACTTCCTGGCAAAGGGTTTAACCTCCCAAGGGAGCACAGTCCCACAATGGCAGGAGTTACTCACCTGGGACAGGAGATGCAAGCTTGGTGCCATGGCAGGAAGATGCTCACAGGGACCAAACCTGCACTGCTAAAAACATGATCACTGGCAGACAACGACTCATCTGGGTGTGAAGGTTTCATCTGACTTACACCGTGAATGCTCTCCATCAGCTCTGCTTTAACTAACACTTAAAACAATAAATCTCTCCACTAGAGACAGCTACAGCCAGAACACAGCAGTTTTAATCAGAAAGGAAACACATAAACCAAAGGCAACAGGATGAAATTAAAGGCAAGGCTGAAAAGCTTGTTATTAATAGATGTCCTGTTTGCTTTTACAAATTTTCTCATTAAAAGCAAATTGCCATGTCTTCAGCTGCAGCTCCACTCAGCTCAGCTCCAAACCTCTCCTGCACAGCCCAAACAATCATCATTACTCCTAGGAAAACACCAGCTGGGGACAAAAAGTGGCATGGAGGGAAGAAGAAAACACAGCCAAGACTCATTAGTCTGCACAGAAAAGTTTCAGCATGGCCCAGGTTTAATTAGAAGCATCACTTATCATTAATGTTTGACCGGTGCTTTCCAGCCCTCCCTGGAGCCATTCCCAACTTCCCAAACTTGAACTGAACACATGCAGCTGTTTATCCCAGGCCACGCTTTTGCTTTTTGTTTGATTTTTATTTATTTTTAGCCAAATGGCTGAGCTATTTCTGGGAATAAGGCTACAGTGAGCAGACAGTTAAAGAGGAAACGGTTACAGGAATTTCACAAACCCCCGTGTCCCCCAGAACCTGAGAAACTCCCGTGCCCCCATTTTCCAGGGAAGGAGCAGCAATGGGGATTGCAGCCGAAGCTCTCTGCAGCCCCAGCTTCCCCATTTGAGCCTCCCTTGACCTCTCTGTGGTCAAGCACGGGCTGCCCTGTGGCTGCTGCAGGGGAACTGCCTGAGCACAAGGGACGCTGCCGTCACGCCAAACACATCTCACAGAACACAATTCCAGCAACTTTCATGACAATTTCAAGGGGTTTCATTGAAATCTGTGCTCTTTTCAAATGTGGGATTTTCCCCAGCAGATTTCTCTGTGCCACCTGGTGTCCCAGAGACACCCCAGCCCCAGCCTCTGCTGCTCGCAGGTTTTTGTCACACCAATGAAAGCAAACACTTCTGCAGAAGCTGGCATCTGACATGCAGCCTCACCCTCCAGGTGCTAACAGGGCTGGACTGGGAGGAAGAGACAACTCCTACAGCTTCCAACTCCGAACCGTAATCATCTTTATTATTAGAATGGGAACTGCAATCACACACTAATGTTTGGTTCACACTCTATGGGAAAAAAAACAAGTGTGAAAGGAAATCACAGATGTGTAATAAAATCTATTTTTGCACACAGAGCACACTTGCTGCACATCCTAAAGATGGGAGTGTGAATCAGCATCCTCCACCACAGCCTGGGACAGCTCCCACACCCCCTGAGCTGGGCAGGGACAGCCCCACAGTGCCCAGTGCCCCCCAGGGGCTCCCCCCAGCCAGCCCTGCCCCTTCTCCCCTATTCCCAGTGCCAAATTCACTTCCCATCTCAAGAGTGACTTTGGGCCATGCCCCTTTTTCAGCCTTTTTCTGAACAGGTCTCAGTGGGGTGGGTATCTTCAGGTAGGACCTGCCCCACAGGGCCCCATGCCCAAGCTGGGGTACCCACGGCTGGCACAGCACAGAGGGATGAGGGAGCCCCATGCCCAAGATGGGGGTACATGCCTGCTGGCACAGCACAGAGGGATGCCCAAGCTGGGGTGCCCACTGCTGGCACAGCACAGAGGGATGCAGAGAGCCCCATGCCCAAGCTGGGGTGCCCACGGCTGGCACAGCACAGAGGGATGCAGAGAGCCCCATGCCCAGGCTGGGGTGCCCACGGCTGGCACAGCACAGAAGGATGCAGAGCCCAGCAGGAGCAGCAAGGGAACATCACTGCAGCCTGTGACAGGGCACAGAGGCACAGGCCCAGCCCAGGGACAGCCCTGCACACCCACCCAAGGGACACCTTGTTCCCAACACAGGCACACGGCGCTGAGAGCCAGCAGCGCCCAAGGAGCCCAGCCAGACACCAGGGATTTACCAGCACTCGGGCTGCAAAGAGGATCAGGCCCCAAGGTATTTAATTAACTGGAATAACACAACTAAGGTCCTATTGTTACACTCTGCACAAACACTCCAGCCAAAGAGTTTTGCTCCCAATTACAGACTGTTTGTTGTTTTCTCACTTATGCTGGGTTTGAACACAAACAGGAGAGAGCCAGGGCAAGGAGCTGCACTGACTGCAGACAGACCCAGCACAGAGCAGCAGCCCAGGGGCTCAGCCAGCAGCAGGCACCCCAAGAGCAGGGAGAGCACCCTGGGGTGCTTCCCCCACCACCCTGGGGTGCTTCCCCCACCACCCCAGCCTTCCTGCATCAGGAGCAGGGTCTCAGCTCCCGGGGCTCGCTTCCAGACTGGCCTTAAATAAAGGCAAATTGGGAGGAAAACTGCCAATAACAAGGGCATCAGTGAGTTCTCTTTCTGCATTCCTCCCTTATCTCTCCCCCAGCCCGGGCGGGCACTGCCCCCAGCCCTGGCAGAGCTGTGGCCCCGGGGCTCGGCGAAGAACAGGAGAGCAATAGGTGAGAAAAGCCCACTGTGATGCAGGCACAGGGAGCAGCACTGCCCAGCCAGCTGCCAGTGCACAATGCTGTGAGGAGCCCAGCCCAGCAGAGTGACCCCAAACCCCCCCTGGACACCCCCACACTTCCCCACCCCGCTCCTGCACCCTCCCACAACAGCCGTACGAGCAGCAGGAGACTAAAAATAAGACTCCAGTGCTAGAATCTGTTTCCAAAAAAGAATTAAAGTTATATTTCAAGTTGACAGTATCTCCTAAAAGTGGATTAACCATGGCAATTCAATCCCACCTCCCCGCAGTGATCCCAGCCCCACTCTTCCTGTGGCAGGGATTATTTCGGTGGTGCAAATCAAAGTTCAGAATCCAATTTGTTTCTGAGAGCATCAGTCTGCACCCCCAGGTAGCTGTGCAGATCCACATGCACCACTCGACCCTTCCTGCTCTTCTCACCATCCCATCTCATACCCTATGCAGGATCAGAGTTTATAGGAGGGAAAACCAGAGCCACAGTCATGCTGATAGGGCAAGTCACCTCCATTGTGCCTAAGCTGTGAGTTACAACTGAAAACGGGATTTTGACTATCTCTTGGTATTTGTGAGCCCCAGGCAGAGACCACACAGTGAAGAGGTTACAGCGCTTGTCTGAGCGGCCCTATGGGACCCCAAGTGCCAGCAAATCTGCAGCCTTTAATAACTGCAGTGAACTCCTGCAATGCCACGGCCACAGGATGAGCCTCCCTTGAGCAGCACTGCCCATGCAGGAGCGAGGGCCAGGCAGCACCTCAGGATGGCTCAGAGCCTGGCACAGGCTGCCCTGCTCTCCCATGGAGCAGGAGGGAGAGGGCTGGCCCAAGGCTACCGTGGCAGCCCGCAGGGCTGGGGACAGGGCACGAGCTGCTCTATCAGCCAAGGCTGGTATGGGGGACCCACAGCACTTGCACCAGCCTGATAAACTGCTCCACGCTGCTGAAGTGCTGCTCACAAAGCCAGGAGGGGCAATCAGTGCCTAACACGACACCAACACTGCAGCTGACCTGGCACTCGGTCCTGGGCCCTGAACAGAGCTGCTCCTCCAGCCACAACACCTCTCTACCCTTCCAAAGGGCTGCTCCTCCAGCCACAACACCTCTCTACCCTTCCAAAGGGCTGCTCCTCCAGCCACAACACCTCTCTACCCTTCCCAAGGGCTGCTGCCACAGCCACAACACCTCTCTACCCTTCCAAAGGGCTGCTCCTCCAGCCACAGCACCTCTCTACCCTTCCCAAGGGCTGCTGCCACAGCCACAACACCTCTCTACCCTTCCCAAGGGCTGCTGCCACAGCCACAACACCTCTCTACCCTTCCCAAGGGCTGCTCCTCCAGCCACAACACCTCTCTACCCTTCCCAAGGGCTGCTGCCACAGCCACAACACCTCTCTACCCTTCCCAAGGGCTGCTCCTCCAGCCACAACACCTCTCTACCCTTCCCAGGGGCTGCTCCTCCAGCCACAGCACCTCTCTACCCTTCCCAAGGGCTGCTGCCACAGCCACAACACCTCTCTACCCTTCCCAAGGGCTGCTCCTCCAGCCACAACACCTCTCTACCCTTCCCAGGGGCTGCTGCCACAGCCAGCCCTGCACAGAGCCTTTGGAAATACCTGGGCTGTGCAGGGATGGTGTCTCTGCACCCCAGAGGACATCACACCCCAGCAGCACTGAGCATCTCCTCTCCACACCGAGGGACCCAGAGGTGACACAGGGACCGTGTGGGACCCCGGGCAGGGCAGGGGCTGCTCCTCAGCCGTCAGGAGGGTGCTGGGTCCAGCAGCCAGGCAGGCACCTCCAGCACCCGCTCACAGCAAGCAGCCACCCGAAAAAGCTCTGTATGAACCCGGCGGAGATGCCTCAAACCACAAACGCCTCTGACATGAGTGGCACAAAAACTGCCGCCGGGCTGGGCGGGGAAGGAAGCACTCAGGGCAGAGCTGAACCCAAAAGGCATCAAAGCCAGTCAGGGCACTGAGTTTCCATCTCATCTATCTGTCCCCGAGGCTGCAAAACAATGGCTGAGGTAGGTGTGTTCTCCACAGGGCTAACCCAGAGCCTGCCACAGAAACACCGCCTACAAACAGAAAACCGACCCAAAAATCAAACCCTTCCCTGCCCAGCTCCGCAGAGCTACCTCCAGACTTAACAAGGCGACTTAGAGTCCCTTGTGCTCCAAGTCTGGAAAAAATATCTCGCTCCAAAGCAAAAGCGAACAGGAGAGCGCGACTCGGGCCTGAGGGCAAAGTCAGTAACCGGGAGCGCCCCGGGAGCGGCCCCGGAGCCCCGCACGGTGCTGGGGCTGTGTCACAGCACACACACAGCACACCCAGCTCCACGGCACGGTGCTGGGGCTGTGGCTCAGCCAGGCCAGCCTATTCCCAGGGCAGCTTTCCGGCCCCTCGGCCCAGAGCTGCCCAGCTCCATGGCACGGTGCTCGGGCTGTGTCACAGCACACCCAGCTCCATCGCAGTGTGCCCGGGCTGTGTCACAGCACACACACAGCACACCCAGCTCCACGGCACGGTGCTCGGGCTGTGTCACAGCACACACACAGCACACCCAGCTCCATGGCACGGTGCTCGGGCTGTGTCACAGCACACCCAGCTCCATCGCAGTGTGCCCGGGCTGTGTCACAGCACACCCAGCTCCATCGCAGTGTGCCCGGGCTGTGTCACAGCACACCCAGCTCCATGGCACGGTGCTCGGGCTGTGTCACAGCACACACACCGCACACACACCGCCCCAACTCCAGGAACTTCGCTAACTACGCACTGCGCAATCAATGACACTGCTGAACAAACAGCAGCGCCTGGAACGACGGTAAAACACCGCGTTTCGCACATTTGCTGCGGAAAAGGAAAACATGAGTAATTACAGAGCCCAGGCCAAGCAGTGAGGTGACGGTGAAATCTCCGAGCAGCCCGTGTGGCAGCGGGCAGGGACCGGGATGGAGCCGGCGGGGGCAGAGCCGCATCCCGCCCCGAGCAGGAAGAGCCACGCGGTCCGGGCAGCGCTGCCGGCCGGGGAAGCGCCCTCCGGCAGCTCCGGGAGGAAAAAACAAGGTCTGGGCTCTGGCAGCAAAGCGAACTTCTGGAGGGCTCGCAGGGTCGGACGGAGCCGCCGCGGCGGGGCCGGGGCCGCGGGCGGACCCCGCGGGGAGGGGGATGCGGGAGCCCCGCGGGAGAACGGCCCCAGCACACGGCAGGGAGAGAAAAACAGCGAACTTTGCCCGCCCGCGCCCCGGCCCCGCACTCACCAGGCGGCTGAGGCTGCGGCGGAGCATCGCGGCGGCGCCCGGCCCCGCCGCGCTCACGGCCGCATCGCCCGGCCCGGCTCCGCTCCGCTCCTAGAGGGGCTGCGGGCCGCGCCGCCGGCCCCGCTCCGCTCCGCGCTCCATGCCGCCGGCCCGGCCCGGCCCCGCTCGGCCCCGCTTTGTCCCGCCGCTGGAGGCGGCGCCGCCGCGCCCGGAGCAGCCTGGGAGCAGCGCCGGCCCCGCCAGGCCGCCAGGGGGAGCCACCGAGCCGGGCCGGGGACACGGGAGGGGGACACGCGGGGACAGGGCAGGGGGGACACGGCAGGGGGGACAGGGCAGGGGGGACAAGGGACACGGGGACAGGGGAGGGGGGACACGCGGGGACAGGGGAGCGGGGACAGGGCAGGGGGGACAGGGCAGGGGGGACAAGGGACACACGGGACACGGGAGGGGGACACGCGGGGACAGGGGAGCGGGGACAGGGCAGGGGGGACAAGGGACACACGGGACACGGGAGGGGGACACGCGGGGACAGGGGAGGGGGGACACGGCAGGGGGGACAAGGGACACACGGGACACGGGAGGGGGACACGCGGGGACAGGGGAGAGCGGGGACAGGGGAGAGCGGGGACAGGGGAGAGCGGGGACAGAGGACACGCGGGACACGGGAGGGGGGGACAAGGGACACACGGGGACAGGGGACACACGGGGACAGGGCAGGGGGAAACAGGGGACACACGGGGACAAGGGGCACACGGGGACAGGGGACACGAGGGGACTTTGCAGCCTCCTGGCCCAGAGCTGCCAGCAGTCCCTGGTGCCTCCACCCTTCCTGCAGCGCTCAGGCTGAACACAAACCCCCTTCCCCATGCTGGGACAGCGCAGGGGGGAGTAAAACTCCCCTGAAATGCTTCCTCCAGGAACCTTCTCCCTACTCGAGCAGGCACAGAGCACGAGAATATAAACGTAAACCACCAAAACTGAAAATGACCAGATGTCACCTAAAAAAGTCTGCATGTTTTTGTTGTTTTCAGCACCCAATTGAAAAAGACCAGACGTAACCTAACAAAATCTACATGATGTTATGTTTTCAACATCAAGTTGAAAAGGACGAGCTGTAGCCTAACAAAACTTACATGTTTTTATTATTGTTTTCAACATCATTATTGCCCAGCAAAGGAACAGCCTTTTCTGGAGCAATATCCTCTGCAGCAGGGCAGGGAGCTTCCCTGGGCTGTCCTTGCTGACAGCTCCGAGCACCTCCAGGAACCTGCCCACGCAGGTTCCACCAGCCCCGTGCCCAGGTGCCCCTGCCATCTCAGCAGATTGCATTGCTCCCGCTTTAAAGCCAGCTTCCTCCTGCAAACTGAGCAAAACTCACCTTGAGGCACCACTACTGGGCCTAGAGAGCAGCTCTGGCAGCTTCCAGAGGCCCGGAAAACACAGATTTTTTTTTCACTTTGCATTTCTAAAGTGAGAATAGCATCATACTGATTTACCAAGGCTAAAGCGGTCCCATTTGCTCTGCAGTGGCACCCACTGTCTGGCAGTTCCACACGGTGTGACACATCCCAGCCTGCCCCAGCACCAAAATAGCAGTCAGGTGTCGGGCAGGCAGGAGCTTTGGGGGGTTTTTAACCCCAGCTCTCCCAAGGCAGCAGGCAGAGGGATCAGGGAGGGCTCCACAGCCCTGCAGGGCAGAGCAGCGTTCCCAGCGCTCACCTGCATCCCAGGGGCAGCCCTGCCACGGCTCCCCGTGCAGCTGGGCTCTTACTCACCTTCCCGCACAAAGGCCTCCTCACCACAACAGAGGAAACCAGAGAACAATGCCAGCCGCTTTAAAACAACCAAGGGCAATTGTTAAACGTCTCCAAAGAATGCCCAACCAGTTTGGCTGTAGAGTTCCCTCCCCCACAAAGCAGCAGAGCACTGAAGTCAGACCAAGCTACCCTGCAGCTTTTGCCTGGCTTTTTGGGTACTTTCCTGGTGTTTTTCTGGCCTGTTTGTGTTGGCTGGAAGAGGGAGCTGTTCTCAGACACTTTTCCTGTGGCAGGGCTCCGTGGTGGGTGCTGAACAGACCAGAAGAGCCCAGCCTTTGGGGTTTGACCCCTGCAAGTCCCCAAAGGCCCACGCAATCTGGCTCACCTGGCCCACAGGAAAGCAGCTCTGTTCTCTCCTCAATGAGCTGCTACAGGTACAGCTGCTCCTCACCTTCCACCTGATTCGATTGATCAGGAGAGTTGGTGTCACCAGCAGAGGAACCCATGCAGCTGCACTTGTCCTTACAGCTCCTGTGCCATACAAACTGCAGCCCCTACACGGTTAATTTGAAATTATAATATCTTAATTTTTGTTAAGTTTGCAAGGATTAGAAGCAAAATGCAAGACTCGGACTATATCTAATCTTTAATTCGGTATCAATTATCTTTAATGCACTGCCACCAGGGACAGAGACCCTTTTCCAGGGAGCTCCCAGATGAAATAAGGGCAATCACAGCTGGGAGGAGCCACAGGTGAGGGCCTGCTCTCTGAAACTCGGCCCCAGCAGTGTCCTGCAGTGACCCAGATTGTTTAGATCCATCCATGTCCATGCTTGACCCCGAAGAGCCTCGGGCAGGGTTTCGCTGAGAGCTCCAGGCAGCTGCCGCCCCTCTGCTGCTGACACAGCGGCAGCAAAACCCCATCTCAGCAGAACAGCCCCGCAGAGAGGAAGCAAACAGCCCTGACGGGGCTTTTCCACAGCCTGGAACCGCCTGCACGGTTCCACCGCTGATTTGGTGGCAATTCTGTCGGCTCCCGGGTCTGTAGAGGGGAAATCTGCGTTAATGCGCCTTTCCCAGCCGTGCCCGGAGCTGTGCCCGGAGCTGTGCCAGCCCAGCCGTGCCCTGCCCACGGCAGGCACCACGAGGGGCTGTGCCCTGCGCCAGGGACAATTTAGCACCAACACAGCCCGGTTGGAGTCCATCGCCACTTCCACTGGCACCAAAATGAGCACAAAGCAATCGGTGCATCAGCCGAGCCTGGGCACACTGCAGCCCGGGCACGGACGGAGCAACGAGGGAGAGCCTTTACTCACAGCGTGGGTGAATCCATGAAATCCTCCCACAGAATCCTCCTCCTGGCCTTGTTTTGGCTGTTCTCGGCCATGGGGGTGTCGGAGTTCAGTCCCAGGCAGGAACCAGGGCCGGGCTCCCTCTGGCCTCGGGACCGCTCTAACACCGTTGTGGGTTTGGGGTTTTTTGGCTTTTTAAACATTTATTATTGCAGTGTTTGCGTCTTCTGCCATCGCGTGGCCATCGGAGGATAAAGCACTGCCAATAAAGCAGGCAATCGGCTATCCGTGTCTCTAAATACCGTAAGGATTTTGTAACATCCGATGTCGTGTGAAGTCAATGGAGATGCATTCACTCTCACCAAGTCCTTCCCACCGCCGAACAGGTACTACAGGTTTGTCTTTAGCCTGAAGTAGGTCTCGTTAACCAAGCGTGTGGGCTGGCACCTCACTTACTGCCAGGGCATCATCACCTGCCCAGTGAGTGCCTGCTCCTCACGCCGGGCAGGAGCGCCCGGGAGAAGGCAGGAAAAACCCATTGCTGAGGCACCCTGACAGCCAGGGCAGGGCCGTTCCAGCTGGGCAGGGATGTCATGCTCAGGGCTGCCCAGTGCCACCACTGCTGAGGCACCCTGGCAGCCAGGGCAGGGCCATTCCAGCTGGGCAGGGAGATCATGCTCAGGGCTGCCCAGTGCCACCACTGCTGAGACACCTGTCCCCTGGCAGCCAGGGCAGGGCCGTTCCAGCTGGGCAGGGAGATCATGCTCAGGGCTGCCCAGTGCCACCACTGCTGAGACACCTGTCCCCTGACAGCCAGGGCAGGGCCGTTCCAGCTGGGCAGGGAGATCATGCTCAGGGCTGCCCAGTGCCACCACTGCCGAGACACCTGTCCCCTGACAGCCAGGGCAGGGCCGTTCCAGCTGGGCAGGGAGATCACGCTCAGGGCTGCCCAGTGCCACCACTGCTGAGACACCCTGACAGCCAGGGCAGGGCCGTTCCAGCTGGGCAGGGAGATCATGCTCAGGGCTGCCCGGTCCCAGCTCTCTGGAAAGAGGCAGGGCTCTGTTGTGACCCACAGGTTCATCACAGCCCAAAAACAAACACAGAAAACCCCCACAAAGTGCCCCCCAAGCCTCTCCTAGAGCTGCACTGTGCATGGAAGGTGGGGTGTAAGGTCCGAGATGAGAGCTTGGGCACCAGGCAGGATTTATGCAGGTCGGGTATTTGGGCTGCAGTCTTGCTAAACTCAGCTGCACTGAAATCAGAGTGCAGTTTAAGGAGGTGAAAGATCTCTCACAGGCAAGGCCCGAGCTCTGATTGCTGCAGCTGACTTTCACATGAAAAGATTTGGCTAAGAAATTAGTTCTTGATCCCACACCCAGAGATATCCTGTAGCAGAAGCCCTAATTAATAAACACTGATAGGCTTCCTCAAGAGGCACTTTGTCCTTTTATTGTGAAATCACCTGTTCAAATATGCAGCAACTTACAGGGTGACAATCTATGAAAGAGAACACTAATTTTAGTTAACAAAATTCCCCTTTTTGAAAAGAAGACTTTCTTTTTCAGAGGAGGGGAAACCCAACAAGTATATTTGGTACATGACGTGACAAATTTATGTACTCAGACTCCAGCACATTTCCTGGTGCCTCAAGACAAACCTATCTACTAAATAAATTTGATTATATCCTTCTTCCTTCTGCCAGCAACGATGTCTCCAACAAGGCTCCTTTAACCTAGAAAGTTTTCATAGTTTCTCATTTTCCAGTCCTTTGTCGTCTCCCTCCTTACAAAGCACTAACAGCTTCCTTCTGGCCATCAAAAGAAGCTTAGGGAGTTATTGTCAATATGAATTCAGCTTTGTTTTTCAGTATATATGACAGGAAACTCTCCAGATCTCATTTTTGGTGTAACACAACAGAGTGTCTACAACGGGTAACAAAACATCCAAAAGAAACTCTGTGCACGGCTGCTCATTATTCAACATGTTGAGCTGCCTGCTACCACACATATTGCAATATTTTGAATGATCTCTGAAATGCCCTGGGCCCTGGTGTGCTCATCTGAATAAAGCTGAGCCACTTCCCAACACTCACGTTTGCACTGGGAACCTTCCACAAGCAGTGCTGGCACCCAGCCCACCCCGGTTAGTCAGAGGGTAGAACCTGCGAGCAGGAGAAAGTGTACATAGCAACGAGCTGCTCAAGTACAGAAACACCCACCCCAGGCTTTTATCAACCCTAGCACCCATTCCAGGGTTAAAATCCACTTACCTGCTTTACACGTGTTTATTTAGGTCTGTACATACTACAGCAGCTTTCGGACAGCAGTGGAACACAGGTCAGAGCCCACACCTCAGCAGCGCCTCCCAGAGCAAAGCCAAGGGGCTGCTCTGCTGGGCTGCGATTTGTTGTAATTGATTTTTGTACCTTTTTCACAAAGCCGGGAGGGCAGGGCTCCATGTGAGCCCCTCACCAGCCCAGAGCCCAGGCTCGGTGCCCAGGATTCCCCTCCCCTTTCCCGGGCCGTTTATGTGCCCCAGGGCAGGTGATGGGGTTTACAGATTTACAGTGGGAGGCACCCCACAGCATGTGTCCCATTCCGTTTGCCTTTCCAAACACCCATTAACCTGGATCACCTTGTAATTAATTCCCTTTACTGCCCTAAATCACTGTTCACATTCCAGTGTCAGAGGTGCTCTCAAAAACCACTCACTGGCTCCTTCTGTAAATCTGGGTTAATGAAGAGCAAAGAACTGCCATGTTTTTCACACATCACAAATCTCTGTCTCTCATTTCAGTTCTTTTCCTTTGTCAGGCCCGGTTGCTGATGGTTCTGCCACCCCACACTCCCCGATGTGTGGAGCAGGCTCCCTTCCCTGTCCTGCCCCTCAGAGCATCCTCACTGCAGCTGCCAGCAAGGCTGATCCCCAAAGGGTGTCTCCATCGCAGTCCTGGAAATGATCATGAGATCCACAATGCTTCCCACTGCCCTGGAAACTGTAATGTATGCGGAGGAAACCCCCAGGGTTTAGATTTTATTAACGCAGCAGTGGATGTAGAGCAGCAGAGGTGCCTGTACTCTCAGCCAGAGCTTGCCATGGGGAGCCTGCTGCCCTGCCCGTGTGTGGGGGGCAAACCAGGGGCTCTAGAGGAGGTTTCAGAGTCAGATCACCCCCATCCCTTTCTGGGGGGCTGTAACACAAAGTGTAGTGCTGGTGAGCCCTGCCGGCGTGCAGAAAGTGAAATGCAATGACCCTGGAGAAAGCACAGCAGGGCCGTGGGTGGAACTGGAGGGGCTGGCAGCCTCGGCACAGGGAGCCACCTTCCAGGCTCTCTGCAGCCTCTCCGTGCTGCCTGCAAGGACTGGGGGTGCCCTGGGCACAGGAGACTCGGTGGGCTTTGAACACTGACCGAGCAGCGCTCTTCTCAGAGGAGCAGCAGGCTCACTGCTCAACGTTAACTCCTGATAGTGATCACAGCCCTCAGGAAACAACACAATTGTGCAAAGCAACCTCGGCATGAGGGGCTGGGAGGTGTGTTCCCACGGCACTTGCTGAAACATCCCTTCATCATCTCCTGGCAGCACACAAACAGCATCGACCCGGGCAGAGCCCAGCCAGGCTCAGACTCCTCCATCTCTGGCTCTCCATCCTTCAGGCTCAGAATGGCCCGGGCTGTGCACAGAGCTGCTGCTGGCCCTGCTGGGTCTCTGCGAGAGCAGCACAAGAGCTGCAGAAATGCAGCACTCACACACCACTGCACAGCAATGCAGCCACAGCCCGGGTGAGGCACCACGACAGTGCTGGTGGCACCAGGCACAATATTTTGCCTACCCTGGCACTCCTGAGTCAGCTTATCTGGAAACTGGAAAGGAAGGGTTAGATAGATAATATGCAAGTGCTGAAATGCAAAGCAGGGCTGCGTCACCCAGCTGGCACCCTGTAGAAAGTGCTGTTGGTGCAACGCACAAGAGATAGAAAATGTGTTCCTCCAGAGCAGCTGCTGAGGCACTGCTTCCTGCTTCCTGCACCTTTGGAGCTCCAGCATTTTCCAAAAAACCCAAAATTCGTGAGAGCCACCATCTCCTTTTTGGTCCCCACTTTGCCCGGTACCCCCAGCTCCCACACCCCAGGGAACTCCACCACACTGAGACAGGTGTTGCTGAAAGTGCTGTATTTACAGGGCAGTATCAACTTCTGCTGCTGTTATTTACAGTCTATTTACAAATAACCCCCGAGTCAGAGCTTTATGGCAGGCTGGCAAGGCAGAGCAGCCACTTTCTCTTCCTTTCACTTTCCAGCCCTGCCCAGGGAAGGGCTCCCTTGATTTGCCTTCCCCTGGTGGGCAGAGGCAGAGCCCGTTAATGAGTAACAGGGGAGCAGAGGTGACTAACGCACACCCCAGCTTCCAGCGCTGCCTGCTGCAGGTGCCACGAGAAAAACACCAACCCTGCACTCCAGGTGGAGTGTTTCCAGGGCTGAGGGCAGCTGTGCCTGCCGTGCAGCCTGGCAGACACGGTGTGTCACAGGCTGTGCTCGGACACGTGTGCTGCTGCTGCTCTGCACACACAGTGTGTCACAGGCTGTGCTCAGACAGGCGTGCTGCTGCTGTCCCGAGTCACCTGCAGCAGCAGAGGACCAGGTTGCCAGCCACAGTGTCCCTCCTGGAAGGGTGGCAGGGTGACTCCTGGGTATGGAGCCTCTGCCACCAGCTGCCTTTGAATGTAAATGTTCACTGACCGGCTGCAGGGTGCACAAACACGGGCACCACCTTCCTGCAGCGTGGGAAGCGGGTCCCGAGCCCTGCCAGATGCGGAGCTCCTCTGCAGACTGCCCAGGGCTGCCCTCCCTGGGTCACCAGCAGGGAACGGGACCGTGCCGGGCAGCGGGCAGGGAGTGCCGGCCCGGGTCAGCCCTGACCTGCGAGCGCAGCTCTCCCCGGCGCGGGGCAATAAAAGGGACGAGCTTTCCCCTGGCGTTTGCTCGGATCTCCCCCTCCACACAGACCGATCTGTGTTTCGTCGGAGTCTTCCAGGGAACGCTAACAGGGGGCAGCAAGGGGCCGGCTGTTCCCTTTTCACTCGGGGCTGCTGCCAGAGGCGTTTTACGAAGGGACTTTTGGCTGGCCCTGCGGATCCCTGGTTTTCAGCCGCGCAGGGACAAAGGTGCAGTTTGTGCCCCGGGACCCCTTTCCCAGCTCTGCCCTGCCCTGCAGCCCCGCTCCTCGGGGCCACAGCCCGCGCTCGGTGCCTCCCTGCTCAGGGAGCGATGGCCGACGGCTGCTTCCTCTGCTGCTGCCTCATCTTCAGAGCCAGCATGGCCCGGCGGTACAAGTCTGGGAACAAGGGGGCAGTCAGGCCCTGGGCTGGGCCAGCTGCACGCAGCCTGTGCTCAGTGAGGGCTGCGGGGACAGCCCAGACCCAGCACAGGCGCTCGGGTGGCCTCCCTGCATCCCACCCGACGGCAGGGGCAGCAGCATCTGCCCCACAGCAGCATCTACCCCACAGCAGCATCTGCCCCACAGCAGCATCTGCCCCACAGCAGCATCTGCCCCACAGCAGCCCCCAGCCCCACAGCAGCATCTGCCCCACAGCAGCATCTGCCCCACAGCAGCATCTGCCCCACAGCAGCATCTGCCCCACAGCAGCCCCCAGCCCTGCAGCAGCATCTGCCCCACAGCAGCATCTGCCCCACAGCAGCATCTGCCCCACAGCAGCCCCCAGCCCTGCAGCAGCATCTACCCCACAGCAGCATCTGCCCCACAACAGCCCCCAGCCCCACAGCAGCATCTGCCCCGCAGCAGCATCTGCCCCACAGCAGCCCCCAGCCCCACAGCAGCCCCCAGCCCTGCAGCAGCATCTGCCCCACAGCAGCCCCCAGCCCTGCAGCATCTGCCCCACAGCAGCATCTGCCCCACAGCAGCCCCCAGCCCTGCAGCAGCCCCCAGCCCCACAGCAGCATCTGCCCCACAGCAGCATCTGCCCCACAGCAGCATCTGTCCCACAGCAGCCCCCAGCCCTGCAGCATCTGCCCCACAGCAGCTCCCAGCCCTGCAGCAGCCCCCAGCCCTGCAGCATCTGCCCCACAGCAGCATCTGCCCCACAGCAGCATCTGCCCCACAGCAGCGCCCAGCCCCGCAGCAGCCCCCAGCCCTGCAGCAGCGCTTGTCTGTGCCCGTGTCCCCACACCAAGCCCCCCATGGTCAGTGTCCCTGCACAGCCCGCTGCCAGCAGGCCAGAGCCTGGTGCTTTCAGCAAAATCTGTCCTGAGAAATACCAACCAAAGGTGCTTGAGACCTCCTCACGCTGCTGCTCCAGAGAAGGTTCCCGAGACTTGATTTTATTCTTGATTTTCTTCTTTTTTTTCTTTTTCATACTCTGTGCTGAATAGAGAAATACAAAATTTCAGGCACCACACACCTGAGCAAGGGTGCCTTTGTCACCAAACCAGCTGAGAGCACTGCTGGTGGCAGGAGTGCAGTCCTGCATTGCACCATCCCCTGTGGAGGTGCTCAGGGGTGTCTCCTCTTCCCCTCTGGATCCCTGACCCGGCTGTGCACTCAGCTGGGCTGCAAGCAGAGCTGATGGAGGTGGCGGCCACCAGTGCGCAATATTCGGTGACACTGCCAGGCCCGGCCACCTCCCTTGGGGTGGCTCTGGGGTCCTGCAGGGCTGGCAGCCCCCTCAGTCCCCTCTCACCTGGGTGCGGGGTGCCCGTCCCGACGGCTGAGGGCTCCTCCTGCCCGACCCTGTTGGGGAGCAGCAGCCCCCCGGCAGCCCCTGCTCCCGGCCCCTCCGGCTCCTCGGCTGGGCCTGCCTGCCCCAAGCCCTTCTTCTTCACCTTCACCTTCCTCTTCCTCCTCCTGGGGCCCTTGGCGCTCTCCTCCTGCCAGGGAAGGGGGATGAGGGGAGGCGGCAGAGCCCCTCTCGCCCCCGTGCATGCCGGTCCCATCGCTCCCTCGCTCACCAGCGGCAGGAGGCGGCAGCCGGGGCGCACGGCGCGGGGCTCCCCGTTCTCCTCGCCGGGCAGCGGCCGGTGCCTGCGGGGGGAGCGCAGCGGGGTGAGGCCGGGCGCTGCGGGGGGAGCAGGGCCGGCACAGGGCCGCGGATCCCCGGCACTCACCTGCGGGCGGGCGGGCGGCCGCGGGCGGCCCGAGGGGCGGCGGGAGGCACCGGGGCGGCGGCGGCGGCGCGGAGCAGCCAGCGCAGCCCCTGCAGCGTGGTGCGGGCCGGGCCGGCGGGCGGGACCCGCTTGGCGACACACGGCTCCTGCGGGGAACGGGAGAGCGGGGATCGGCGCGGGGAGCGCTGCGGGGGAACGGAGGGGGAGCGGGAACGAGGGCTGGGAGCGGGGAACGGGAGCGGGAGAGGGAACGGGAGAGGGAGCGGGAACGAGGGAACGAGGGCTGGGAGCGGGGAACGGGAGCGGGAACGAGGGCTGGGAGCGGGGAACGGGAGAGGGAGCGGGAACGAGGGCTGGGAGCGGGAACGGGAGCGGGAACGGGAGCGGGAGCGGGAACGGGAGCGGGAGAGGGAACGGGAGCGGGAGCGGGATCGGGCAGGGGGAACGGGAGCGCCCAGAGGGGGCAGCGGGAGCAGGGACCGGGAACGGGAGCAGGGCCAGCCCCGCACTCACGATGCGGCACGGAGAGCGGTGCTCGTTGACCAGGCGCTCCAGGCACAGGCGCTCGATCAGCTCGCAGGGCAGCAGCGCGGCCGGCGCGTCCTGCTTGTTGGCCAGCCTGGGGCACGGCGGGAGCGGCCGTCAGAGCTCGGCGTGCCCTATCCCGTCTGCCTGCGCTCAGGTGGAGCACTGCCCCAGCCTCACCTGGCACCGAGCCCCCTCCTCACCTCTCCTCCTCCCCACGGATGCTCCGATGTCCCGGACACCGCTGGGGCGCTCGTGTCCCCGGGGCACCGCATCCCGCAGCCCGCGACCCTCGGGGTCCCGCTCCGCCCCTCGCCCCCAGCTCACGGCCTCCACCCCGATCTCACAGCAAGAGCGGCTTCCCGGACGCATCGGGGTGGCTCAGGACGCGGCCCAGCACCTTGCGGGCCTCCTCCATCCGCGCCAGGTCAGCGGAGTCCAGCACGAAGAGCAGCCCGTGCGCCTCGCTGTAGTGGCTGCGCCAGGCGCTGCGGGAGCGCTGAGCCCCGGGCAGGTCCCGCAGCGTCACCTCGAACCTGTCCAGCCGCAGGCGGCTCTGGCCGGGCTGTGCCCCGGGCAGCGCCTCCCCGGGCAGCGCTGCGTGGGGAGAGCGCGGGGCTGGCACAGGGAGCCGGGAGCGCCCCCGTGCCTGCGCCCCTCTGCCCCGCCACATCCCCGCTCCCACCCCGGCGCTGCCCGGACACGCCGGGCCCTGCGCCCGGAGCGGCCCTGGAGCTCGGGAGTTCGGTCCTTTGCTTCCACAGGACCGCAGAGCCGCTGCCCCGTCTGGGCCGGCTCTGCGCCGCTCCTCACCTCTCTCCATGTCCGCGATGACGGAGGTTTTCCCCGCATTGTCCAGCCCCATGACAAGGAGGGTCACCTTCCTGCGAGCAACAACAGCGGCTGAGCCCCCCAGGAAAGGCTCTGCTCCCTGGGGACAGTGACCTAACCCTAACCCCGGGCAGGGCACCCTGCCCATGGCGCTGCATTTCAGCAGGAGAGGGGCAGGACGGTGACACAGGCTCTGTCTCAGCTGGGGACGAGTGCAGGGACAATCCCTGGTGAAAGGGAGACGGTGAGGACGGGCACAAGTGCCTGGAGCCACCCCAACACCGTGGGACAGCCACGCTGCAGAGCCTGCAAGGTGCTGCCCATGGCAAGGATTTGTTTTCAAAGCATAAAAGGTTAAGCGATTATATGCACAGGCCAGCATGATCCTTCCTTATATGCAGTCAGTAATTACACCTCCCTTGCAGTACATTTTGAGCATACACAGGTAGGGAAAGGTTGCAAGGATGATTTTATGAGCTTCTGCCTGGACTCAGGAGTTTTTCCTGTTACTGAACAGTGCTGTCCACTCTCCAGCAATGTGATCCACCAGAGGCACACATGCAACACTTTCTCTGCCACTGACAAGCCACTACAGCTATTTGCAATACCATTTTCTTCCCTAAACATACAGAGCAGTAGAGGTGGCACAGCTCCACCTCCAGAATTACAGCAGGTGAAGTAAGGTGTCCTCTGGAGGGAGAGGAGCATAAACCTCCTTGCAGCGCCGTCCCAGGGAATTAGGCTGGATGCCCTGACGCATGCAAACAAGGCAGGTGTTTCAGTCCATCCTGCCCAGCTTTCCTGGGGAGCTGCTGACTCTGCAGAGCCAGGATCCCCCTGGAACCATCCCTGCAGTGCTTCCCTGCCCAGCCTGCTTCCCCACCTGCTGCAGGGGCAGTGGGGACACCTGTGTGCCCCGCTCAGCACTCTGGGCACAGTTTGGGCACCTGTCTTCCCCTGTCACCACCCTGGTGACACCCAAAACACACGGGTAAATACCATCACCACTGGGAACCCCGGAGCGGGCACAGGGACCTACCTGACGGGCTCCTGCATGGCCTGCAGCCACGAGCAGCAGTGGGAGAAGAGGTGGAACATGGTGTGCAGCCCTGCTCCGAGGGGCAGCCCCTCTGCAGCCCCCACGACGTGAGCAGCCCAGCGTGTCCCTGTGCTTCATCCTCCTCTGGGCTCCCTCTTCATGCCAGGGAACATCTCATCCTGGGTGCCCTGTCCCATGGCACAGCACTGCTGCCTCCAGTCCGGTGTGCACACGCCAACCTGGAGAAAAATCTGTCCTGGGCAATGCCCCATGGGCACAGACCCTGCTCATCAGGGGTGCCACTCAGTGTCTCACCTGCTCATCCCCGCTGCGCAGCCTCTGCTCACATGCCCTTTGCGTAGCAGCTGCTTAAACCTAATCTGGATTTAAATTACTTACTCCTGCAGGCTCCTTAATCCGGGTGGGTCGGGCCAGGCCAGTGGCCGCAGGGACAGGGCTGTGGTGGCACTGCCACGCTGGGTGGCACTGACCCACCCGCCCCAGTGAACCCCGTGTCCCACTGCTGCTGGGGTGACCCACCCACCCCACTGACACTGCCTGACAGCCCCGGGGGCTGAGCCGGGGGGTCCTCTGAGGAGCAGCATCTCTGATGTTTGTGTGCAGCCCCTCCCAGGGAATGTGAGCACAGCTCTGCTGCCCACCAGGGTCCCCTCTGAGCCGGGCTGGGGACAGCACTGCTCACCGTGTGTGCTTTGTGCCCTGCAAAGCACTGAGTGGCAGCAGGCCCTGTGCCCCCAGGGGTGCCAACAGCAGCCAGCCCCAGCAGGAGCCTGCCTGGTGGAGACCCTCAGACCGTGGGGCAGGGAGTGCAGGAAAATGGGGCCAGCTCCTCGATGTCCATCTCTGAAGCTCTTATCTCGCTTCTCAGGTTTCCTGCTCCTTTTCCCAGCCAGAGCTGCCCTCCCTGGCTGGCTGCCACTGGTGTGTGTGGAGGAGTCACACTGGGATGTGTGAGCTGCAGGAGCTCTGCGAGGGGGCAGTGGAGTCAAGGGGACAAAGATCCTCCAAAAGCCATGCCCAGGGGCAAACAGGGAGCCTGCAGCCTCACATCAGCTGTGCCAGAGCACCCAGCACCAGCAGCACCCCCTCAACCAGCTGGGCACCAACCACGAGCCAAAGATGCCGAGACGCTGCCCTGGGCCAGGGTGCCAGCCCAGGATGGGCACGGCCCCAAGCCCTTCCCTCAGCCCCTGTGACCTGGCTCTGCGCTCTCCCCAGCCCCAGGCCCTTCCCTCAGCCCCACACACTGCTGGGAGCTCAGCCCGTCCTGGGCAAGGGAGGGGCCCCAGTTCCACCCAGTTCCACGCCACGGGCAGGCAGCCGTGCAGGGTTAATGGTTGGTGAAGCTGCTGTTCTGATATCACAGCCAGGTGCCACATTTGGGGTGACTGCTCGCCCCTGTGCTGGTGATGGCAGGGCAGTGGCAGCACCTCCCCGTGCCCATCCTGGTGGCCTTTCCCAGTCGGTCTGTGCCTGTGCCAGGAGGCTGCAGGGAGCAGTGGGCAGGGCAGGTTCACACCCAGCGTGGGCTGCGATGCTTTTTGCAGAATAGCTGAATGAGAGCTGTAATGATCTGCTCCAAGTGTCAGCTCTTGCCTCTGTGTGTGGGGGTGGCACTGCAGGGACAGCCCAGCAGGGACAGGAATGTGCACTAGCATGACCACAGGTGCTATAAATAGGGAAGGGCCGTGTGTCAGGCGGCCCTGAGGGGCAGCAGGATCTGCTCTCCCTCTGGCACCAGTGCATCCTGCATCCAGGCATCTCTGAACACTTGGGGCGCCACTGCTTTCAAAATAAGTGTCCAAAATCCCTGGTGAGACCAGAGCTGGGCACAGGGAACCCCCCAGAAGCCTGAGGCAGCTCCAGGTCACGCCATGCACACACACACAGGATCAACAGCCAGGAAAACCTCAAAATCCACCCCAAATCTGGTGAAAGCCACACTCAGCTCCAGGGAAGGGGCACGAGGGCTGAGCCCACATTGATGTGAGCTCTGCTGTGAGCTCTGCTGTGAGCTCTGCTGTGAGTTCTGCTGTGAGCTTTCCTGTGAGCTCTGCTGTGAGTTCTGCTGTGAGCTTTCCTGTGAGCTCTGCTGTGAGTTCTGCTGTGAGCTCTGCTGTGAGCTCTGCTGTGAGTTCTGCTGTGGGTTCTGCTGTGAGCTCTGCTGTGGGTTCTGCTGTGAGTTCTGCTGTGAGTTCTGCTGTGGGTTCTGCTGTGAGCTCTGCTGTGGGTTCTGCTGTGAGTTCTGCTGTGAGTTCTGCTGTGGGTTCTGCTGTGAGCTCTGCTGTCAGCTCTGCTGGGGCGGTGCCCAGGACAGGCGTGGGCGCTGCCCCTGTGCCCCCACACCCACCCAGGGCGCAGCCACCCTCAGAGCCCTGCCAGGTGCCCGGGCCTCCCCGGGCGGTGCCAGCAGGACCAGCCACAGCCGTTCCGGTTCCCTTGGTGACTGTTGCCAGGTGAGAAACTCGGGCAGAATTTGCCATCCGGGCAGATGAATGAGGATGTTCCCCGGCGGGGCTGTGAGCAGCCCGTGCCCCGGGCTGGGCTGGAGCCCCCAGTGGTGCCGGCGGCCCCAGGGAGGGCAGTGCCCGCGGCGGCCCGGCCTGGCATCGCTGCCCAGGAGGCAGCACGTGCTCGGGGGCTGCTCCTGCCCGCTGGGAGCCGCAGGAGAGGAGCGAGGAGGAGCCGCGGGCAGCAGAGAGGCGCAGACGGCCGCGGGCTGGCGGGCTGCCCTGCCCTGGCCGCACTAGAGCCCGTGAGTACATTGGGGCACACGGGGAAAAGGGAACCCCCCCGGCACCCCGGGCAAGCAGCGGGGCTGGGGGCAGCTGGGGAGCTGGGAGCCGGGCAATGAGGGTTTGCAAGGGAACACGGAGGGCACAGCAACAGGGGCTGCTGCAGCCTGGAGAGCCCCGAGCTGAGCTGGCACCAGAGCCGAGGCGATGGCAGAGACCACAAAGTGCTGGCAGAAATATTACCAATTCCATATAGCTGTTCTGCTTTGTTGGAACTGCATCAACCCTGCCCAAAAAGGGACCTGTGGTGGGCAAGGACACGCACAGGCTTTGAGGGGAGTTCAATGTGTGTTCAATGTGTGACACGACAGCTCCGAGCTGGCCGGCATGCAGACAGCCACATTGTCCCTTTAAATCCCAGCACAGCGCTGCCGGTGGCTCACCATAACCCCGGATCACAGCAGCTCCCAAATCCCAGCAGCTAATTACAGCACACGCCCCAGCCAGGCTGGGAGCACGGGGTATTTACAGCCTGTGACACCCTGAGCTCCTGCTGAGGAACGGGGGCACCGGGGAGCTTTGCTGGCAGGGCACAGGGACGGGGATGGTCTGCACCCCGCTGCCAGGCAAACACTGTGGGCAGCCGTTCCCCGAGCTCCTGTGGGTGTGGGAGATGGTTCCTCCAGAGGGTTCCCTGCTCCCCCAGCCGGTGCCACCGCCCTGTGGTGGGGCAGGGGCAGGGGCAGGGGCAGGGGCAGGGGCAGGCAGGAGCTGTCTGCCTTTCACCCCGTTGCTGGCAGGGAGCTCCCCAGCCAAAGCACACACACATCTCTGCGAGAGGCTGGCATCTGGCTCTGTTTCTCTGCTCCCTGCTGCAGGGCCAGCTGCCCCCTCACGCCCTGCCCCGTGCCTCAGCTCTGGGAGCCCCTGCCATGGCCACAGGCCCTGCCCAGGCCCCTGCACCGGCTTTGTTGGGAGCACTCTGGTGCTCCTGCTGCCTTCCTGCATGGGGGAGAGGAGACTACAAACTGTTCCTCCTACTGCCGGTGGGTTAGCACTGTGCCAGGGCTGTATACTCTTACAGCAGGCGCCAGGGAATCAGTTAATTAAAGGTAATTTTAACCCTTCCTGCCTGGTTTAGTGTTACAGCATCGCCCACTGCCTGTGCTGGGATTGTAGCCAAGGAGGCATGACTCCAAAATGTGTAATTATCACAAAGATCTGTAAATGCACCCAAAGGTAACTCTGCTTTCCTGTTAAAGAATTGCAATGTTAGGCAGCTGGCGTGGCCAGTGCTGTGCCTGCAAGCATCCCCTGGCAGCACTGAGCCCGTGCCCAGATCCAGTGGGCTCAGCACAGCCCCCAGTGAGCTTTAGGGGGATGGGGTGAGCAGCACTGACACCAGAGTCCCTGCCAGCAGGGTCACAGTGGGGCTGCATGAGGAATTGAGCTTTGGAGGGATGGGGTGAGCAGCACTGACACCAGAGTCCCTGCCAGCAGGGTCACAGTGGGGCTGCATGAGGAATTGAGCTTTAGAGGGATGGGGTGAGCAGCACTGACACCAGAGTCCCCCTCAGCACAGTCACAGTGGGGCTGCATGAGGAATTGAGCTTTGGAGGGATGGGGTGAGCAGCACTGACACCAGAGTCCCCCTCAGCACAGTCACAGTGGGGCTGCATGAGGAATTGAGCTTTGGAGGGATGGGGTGCTCAGCACAGACACCTGAGTCCCTCCCAGCAGGGTCACAGTGGGGCTGCATGAGGAACTGGAGTGCTGAAAGCAGTTGTATGATGAAGCAAATGGAATAAATATTTCCCCAATCAGAAACTATTCCACAGACTGCTGGGGCAGGGAAAAATACAGCTGAGTTGCTGTGAAAGCAACACAAAATCCAAACAGTTTAGGCTGTGGAAACCAGTCATTTGCAAAGGTATTTCCAAACTAAGTCAAAAATTCCCAGCTCACAGACTGCTGGGAAGCTCCCAGCCCTGCTGTAGGGCAGTGTGGCTGAACCGAGGGGACAGAACTGTGTCCCCTTCTCACACCCCATCGGGCTGGGGACACTGTGACTGCCCCCTCACCCAGCTCCCAGCCCTGGGCAGTGTGGCTGCACTGAGGGACAGAACTGTGTCCCCTTCTCACACCCCCATCGGGCTGGGGACCCTGTGTGACTGCCCCCTCACCCAGCCCATGGGGCTGAGCCACATCCCCACTGTCACTGCCTGGCCCCAGCTGGGTTTGTGGCGTCCCAGCCCAGCCCAGGCTGAGCTCCTGAGCAGCTCCAGCCCTGAGGAGCCCGGCCAGCCCCACAGCCTGCTGCTGCCTCCTCTCCGTGTGCAGGGCCGTATTTGGGAAGGCAGCAGCGCGCTGGGCACGTTCCAACGAGCGCCCTGGGAGTGGTGCCTGCTCTGGGTCCCGGAGAGCAGAGCTGGGGGAGCCCGCTGGCAGCTCTCCCCACCTGGGCCCTTTAAGAGCCTGGCTCGGAGCTCCCTGCCTTTCCCAAACAATTTTCTCTTCTCCTTTTACAGGAGCGGAGCCGCCGGGCAGGCGTGTGCAAAGCAGACAGGGTTATTTTGGGACTGAGAGCCGCTGAGGAAGCTGCTCCCGCCCCACGCACAGCCCAGGCTCCCACACACGAGTGCCCTGGCACATCCAAGGGGCTGGGAGAGCTGCACAGCAAAGCCTGGGCTTTCACACAGTGGGCAGCCACCACCAGCACTGCCCTTGGTGCAAGGTGGGCTCTGTGAACACTGGGATTAATAAAAAAAATTTATGGAGGCTGGGATTAAGAAATTAATGAAGATGGGATACTGTCCAGGGCAGGGCAGGCCCTTGTGGAGGCAGGAAAATTGACATTTGCACGTGGTAGTGAGACTCAGGCTGGTGCCTTGGGCATCCCCAATGATCCCTGTGGGTCCCTTCCAGCTCAGGAGATTCTGTGATTCTGTGATTCTGTGATTCTGTGATTCTGTGTTTCCATGATTCTGTGATTTTGTGTTTCCATGATTCTGTGATTCTGTGATTTTGTGTTTCCGTGATTCTGTGATTCTGTGATTCTGTGAATCTGTGGTTCTGTGATTCCGTGATTCTGTGAATCTGTGATTCTGTGATTCCGTTATACTGTGATTGTGTGATTCTGTGATTCTGTGATTTTGTGATTCTGTGATTCCATGGTTCTGTGATTTTGTGTCTGTGCAGCCCTGGCTCAGGCAGGGCTGTCCCATGGTGTCTGTGCATCTCTGGCTCAGGCAGTTTCTGTGGCAGTGTGTCTCAGAGTGTCTGTGCAGCCCTGGCTCAGGTAGGGCTGTCCCATGGTGTCTGTGCATCTCTGGCTCAGACAGTTTCTCTCCGTCAGTCTGTCCCATGGTGTCTGTGCATCTCTGGCTCAGACAGTTTCTCTCCGTCAGTCTGTCCCAGTGTGTCTGTGCAGCCCTGGCTCAGACAGTTTCTCTCCCAGTCTGTCCCAGGGTGTCTGTGCAGCCCTGGCTCAGGCAGTTTCTGTGGCAGGGCTGTCCCATGGTGTCTGTGCATCTCTGGCTCAGGCAGTTTCTGTGGCAGTGTGTCCCATGGTGTCTGTGCATCTCTGGCTCAGACAGTTTCTCTCCCAGTCTGTCCCAGGGTGTCTGTGCAGCCCCGGCTGTGCTGGGCTGGCAGGCAGAGGTGTGGGTGTGGGGTTGGCAGGAACAGGGAGTGGCAGTGGGACAGGAGCTCTGCTGATGCTATCTGTGACCCACATCACTTTTATGGCCTGTCTGCTGTTTACAGCACGGAGGACAGGTGGGGTCAGGCTCTGGAGGTGACTCACAGCAGGAACAGCTGCTGCTGCTCCCTGCTTGGGACACAAAATGGGATAATAACTGGTGTGGAAAACGCTGTGAGGCTTTGTCTCTCCATTCCTCCTGCTGGCTGCTGGGGCTTACGGATCCAGGGCTGGAATTCTTGCTTGTTAAACAGCTGCTCTTAAGGATTTCGTCACGAAGCAGGGGAAGCTGAAATTAAAACTATGATGAGTCGAAGCCCAGGCATTGCTCAGCCGAGGGCTTGGTGACCTGCCAGACTCCTGGGAATGCTTTTAATTTGGCTAAGTGGAAGTTGCATAAATGGTACAAACGGCACGCTGCCTGTTGCTCACGCAGGGCCGTGGGTGCAGCTGGCAGTGCCACAGGATGTGTTGTCGCTGGCTGAGCACCCAGCCAGGCACAGCTGCTGCCCCGCTCTGCTCCCACCCGGCTGGCCACCGTCTCCACTCAGCCTGGACGCTGCTGCCTTCACCCTGGGCCCTGCCAGAGGTTCTTATTGAGAGGCTGTTTTCCAAAAACAGCCTGAAAATATGTGACTGTCGTACCAGAGCGGAGTGGTCACACACAGATCTCCCGGCCCCGCCAGCCAGGCCAGGCCCATGAGCTCATGGGGGTTGTGGTTTCCCAAAGCAGCTGTTCAGCTTGGAAGGAGCATCTCTGAGCAGCTGCAGGGACGGGGATGGCTTCTGTGTGGGAGCTGCTGCTGGGGGAGGTATGGCCTCCAGACTCTCAGGCTCTTTTATTCTCAGCGCTCCTGCTGATAAGCTGATAGCCCTGGAAATGCTTCCAGCCCGGTGAAATGGGGAAACTCTGGTGTGTGTGGTTTGGGAGGTTTTGAGCTCAGGGTGTGCCCAGGCTGGCTGAGGGCTCTGCCAGGCAGTGGGTGCCCAGGCTGGACTGAGGCTCTGCCAGGCAGTTGGTGCCCATCCTGACTGAGGGCTCTGCCAGGCAGTGGGTGCCCAGGCTGACTGAGGGCTCTGCCAGGCATTGGGTGCCCAGGCTGGCTGAGGGCTCTGCCAGGCAGTGGGTGCCCAGGCTGGACTGAGGCTCTGCCAGGCAGTGTGTGCCCATCCTGACTGAGGGCTCTGCCAGGCAGTGGGTGCTCAGCGTGTGTGCCTCCTCCTGTGCCCACCCCAGCCCTCCTGGGGAAAGGTGGGCAGGGCTGGAGCTGGGGGCAGCGTGAGCCGGGCACAGCAGGGACCCCATGGGCATGGAGTGGGCACAGCCCAGCCAGCCTCGTGCTCCCACCGCGGGCAGGGGGACAGGGGGGGACAGACAGGAGCGAGGGGGCTGAGTGCTGGGAGGTTTGGCTCTGTCAGTGAGTGCACACATCCCGTTATCTCCAGGGCGGGTCCTTGAAGGTGATGGGAAAAGCACTCTCGCTCAGCTGTAGCACAAGGTCACAGCTGGAGGAACATCCAAGATACAGGAGACATCTCCTGTGTGACAACCTTCCCAAATCTCCATACACACAGCAGGCACTCACACCTGGAGCGTGTCCCTGACACAGCTTATCTTCTGAGATACCAGAATCTGAGATACCAGGCTCCTGCCCTGACAATGCCCTCCCTCCACACGCTGCCCATTGAGAGCAGGGCCATGTGGTGCCATTTCTGGGCCGTGTGGTGCCATTTCTGGGCAGTGTGTTGCCATTTCTGGCTCTGGAGCTGGGGTCAGGCCCCAGATCTGAGGTGCTGCTCTCTGGCAGCTGTGTGATTCAGGCGAGGCTGGCATCCAGACTGGCACCCTCCCTGCCCTGCACTGGGACCCCAGTGTCCCTGGGGCTACCTGACATTTCTGCCCCAGAGGGACCCTCCATGTGCTGCTGCACCTTGGTTTGTTGTGTTGGCAACTGCCAGGAACTGATTGGGCTTGGACTTGACAGGGGGGTCCTGGGGAGGGCTCCAAAGTCTCAAGGGCACACTCGAGGGGTAGCACGGGGATCGTCCTGCTGTATCTGGGGAGGGGGAGTCCCGAGGCGGGTTCTGGGGGCTCTGGGCTGTGGGTCCTGGCCATGGGGCTGCTCCCTGCAGGGATGGGGAGCCCTCGGTGCCGGTCCGAGGCAGGGGTGCGGGGCAGAGGGGCAGGAGGGGCTGTCCTGGGCAGGGACCGCCACACCTGGTGGGCACAGGGCACAGCAGCGAGGGGGTCCCGGAGCAGGAGGGTGGCGGCCAGGGCAGGGCTGCGGCACCGGGAGCCGGGGGGCTCGGGCTGGAGGATACGGACCCGGTGGGGATGCTCGGCCGGAGCGGTGCCGGTGCCGCGGGCTCGGGGCGGTCCCGGATCGGTGCCGGTGCCGGTGCCGCGGGCTCGGCGGGGCCGGGGCGGTCCCGGAGCGGTGCCGGTGCCGGAGCGGTCCCCGATCGGTGCCGGTGCCGGTGCCGGTGCCGGAGCGGTCCCGGATCCGTGCCGGTGCCGGTGCCGGAGCGGTCCCGGAGCGGGGCCGGTGCCGCGGGCTCGGGGCGGTCCCGGATCGGTGCCGGTGCCGGTGCCGCGGGGCTCGGGGCGGTCCCCGATCGGTGCCGGTGCCGGTGCCGCGGGGCTCGGGGCGGTCCCGGAGCGGTGCCGGTGCCGGTGCCGGTCCCGGAGCAGGGCCGGCCGTCGGGGCCCGTGCGGTGCGGTGCGGCGGGGGAGCCCCGCCCCGGCCGTCCCGCCCCGCAGCGCGGCTCTGTCTCTCGCTGCAGCCCGGGATGGCGGCGCGGCGGGGCTGAGCGGCCGGGCCGGGCCGGGCCGGGCCGGGGCCGCCATGGACGCTCCGAGCGGGGGCTGCCCGCCCGCCGCCGCCCCGTCGCGGGCCAAGCTGCCGCTCGGCATCGTCTTCTCGACGGCGCTGTTCTGCGGCGAGGGGGCGGCGGCCGCCGTGCTCTGCCTCTCCTACGGCCACTCCGACGACCGCTTCTGGCTGGCGCTCACCGTCTTCTTCGTGCTCTGCCCCTCCGTCCTGGTGCAGCTCACCCTCATCTTCGTGCACCGCGACCTCAGCCGCGACCGCCCGCTCGTCCTGCTCATGCACCTGCTGCAGCTCGGGCCCGTCATCAGGTGAGCGCGGCGGGGACCCCGGGCACCCCCGGTACCCCCGGGAACCCCGGGCACCCCCGGCACCCCCGGGACCCCCGGTACCCCCGGCACCCCCGGGCACCCCCGGTAACCCGGCACCAAGGCGCGGGGCCTGGCAGGGGCGCGGGCAGCGGGTGCGAGCGGGGAGCGGTGCCGGGCAGGACGGGCACCCCGGGTGCCCTGCCCGGAGCTGCCCCTGCCGCCGCCCCGACCCTCCAGCCCGGCCCGCGGGGACCCCTTGCCCGCCGGTGCTGCCCCTCTGCTGGAGCGCGCTCCGGGCAGGACACGGCTCTGCCTCCACTGTGTCCCAGCTGTTCGGAAAGCTCCGCTCAGTCCCAGCCAGCCATTCACTCAGCCTCTCGGTTTTGCCATCGTTTGGCTGTGCTTGTGCTGGGAATCCCCGGTGGGTGCTCCGGGGTGAATACTGACATTGTATGGGGCTGAGTTAGGGGAAGTTTACTTTAGATATCAGGAAAAGGTTTTACACCCAGAGAGAGGGCGGTGCGGATCTCAAACAGGCTCCCCAGGGAGGTGGGCACAGCACCTGGCCTGTCTGAGCTCAACAAACCTTTGCACAACGCTCTTGGGCACACAGTGGGATTGGGGGTGTCCTGCACAGGGCCAGGAGCGGGACTCGGCGGGTTATGGGACATGGAGGGGAGCTGGGTGCAGGAGTGGGGCTGGCACGGGGGCCGCGGGGCACTGGGCTGTGCCAGGAGGACGGTGAGGGGGTGGATGGGTGTTGCACAAGCTGATCCCTCATTCCTTGGGAATGCTGCCGTGCCTCCCGGGCTGTCATCACCGGGCAGCCTGCTCCATGAGGAGGCACTGCAGGAGGCACGGCACAGCCAGGGCATGCGGGAGGAATGGCACAGCCATGGCATGCGGGAGGCATGGCACAGCCAGGGCATGCGGGAGGCATGGCACAGCCATGGCACACAGGAGGCAGGGCACAGCCAGGGCATGCGGGAGGCATGGCACAGCCATGGCACACAGGAGGCAGGGCACAGCCATGGCATGCGGGAGGCAGGGCACAGCCAGGGCATGCAGGAAGCATGGCACAGCCAGGGCACACAGGAGGAATGGCACAGCCATGGCACACAGGAAGCATGGCACAGCCATGGCACACAGGAGGCATTGGCACAGCCATGGCACACAGGAAGCAGGGCACAGCCATGGCACACAGGAAGCATGGCACAGCCATGGCACACAGGAATCATGGCACAGCCATGGCACACAGGAGGCATTGGCACAGCCATGGCACACAGGAAGCAGGGCACAGCCATGGCACACAGGAGGCAGGGCACAGCCAGGGCACACATGAGGCACTGGCACAGCCATGGCACACAGGAAGCATGGCACAGCCAGGGCACACAGGAAGCATGGCACAGCCATGGCACACAGGAGGCACAGCACAGCCAGAGCACACAGGAAGCAGGGCACAGCCAGGGCACACAGGAGGCAGGGCACAGCCAGGGCACACAGGAGGAATGGCACAGCCAGGGCACACAGGAGGCAGGGCACAGCCAGGGCACACAGGAGGCAGGGCACAGCCATGGCACACAGGAGGCAGGGCACAGCCAGGGCACACAGGAGGCAGGGCACAGCCAGGGCACACATGAGGCACTGGCACAGCCATGGCACACAGGAAGCATGGCACAGCCAGGGCACACAGGAGGCAGGGCACAGCCATGGCACACAGGAGGCAGGGCACAGAGGGCACAGCCACCATCTCCAAGGCTCCTTCCCAAGGGCAGCCCAGCCGCTACGCTTTGGGCTCTCTGTACCACAGGCTCCCAAACCACCACGGCTTCCTGTGCCACCGGGAACAAGCAGTGCACCAGATGTGTCCCTGTCACCACGGCTTGACTCCAGAGCCTCCTTGCCCGCTGCTGCCAGCCTGTGCTGCCAGCCTGTGCTGCCCACAGCAGCTGGGACTCTCAGCACACCAGCGGGGCGGGCTGAGCTGGCGGTGCTGCCCAGCTGCTGTGGGAGCCAGCCGGGGCTGCCCGGGGCACGCTGCTCGGGTCTGGCGGGGCACTGGGAGCCAGCTGGGACTGCCCTTCAGGCTGGGCCTTTGGGATGAAGCTGTTTTCCCGTTAGAGTTTGCAATGAGCCATGAGTGCTGGCTCGATCTGTCAATAGAATTTATCCTAAACCCTCCCTCCTTTTGGGTTTGATCCACAGCAATTTGTGCTGTCCTGATAAGCACCATAAACAATGGTGTCCTGTTGGTCCCAGAGGCAGCCGGTGCCCAGGCAGAGCCCAGCTGATCCCCTGTGGCCGTGCACACCCTCCCTGGCCCTGTGCAGGGGCTGAGGTCGCTGTCCCTGCAGGCAGGGCAGAGAGCCCCAGCCCTGCCACAGTGGGGCCTGCAGAGAAGGGGCTGAGGAAACTCTCCCTTATCTGCCCGCACCACACACGGCTTCACCCTGCGCCCTCCTTCCTGCTGTCCCCAGCAGGCAGGAAGTGTGGAAGCCTTCTTCTGCTCAGAACGAGAGATCAAAGAGATCTCTGATAGTCTGCTCAGATAGTTCAGAGTTTCTGTTGTTGCCTCTGCTTAGAGGAAGAGGTTTCTGCCGGTTGGGAAAACAGAACCCAAGGGTGATCAACACCTTCCTGTAGCTGCAGCTCCCAGCAGGGTCGCTGCTTTGTACCCGGGATGCTGCACCTCTTCCAGCAGCTCTCTGGAGCAGTTGTTGCCCCCTGGTACCCAAGATCACCATGAGTGCTGGAGCAGAGGAGCAGCCACGGCCATGTCCACGGCCCTGGTGTGCCCGCAGCGCTTCGGGCAGGTGCCCAGAGCGGCCGGGCAGCGCTCGGGAGTGGGGTCTGGGCAGCACCGGCGGGTGGGGCTGGAGGTGCTGGGGCAGGACGGCAGGAGGGCCGGCGGGTGACATTGCCGTGTCCCACAGGTGCGTGGAGGCCCTGGTGGTGTACTGCTGGTCGGGCAGGGAGGAGGAGCCCTACGTGACCATCACCCGCAAGCGGCGCCTGCGGCAGGGCTACGAGCTGGAGCTGGAGCAGGAGGTGGGGCACTCGGAGCGGCGCCTGGCCACGCACCGCAACGCCTTCAAGCGCATGGCCGTCATCCAGGCCTTCCTGGGCTCCACGCCGCAGCTCACCCTGCAGCTCTACATCAGCGTGCTCGAGAAGTACGTCCCTGCCGCCCGAGGTAAGGGCTCCCCACCAGGGAGGAACCCCCGGGGCAGCTCCTCGGCTGCTCATGCTGATGGGACATCCAGGCCGTCCAAAAAGTCCCTCCTGGGCACAGCTTCCACTGGGCTCCCTGAGACGTGCAGCACGACCCGCAAATGTTGGGCACTCATCAGCTCTCTGCTTTCCTGCTTGCACTGATGCAAACTGGGAGAGAGTAGGCCTGGCTGAGGTGCCGGGCTCTGCTCCCAGCCCCGTGCTCATATCTGCCCTCCAGAGCCAAGCCATCCAGCCAGTGCCAGTCTCATAAGAGGGTCAGGTCCCTGTCCTAGCCTGCTCCAGTCTCCATTCATTTTTCTCCATCTAGCTGCAGGCTCTGGCTTCCCTCAAGTCCCCCCACTGCATCTATTTCTGCACATTTTCCAGCAGCCAGAGCTCCCAGCCCAGCACTCCCACTCCGAGGCTCCCTCGCCTGCTCCCAGGATGTTTATGTGCTTGGGGGTGGATATGCCAGAGCAAACGTTTAACTCCCATTTTGGCACCGAGCTGGGCACACAGGGGTGCTCCTGCACCATTCCAGTTACAGTGCTGGCTGAAGAGCTGCCCTCACCCAGCAGTGCTGGGAGCCCAGACCTTGTCACTTGTGCCCACAGCAGTGCATGAAAAGGGAAGCCCAGGAGATGCCCCGTAGAAACCCCCTGATTTGCCACAGCCCTCTGCAGAGGCATTTTGGGGAGTTGCAGATGCACAGGAAGAATGAGTGCCAGTGCTGCTCTAGCAGTAGCTGCAGGAGGTAAATACCAAGTGATGTGTTCTGGGTGATTCCCTCGCAGCTGGAGTGCCAGCTCAGGCCTGCAGCTGGCAGCCACCCTGGATGGGACCAGCTGCTCTTCCATTCCTCTCCATGGTACTCCTGGCAGTGCTGAATGTGAGCAGCTGCTGGCATTCCCTACAAATGACCTTGGCTCTGCAGCCCTGGGATGGGGCTGGCTCTTGGGGTGCCTCTGGGGCTACAGTGCTGCAGCTCCTGGCTGGGGTGAAGGCAGAGGGGCCCTGCAGCACCGACTGTGCCCTGCTCACCCTTGAGCAGCAGTTCCTGCACAGGGCAGGGGGCTGGGGCACGCTCCAAGCACAGAAATGGCTCTGGTTTGGCCAAGGTTTGTGTTTTATTGGTGCAGGGAGAACCTTTGGGTTCTGAGCCTCCTGCTGCCAGCAGCCACCTCATCATGGGGGCTGTCAGCACCATCCCTGAGCTGTTCTGGCAGCGCTCACGCTGAGCCTTCTGCTGTGAGCCCAGGTGTTGGGCACCCCGTACTTCTCACCAGGACTGGCAGCCCAGGTTTCCCACACTCTGCACCGGGCAGAGGAGAGGCAGGGCACAGCCCGGTCCCTGCGCTGCCTCACTGCCCGCTCTGTCCCTCCGCAGCCGTGCTCATGGCCATCTGCCTGGTGTCAGTCACCTACGGGGCCCTGGTCTGCAACATCCTGGCCATCCAGGTCAAGTACGACGACTACAAGGTGCAGCTGCGCCCGCCGGCCTTCTTGTGCATCGTGCTGTGGCGCAGCCTGGAGATCTCCACGCGCGTCGCCGTCCTCGTGCTCTTCAGCACCGTCTTCAAGCACTGGATCATCCCCATCGCCCTGGCCAACCTCCTGGTGGTCTTCTTCTTGCCCTGGGTGCAGTTCTGGCGCAGCGGCAGCCGCCTGCCCGACAACATCGAGAAGAACTTCAGCCGCCTGGGCACGGTGGTGGTGCTGTGCGCCTTCACGCTGCTCTACTCCAGCATCAACATGTTCTGCTGGTCGGCCGTGCAGCTCAAGCTGGCCGACCGGGACCTCATCGACAAGTCGCAGAACTGGGGCCGCCTGGCCGTGTACTACGTGGCCCGGCTGGCTGAGAACACGGCCCTGGTCATCCTCTGGTACTTCTTCAAGACTGACGTCTACGAGAACGTCTGCACGGCGCTGCTGGTGCTGCAGCTGCTCCTGGGCTACTGCCTGGGCATCTACTTCATGCTGCTCTTCTTCCAGTACCTGCACCCCTGCCGCCAGCTCTTCAGGCACAACGTGGCCGATTTCCTGCACTGCGTGTGCTGCCGCCGGCGCCCCGCGGGGACCCCGCTGTTCCTCGAGGCACCTTCAGAGCCTGGCGTGAGGCACAGCATTGTGTGAGCACCCGGCTCCTCCAGCCGGCCTCGCACTGGGCATGGGCATGGGCAGCACAGAGGATGCCCGTGGCACAGGCTGAGTGCTGCCTGGGGCTGCGGTGGTGGCAGCAGGTCCCAGCGCATCCCTCGGGGCAGGGGGACAGGAGTGTGCTTGCCCGCTCAGGACCACTCATGAACATGAAGGAGGGCTGATTTGGATTGGACATAAGGAAGTTTGTGGCAAGGAGAGTCGTGAGGGACTGGCACGTGTTGCCCAGAGAGATGGTGGATGTGCCGTCCCTGAAAACATTCAAGGCCAGGTTGGGTGGGCTCTGAGCAGCCTGGCCTAGTTGAAGATGTCCCGGCCAACCTCTGGAGTGTAACTAGATGGCCTTTAGAGGTCCCTTCCAACCCAAACTGTTCTACAATTCTACGGCTTATGGGGTGCCCCAGGCAGGTGCCCCTGCCAGCTGGCTGCCACATGGTGCAGAGCCCCCGGGGTGCCCCGACACCCCCAGTGCTGCGATGGTGCATACGGTGACCTGGGCCACGGGTGCCACTGGGACTGTTGTAAGCAGTAAAGAAACTTTGCTGTGACTGCGAGTCTGGGTGCTGGCAGTGACTCACACGGAGGGTGGGGACGGTCCCAGGGGCTGGCACGGCTGCACACACCCGCTGCCCACGTAAAACTCCTTTCCAGGCACCGGAATGGGGCTGTGCCAGCGGGAAGTGGGCATGGGGGAGCCCCTCTGTGGAGGTTCAGGAGCACGGTGGGACGGGGCTGGCTCATCCTGTGTTCCTCAGCATGGCCGTGGCTGCAGGCCAGCAGAGAGCAGCGTGCCAGCAAGGAGCAAGCCTGTCTGACCTGTTCCTCCAGGCCCAGGGGCCCAGCACGGGCTGCTGTTCCCAGCTGGAGCACCGGACACCCCAGGGGCTCGGGGCCCTGCAGGGAGGGCAGGCAGCAGGGGAAGGGTGGCTGGCACAGCAGTGGCTGTGGGTGGGTGCTGATGGGACCCAGGAACCCTGGCCCCAAACCAGCAGCGTGACACCCCCCACCCCAGCACCCATTTTGGGGTCAGCTCAGTTTGGGTGCTGGACTGAGGATGCTCATCAGCCCTGGGGGCTCATGGAGGTGCAGCACCGCTGGTGCTCGGTCTTACATCACCCACCCGTAATGGATGCCCGGGCTGGATCCTGGCACAGCGCAGCGCCGTGACCCCAGGAGGCTTCTCTTCCTTTGGTGGTTTCCCTGGAAGATGGGCCGTGCAGGCTGGGGAGGGAGGCCAGGGAACACAGAGCTGTTGAGCCAGAACAGGATGGATCCTCCACAAGTTGTTCCCAGGAAATTCCTGCCCTACAAAAACGCCCCTTTTTGTCCTCAGAGGTTGCAAAAGCCCGGGAGGAGCAGGCAGACACCCTGTGTGACCCAGCCGTGGGGCACAGGGGGGTCTCGGGGGGCACCATCCCCGGCCAGCACAAGGGGCCGGTCCTGCTGTTGGCCGATTGGGCCGGCCCTGCCCTCCTGGAAGGAGCCTTTGAAAGCACCGGCATTTCCTCCAAGCGCTCTCCGGGGAAAGTCCCGGGTGCCGTTCCCGGGCCGGGGCTGTCTCACCGCCCGCTGCTCCATAAAACCGGGCAGCGGCGGCGGGCGCGGGCACAGCGCGGGCACAGCGCGGGCACAGCGCGGGCACAGCGCGGGCACAGCGCGGGCACAGCGCGCCATGGGCAACTGGCTGGTCAACCACTGGTTCTCAGCTGCCGTCCTCGTGAGTCTGGGGCTGGGGGCTCCGCGGCGTGTGCGGGGGTTTATGGGGGAGATGGGGGCTGACGAGCTGCCCTGGGCGGGCTGGGGGCAGAGACGAGCATCCCCTGTGCTCCCTGACACACGCACCCCGGAGCCAGGGGAGGGATGGGCTCTGCAGACCTGAAGTCTCGGGGAAAACACAGCTCACGGGAAAGGGGGTCCTGGAAAACCTGAAAACGCTGCTGCTTTGCCTGGCCGCTTTGGCTGGGGGCCTGCCACGTGCCTCTTCTCCCCTTGTGAGAGGAGGAGGATCCTGTGAGAGCTCGTGGCAGGGTGAGGAGCTGGCACCATAGGGACCATCTGCCGTGCTGCAGCATCTCCGGTGTAACAGAGCTTGCCTGGCCAGCCCCCCTCAGCTGCTCAGAGCTGTGTGAGGAGCTGTGAATGCATGGGAACATGGGGTTTACTGGCAGTTGGGCTATTTTAATGTTTTCAGTTACTTAAAAAAGAAAAAGAAAACAGCCAAAAACCAAATACATGGCAGGGTGTAATTTTTTGGGTGTTTTTTTTTGGGACCTCTGCAAAAATTCGGTGAGAGATTTTTTGTGAGAGGCGGCAGTGTGGGATGCAGTGGGGTTAGGCAGGGGACAGCAGCGCTGTGGGCCAGGTGAGCCAGCTCCCTGTGAAACTTCTTCTCCCAGAATCTTCCCCACACAGTCCTGACCACCCTCTGGATCTGCCTTCCCTCCCGTTACACGGGTGTTGGCTGCTCTGCCTTTCCTCCTTCCTCATGCCTGGTGATGCACAGGGCAGTGTGTGACAAGACAGCAATTCTGCAAGGCTTCCACACCTCTGCCCACCTTTGACCCCGTGTCCCAGCGCTGTGCGTGACAGGGCAGCCCACAAGGAAACAGGATGGATGCTGTCTGCTGTCTGTCCCGACACCCTCTGGCTGCACCCAGCCCCGAGTGCTGCCGTGTGAGGCTCCCGGGACAGGGTTCCTCACGAGGCTGTGCCTTTCCCCTGCAGGCAGCCTGGCTGGCCATCAACATCTTCCTCTTCACCTACTACTTTCTGTTCTTTGACCGGGACGAGCGCTATTTCTACACCAGGGCCATCCTTGGGGTAAGGTGCTCCCCACAGCACCCTCCTGCCCAGGCAGAGGAGCCCCTGGGGTGAGGGCTGCAACATCCCAGGCCCCTTTCATGTTCTGTTCCCTTCCAGCCCACCATCATTCCATGCCACTCCACAGCCTGCCATTGCACCATGCTAGTCCCTGTCCTGATGCCTGTCTGCTCTCAGCCCAGCAGCATCCCAGCCCAGCCTGGCATCTCCTCCTCCCAGTCCTCTCCTAGCTCACCCCTCCCAGTCCCCATGGCAGCCCAGCACCTCTCCATCCGAGTTCCCAGCCTAGCTCAGCACTGACTGATCCCATCCTGGCACAGCACCACAGGACAGTGGTGCTCACCCCTCTCTCCTCCCCAGTCTGCCTTGGCATGGGCTCGAGCATCAGCCAAGTGCCTCAACTTCAACAGCATGCTGATCCTGCTGCCCGTCTGCCGCAACCTGCTGTCCTTCCTCCGGGGTACCTGCTCGGTGAGTGTCCCGTGGTGGCACAGCCAGCGTAGCTATCCCCATTCCTGTCCCATCCTGACATCCCTGTCCCATCCTGACATCCCTGCCCCATCCTGACATCCCTGTCCCATCCTGACAATCCTGTCCCATCCTGACAATCCTGTCCCATCCTGACATCCCTGTCCCATCCTGACAATCCTGTCCCAACCTGACATCGCTGTTCCATCCTGACAATCCTGTCCCATCCTGACATCTCTGTCCCATCCTGACATTCCTGTCCCATCCTGACATTCCTGTCCCATCCTGACATCGCTGTCCCATCCTGACAATCCTGTCCCATCCTGACATCTCTGTCCCATCCTGACAATCCTGTCCCATCCTGACATTCCTGTCCCATCCTGACATTCCTGTCCCATCCTGACATTCCTGTCCCATCCTGACATCGCTGTCCCATCCTGACAATCCTGTCCCATCCTGACATCTCTGTTCCATCCTGACATCCCTGTCCCATCCTGACATCCCTGTCCCATCCTGACATCCCTGTCCCATCCTGACATTCCTGTCCCATCCTGACATCGCTGTCCCATCCTGACATCGCTGTCCCACCCTGACACCATCCTGCTGCCTCTCCCTGCAGTGCTGCAGGCGGACCTTGCGGAAGCAGCTGGACCACAACCTCACCTTCCACAAGCTGGTGGCCTACGCGCTGGCCCTGCTCACAGGTATGCCCTGGACTGGGATGGGGCAGCAGTGGGGACTGGGAATGCCTGGTGGTGACTGCCTGTGCCCTGTCCAGCTGTGCACACCATCGCCCACCTCTTCAACCTGGAGCGCTACAACCAGAGCCAACAAGCCACGGACGGCAGCCTGCCCGCTGTGCTGTCCAAGATGCACCTGCAGGGCGGCGAGTGGCTGAACCCCATCCACTCCAACCACACGGTGAGTGTGGCCTTGGCATGCAGCAAGCCAGCACCCCTGTCCCCTGCTCCCCTGACCCTCCCTCCCTGCTGCCCCCGCAGACCGTCGAGTACGTGGCTTTCACCACCATCCCGGGGCTCACGGGGGTGATCATCACGCTGGCACTCATCCTCATGGTCACGTCCTCCACCGAGTTCATCCGCAGGAACTACTTTGAGCTCTTCTGGTACACACACCACCTGTTCCTCGTCTACTTCGCTGGCCTCGTCATCCACGGCATCGCGTAAGGCTCCTCAGCTCTGCCAGGGCAGGGCAGCGAGGGGCAGGGCACGCACACCCCCGGGGGGCAGCTGTGCCAGTGCAGTGGGGCTGTGACCTGCCGTTCCCAGGACAGAGTGGTCCCTGGGCTCAGCCCTGGCTGGGGGCAGAGCTGGCCCCTGGGCTCACCCCTCACCTCCTGCAGCGGGCTGGTGCGTGGGCAGACGGAGCAGAGCATGGCAGAGGTGCACCCCTACGACTGCGCAGAGTACCTCACGCAGCGGGAGCACAACTGCACCCACAGCTGCTGCAAAGACCCCGAGTTCGGGAGCATCCCTGCCGAGGTAGGGCAGCGGTGGGGTGGCCCTGGGGGAGAAGCTCTTCCCTGGCTCTTGGGATGCCCAATCCTTTGCTCTCCTCCATCCTCACAGTCCTGGAAGTGGGTTCTGGCTCCCATCATCCTCTACGTCTTTGAGCGGCTCCTGCGGGTCTGGCGTGCCCAGCAGAAGGTGGTTGTCAAAAAGGTGGGTGGTGCGGGAGCTGCTCCTCTGCCAGCTCCTCCCCTTGGAGTGGCCATGGGGAGGCGGGCAGGGCCACGGGCACAGCCCCTTCCTCGGGAAGTGTGCCAGGCTGGGCACTGAGCCCTGCCGTGCCCCAGGTGGTCATGCACCCCGCCCGCGTGCTGGAGCTGCAGATGCAGAAGAAGGGCTTCTGCATGGAGGTGGGGCAGTACATCTTTGTCAACTGCCCCGCCATCTCTGCACTGGAGTGGCACCCCTTCACCCTCACCTCTGCACCTGAGGAGGACTTCTTCTCCATCCACATCCGGGCAGCCGGCGACTGGACAGAGCGTCTCATCAACACCTTCCAGCTGGAAACGCCCAGGTAGGCTGGGCAGTGCCCAACAGTCATGCCAGGGGTCTGGGGAGGCCGTAGCTCTCACCCAGGCCCTGCTCTGGCCAGGGTCGAGGTGGACGGTCCCTTCGGCACAGCCAGCGAGGACGTGTTCCAGTACGAGGTGGCCATGCTGGTTGGAGCGGGCATCGGTGTCACCCCCTTCGCCTCCATCCTCAAGTCCATCTGGTACAAGTTCCAGCAGGGTGACCAGACCCTCAAGACCAAGAAGGTACAGAGCGTCCCACGGATGGCACCAGCGGTGGGTTGCCTCCTCTGGCTCTGCTCCACCCTGAGCAATCCCTCTCCCCCTGCACCCAGATCTATTTCTACTGGCTGTGCCGGGACACAGGAGCCTTTGCCTGGTTCAACGACCTGCTTGCCTCCCTGGAGCAGAAGATGGCTGAGTCGGGCAAGGCTGACTTCCTCACCTACCGCCTCTTCCTCACTGGCTGGAACACCAGCATTGTGAGTCAAGCACAGGCTGGCATGGCTGCGAGAGGGGCACACAGGGTGGGCAGCAAGGGCGGGGCGAGCATGACAACGGCTTTCAGGCACCAGGTCCAGGCAGTGTTTGGTGGGACCAGCAATGGATGCTCCTCTGTGCTGAGGGGCTGGAGGGGGGCTCATGGGTGGTGCCTGGCTTCTCACCATCCCTCCTGCCCAGGCCAACAACGTGGCACTGCACTTTGACACCGCTACGGACACAGTGACGGGCCTCAGGCACAAAACCATCTTCGGGCGGCCCATGTGGAACACGGAGTTTGCAGCAGTGGCTGCAGCCCACCCCAGGTGAGAGCTGAGCAGGGAATTTGGGATGTTAGAGGCATGCCCCCTACCCTGGCACTCAGCACTGGGCTGGCTTTGGCAGGGAGCCCACAAAGCTTTTCAATCCCTTTTCCCTGAGTTGCCTCCTGGCACTGACATGCCCGTGCTGTTTGCAGGTCAGTGGTTGGTGTGTTCCTCTGTGGGCCACAGGCCCTGGCAAAGAGCCTGCAGAAGTCTTGTCACCAACACTCCAGCCTGGACCCCAGGAAGGTCAAATTCTACTTCAACAAGGAAAACTTTTAAGTGGGCAGGGACCCTGACTGTACTGCCTCAAGCCTTTCCAAAGCAAGGCCAGGGAGAAGCATGTGTGCATGCACTGAAGCCAAGCTGGACACAGCAAGGTACTCCATCTCCATGAGAAATTCCAGGTTCAAAGACTGCCTGTCCTGGTGTACAAGGGGCCTGTAGCTCCACCCAGCCCCTCAGTGCAAAGCAGAGCCACGTTCTGTGATGCTGCTGGAGCAGCAGGAAGCCGTGGGAGCCCAGCAGGTTGGGCAGAACCACTGGATGGGGATGGGACATGAGCATCCCTGCAGGTGTCAGGGGCCAAACGTGCCCCTCAGGGTTTAAACACTCTTTTGTATAAGAATAAATGAAACTTCCTTTTCTTTGTAATGAAAGTCTCTGTGGTGCCTCAGCTGTGCAGGTACAAGGAGCCCACGCCCTGCCCCTTGCAGGGCTGCAATAGAAGAGCTGGTGGATAGCAAACCCTCTGGGGTGCAGGATCAGACCCCCCTCTGCATTGGCTCGCTGCCACCCTGGCACCCCAGAGCCTGCCTGCACCCAGCACCCAGCTCAGCTCCCACTGCAGCTCCCAGCAGGTTCTGCTCCAGCGGGTGCAGAGAGGGAAACCCCGCTCCCTGTGCAGGCTGGCGTGGAAAGTGATACTGCAATCGGATCCAGAGCCCTTCCTGCCCTGCCAGCAGGGACAGAAAGCCAAGCTCTCTGTCCTGCCCTTCCCCTAGACCCCTGTAAACAGCACACTACAAGAAATTCCATTATTAATTCGTGCCCTGGTGTGGGGAGGAGGGAGGATGGCAAGTGGTTTGGACTGCTCGCAGAACCCAACACTCCCTCTCTGGCCTCCATCAGAGACCAAACATGGCAGCCAGGGACATGGATTTACTCAAACCCTCCTCCCACTTTATTTCAAACACCATAAAATATACACACACAAAAAAAAAAAAAAAAAAGGATGAACTGGAGGAAAAAACCTCTTGAGGGTGACATAACCTCTCCTAAAATGCACCATCAGCTCAGGTAGCAGTGGGAAGCAGCTGCCATGGAGCATCACCTCTATCCAGGCACATGGCATCTCCATCTTGTGCCTGCCAGAAAGAAGGAGAGGAGGGTGAGGCAGGCCCAGAGGGAAGCAGGGCAGAGTCCCATCCTAGGCAGCTCTGTTTTACTGGAGGGGAACAGGCACAGGGTGAGACCAGGCTAAGGACATCACCTGTCAGGGTGCCCCTGTGGATTTCTGGATTTGCTCCTTCAGAATGAGGATGCTCTGCCGCTGTTCTGGGGGCAGCATGGCGATCTGGTCTGCTGTCAGCTGCAGGACCTGCATGATCAGCGCTGCCTGTGGGGAAAGAGGGGTCAGAGACGTGCCCAGAGCAGCCACGGCATACCAGAGCCAGGGAGGGGCTGACCCCGCCACAGAAAGGCACACAGGAAGTGCTGCTCGTACTGTCTCACCCTTTCCCTTGTGTTCTCTCACCTTCTCGTGATCCTGGGGGGTGACCTGGCTCTGTCCAGGGCTAAAGCCTCCAGGCTGACCAGCTCCTTGCACTCCTGCCCCAGGTATGCCTCCTCCCTGCATGCCTGCCCCAGCCATGTTAGGAACCTGGGGGAGTAAGAGAGGGGTTAGGGACTGGGGGTTTCTGGACTCAGCCCTACAAATTCAGGAAGGTAAAAGAGATGATCGGACGGATGCCCTCACAGCCTGCTTGAAGATGCCTGAGCACAAAGAGAGAATGCATTTTATGTGCTCTCCCCTCCCAACTCCTGCGCTCCTCTCTGTGTCTCAGGAAGAGGTGGAGAGAGGCCTGAGCCTTGTCCTGTCCCAGCTGATGGGCAGTGCCCGGGGAAATGGGACAGGTGCCCTGACCCCCAGTGCCCAAAGCCTGGTGCTCCCCACACCCCCGCCCAGCCCCAGCCTACAGGAGGCCGTGGGTGCCCCAGCAGAGCCGTGCGTACCTGGCGGGGCCCCTGCGGGCCACCGGCTCCCATGTTCAGTGGCCCAGGACCCTGTATCCCACCAGGCATCGGGCCCCGCGGGGTGGGACCGGGCCCTCGGGGCTCCAGGCCCCGCGGCTCCAGCACCCTGGCCTCCATGGCCCTGGCCTCCAGCACTCGTGGCTCCAGCACCCGCGGCTCCAGGCCCCGCGCCTCCAGCGCCCGCGCCTCCAGCACGCGCGGCTCCAGCCCCCGCGGATCTCTTCCGACTGCGGAGGAAACACAAGGTCAGCTCCTGAAAGACGCGGCGCTGCAAGGAGTGTGGGAGAGAGCCCGCTGCCTCCTTTGTCTGGGGCCAGCAAGCACCCAAGCAGTGCAGGGTGGGGGCAGAGGGGACGTGCCTGGAGAAAGTCCCTTGCACCCTGGGACTGTCCCTCCTCGCCTGGAGTCAGTCATTTCACTGCCCAAACCCCCTTCCTACGCCTCGGGTCGGGGCAGCCGGCTCCACTCTGACTTCCTGCCTGCGCAATCCAAGCCACCCCTATTTCATGCCCCCTCTCTCACCTCGAGCATCCATCAAGGGCCCCCGCGGCTCTCCCATCAGTGGTCGGGGTTCTCCCATGGGTCCCCCCCTCATCTCATGGGGGGGGCCACGGCTGTCATGACCAGGCATATGGTGCATAGGGGCTCCCTGGTGGGGCGGCCCAAGGTAACCTCTGACGCAGAGAGACGAGGAGAGCAAAGCAGAAGGAGGAGAAAAAGCGAGAGAGTGTGAATCAGACACTGGCTTGGCACGGTCTGGGCAGAGCGCTGGGATTGCCCCCGAAGCCGGCCGCAGGGGAGGAGGGTGAGGCTGGCACAGGGATGGGTGCTGGTGGCCCCATGCCGCAGGGCAGCTGCCATCACCCCGGGGAGATCCCTTCCCCGGGGAAACGGGCCGGCCCCCACGGCTGGCAGCACGCAGGCCTCCGACCAGGCAGCAGTGACTCCCGGAAGGCTGGTGCCATCCCTGTCCTCAGCGAGAGGCTACCCTTGGGCAGGGGACAGTGCCAAGGGCTCCTCTCCTTCCCTCTCCCCTCACCTGGGCTCCACTTCTCCAGTGACTGAGAGCAGGGTCCCTCCGCGAGGGTCATTCGGGGCATCTCCCAAAAGGCCTCGGGGCGGCGGGCCACTAGCAGGTAGAGGTCCACGCTGCATAGGGGCCCTCGGGTCTGGCATGGGCACTGCCAGGGAGACACACAAGAACTCGTGAGGATCTGCATGAGCAGTGCCGTGCCAAGACTGTCCCCGGCGCTCTCGGGCCGGGCATGGGGCAGCCACGCTGCTCCCCTGAGCTGTGCTGTCTGCTGGGGACACAGCCCTACACACGAGGCTGGAGCACACCAAAGCTCCTTCCCTGGCTGCCAATTCTATTCCTCTCCTTTTCTTCTCGGGTTTTATTTAAGGTTCCTTATGGCGCCAGGGGCCAAACCAAGCATGGGTGCCCCCATGGCAATCCCTACAAGTGTGGGCATCGACACCCTGCTAACGTGGGGCCAGGAGCAAAGCAAGACCTGGAAGGCTCCTGGAAGCACAGTGTCAAAGAGGGCTGGATCTTAGGCAAAAGCTCTTTCTAAACAAGCTCTCCTTTCCCACTGGAGGCTCCATGCATGGTTCTAGCCTGTTCTCTCCTGTAGCCCTAGAAGAAATCCTGTCTCCTTCCTCTCCTCTTACTGCTGTCAGGCTACAAGGAGTGACATGCCAGTCCCTGGCCCTGAGAAGAGCAGGGTGAGAGCTGCTCTCTGCACACTCCACAACGAGCTCCATGGGAAGAGGGAGCTGGTGCCTGGTACCTTGAACACGTTCGATAGACGCAGGCCTGGCAGGTCCCACGGGCGAGAGCTGCAGGTTCCCTGGGCAAGCAGCAGGAAAAGAGGGAAAGAGCAGACACGTAAATAGTGTACGCACGCATGCACCGGCTCTGGGGACAGTGCTGCCTGCAGGATCACGCACCCTGAAGTCCCCAGAAAGCCTACAGAGAAAATGTTCCAAGTCTGGCTTTATCAGCCTGTTCTGTTCACACCCCCTCTGTCAGCACAGGCAGGACAGGCAGCGTGGCACAGTCCTTCCCTCACTCGGGAGAGAGGCAGGCACAGAAAACACCCTGCCAAGAGACTCAGCATTGCGTGGGGCCAGCATGGCCCCACAACACACACCAGCTTCTGCTCTCCAAAACCTTTCGGGTGCCAAGAACTATCAGACAGCTTTCAGGAAGACAGTGCCCACCCAAAGAAAATGAGAGTCAGCTGACCCTAAGGCCAAAGGATCTCAGACTGGGTTTGCACGTTGCCGAAACAAGGCCTATGATGAATGTCAAGGCAGCAGAGGTGACAGGTGTGCATGTGCTGTTCCTGGAGAACAGCACACCGGGGCCGTACTGACCTACGCATGGACACGTGTGAACCGTAAGCAATCGGGGCCCAGGGCTGGGCCGGACAGACCGTGCCTGCGGAGGGAAAGCCGAGCCGTCACCCTCCGGGAAGCGCCTGCCAAGCCTCAAGCCAAACGGAGACCCAGCTCCCTCTGCTGGGCACGGCGTGGGAGGACGCGGCGCCGCAGCGGCTGCTCCCCAGCGCCCAGGCAGCGAAGGAGCAGGACAAGGACCAGAGAGGAGCAAGCTCTGCCTGCCCGCACAAGCACAAGGACAGACACGGGCTCGCAGAGGTGGAAAACACAGACACATCCCGCTCGGAGGGGACAGGCAGCTCTCCTGGCTGCCAGGGCACGAGCGCACAACAGCGTGCAGAACGAGCTGGGAGCCAACTGGGCATGGGCTGTGAGCCCTGGGAGCCAGGGAGCTGCTACCACAGCCTTGTGCCTCAGTGAATAAACCTGGGCACAGCCCCAGGCTGGGCACAGCCAGGCTGCAGACAGCTGGGACACAGCACTGCTCACTGGAGCCAGGCTCACACCACACACAGCACTCCACACGTCTGTTTTACCTTGTCCACGCTCCAAGGGGACTGGCCCTGCACCTGGTATCCCAACCTGTGGCTGCATCCCACCTGAGAGGGGACAGGCAGAGATCAGACCCCTCCTCAGCCATCCCTGATGACTAACCTGTTCCTCTGGTCCCAAATACCTCCTGCCTCCCAGCTCCTGGGGGAGCATCTGGAGGTTTATTCCCCTGGTGTTGGTTCCCCCCAGGGATAATCCAACTTTGCAGCCCACCTCTGGCAGCAGCACAACCACAAAGTACAGCACAGGATTACGTGTGCTCTCACAGGGCTGAGCCCTCTGGTTAGGGGGAAAGCAGACAGGGGTGCGTGCAGGACCTGTGTGCTCACGATGGGGCAGCTCGGCCCAAACTCACCTCCTGGAGCCATGGGGCCAGGGCCTGGGCCCTGCACAGGGGCTGCCATCTGTCCTGGGGCTGGCACTCCCCCCTGCATGGGTGGCTGCATCAGAGGAGGAGCGCCATTGACGTGCATCCCGCCCTGCAGGAGAGACACGGGGTCTGAGGGACACCTCACACCTGGGCACGTGCCCCGGCTGGAGAGCTGGCACTGCCCATCCTCCTGCACAGCTCAGGGGGTGCGCAGGCTCTTACTATGGCCTGTGGCTGGGAGGATGGGGTGTTCTGGGGGTTCAGCTGAGCATTGGGCCCTGGCCCAGGCCCTGGTCCCGGCCCAGGCCCCGGGCCTGGCACCGCCTGCTGGTTGCCGGGGATCAGAGGAGGAACGCTGGTCTGGCGATGCAGGATTTTCTAGGGGAGGAAGAAGGAGAAAGGAGTTGTTTTCCACTGCCACTCCACAAAGGCTCCCACCAATACCCTCCCAACTCTGGACGAGCAGCAAGGCACAAACCAGCGCAATCTCGGGGTCGACGATCCTCATGACCACCTGGGCCTGCAGCAGTGCATAAGCCAGCTGGGGGTTCTGGAGCAGCATGTTCCTGGCTTCCTGGGGGCTGTTCTGGACACAGAGCTGAGGAGACAGGCACTGATCAGAGCTCTGACAAGGTGTGACACGGCTGGGAGGGTGCAGGCAGTGGTGGGAGGAGCTGTGCTCACACAGGGAGCACGGCCCTCCTGCACTCACCTTCATCTGCTTCATCAGCTCAAACATCTGCTCGGGGGGCAGGCTGGCCACGGCCCGGCTGATGGACTCGGGGGCATCCTCTGGGTTGACAGGGTCCCCATAGGGTGACTCTATGATGGGGGCACCTGTGCCCAAGCCTGCAACATGAACAGCTCATGGAACAGGCTCATCAGGAGGGGAGTACCCGCCCCCCAGGGGAAAAGGAGGCACCAAAACCAGGGAGACCTTAGGAGGGGTGATTAGGCATTGGAACAGGCTGCTCGGGGAGGTTGTGGAGTCACTGCTCCTGGAAAAGTTTAAGTAAAGACTGGATATAGCATTTACTGCCCTGATCTATTAGGGCAATACAATTTCATGCGGTGTGTTTGGTCAAAGGCTGGACCACGATCTTTACAAACGTTTTCCAACCTAAGTAATTCTGTGATCGTGTGGGAGTGAGATCCCAGAGCTGAGCCCACGCATCCATCCCTCTGGGGCACTACTCACACCCCGTCCCAGAGCAGGCCAGCTCCACCAGCGGGGCAGAAGAGAGCCTCCCTGCCCTGCAGCTGCCAAGGAGGGAGCCCCCGAACCCCGGCTGACTCACTCTTGAGCTCCTCCTTGTTCTTCTCGCTGGCGGCGTTGTCCACGCGCAGGGCCCTGCCGCTGAACTCGCGCCCGTTGAGGTTGCGCATGGCGCTGAGCGCCGTCTCCTGGTCCTGGTACTCGCAGAAGCCATAGCCCTTGGGCTTGCCCGTCTCCCTGTCGTACACCAGCCTGCCAGGGAGCAGAGACGAGGGGTGTGGGCATCCCGCTGTGCCCACGGCTCCTGCAGCGAGGGGGGACACGGGGACGGAGCCCCAGCAGCGCTGGGAACACAGTGAGAGCTCAGGGGATACAGGGACAGAGTAAAGCAGTGCTGGGAACACAGTGAGAGCTCAGGGGACACAGGGACAGAGCCTCAGCAGTGCTGGGAGCAGAGTGAGAGCTCAGGGGACACAGGGACAGAGCCCAGCAGTGCTGGGAGCAGAGTGAGAGCTCAGGGGACACAGGGACAGAGTCCAGCAGTGCTGGGAGCATGGGGAGAGCTCAGGGGACACAGGGACAGAGCCCCAGCAGTGCTGGGAGCACGGGGAGGACACGGGGACAGAGCCCCAGCAGTGCTGGGAGCACGGGGAGGACACAGGGACAGAGTCCAGCAGTGCTGGGAGCATGGAGAGAGCTCAGGGGACACGGGGACAGAGCCCCAGCAGTGCTGGGAGCACGGGGAGGACACAGGGACAGAGTCCAGCAGTGCTGGGAGCGTGGAGAGAGCTCAGGGGACACAGGGACAGAGCCCCATCAGTGCTGGGAGCATGGGGAGAGCTCAGGGGACACAGGGACAGAGCCCCATCAGTGCTGGGAGCACAGTGAGAGCTCAGGGGATACAGGGACAGAGCCCAGCAGTGCTGGGAACACAGTGAGAGCTCAGGGGACACAGGGACAGAGCCTCAGCAGTGCTGGGAGCACAGTGAGAGCTCAGGGGATACAGGAACAGAGCCTCAGCAGTGCTGGGAGCACAGGGAGAGCTCAGAGGGACACAGGGACAGAGTAAAGCAGTGCTGGGAGCACAGGGAGGGCTCCCCAGGGCACACAGCAGTCAGGCCCATGCCCAAGCCAAAGGGCCTGATGGCTCCTGGCATGGCTGCTGCCAAGGCTGTGGTTTGTAGGATGCCCACCTGTGCCAGCTGTGTGCCTCCCGTGACCCCACGAGGCACAGGACGGGACTGGCTGCTCCCAGAACTCCCAAAAGCTGAACTGAGAGCACCAGGGCCTGGTGCCCAGCCTGGAAAACACCTGTGAGAGGCACAGGGATGGCAGTGAGGAGCACAGAGCCCGACCAGCACTGAGCCCTCAGCAGCCACAGCAGGGCAGCTCCACAGCCACCTGCTGCGCTGGGGACACCGTGCTCCATCTCCAGGGGACCCTGGCACAGCCACCGGGTCCCTCTGCCCTGAGCACAGCTGGCACAGCCTCACAAGCCCCGCAGCTGCTGCTCCGCGTGAGGAGCCAGCCTCGGGGGCCCGGGGAGGTTTATAGGGGCCGTCAGGCAAAGCTCCTTCGCCAAAGCTCCTCCACCAGAGCAGGCAGCGGCCGAGCCAGCGTCCCTGCGAGTGGCCAGAAGGTGTGCGTGCATGTGGGGACACGGTGGGCTGGGCGGGGCGGGGGGAACGGTTGGGCTGCGGGGTTTTAGCGGCCTTTCCCAACGTCACGGATTTGCGGTTCACGGTTCCGAGCCCGCGGGGCTCGGTCTGCGCCGAGCAGGGGGACCCGGGGGAGGCCTGCGGCCGCTCTCACCTAAAGCTGACCACGGGCCCAACCTCCGAGAAAATGTCCTTCAGCTGCTCCTCCGTGGCCTCATACGGGATGTTCCCCACTGCGGAGACAGACGGTGCCGCCGGTCAGCGCGGCGGGTACCGGCCCCGACGGCGAGGGGGGGAACCCGCCGGCGCCCCGCCTGCCCCTGCCCGTCCGCGCCCCTCTCCCCTTGCAGGCGGCGGTCCCGCCCCGCGGCCTCACCGAACACGGAGCGCAGGGAGCGATCCACGGCGGGGTCCCGCACCGACAGCCCCGCCATCGCGCCGCCCGCGCCGCTTCCGGTCCGCGCCGCGGCCGTGCCCCCGCTTCCGCTTCCGTCCGCAACCGCTCGGAGCGGCGCTTTCAAAAAGCGCTCCGGCGGGAAACGCGGCACCGGCGGCAGCGGGGTGTGGGTGCCGGGACTCCCCGGGATCCCCGGGCGGGGCGGCCGCGGCCTCGGGGATCCCCCGGAGCGGGGCCCATCCTCAGGGATGCCGCTTCGAGCACCGGCCCCGGGGCACAGCCCCTGGCGAGCCTAACACTGCCCGGGGCTCGGCAGGATGGAAGGCACGGAGGTCCCCATGGCTGTGCCCACGGGTGTGCCCACGGGTGTGCCCACGGGTGTCCCCGCGCTGGCCACAGAGCCGAGGTTCGCCCAGCGCCTCAGGTGAGGGCAGGGGGATGGCAGCCCTGTGCCGCTGCGGTGCGGCCGGAGCCTCTGGGGCTGGGAAGGGTGACTCCGCCTGGCCGTGCAGGCAGTGGCTGGAACAGGAGCGGCTCCTGGACGGGCGCTACGGGCTGCAGCGGGTGCCGGGGGGCCGCGTGGCCGTGCCGCTGCTGCCGGAGAAGCTGTCCCAGCTCTGCCTGCCCCGGGAGGTGCCGTGTGAGCTGCTCGGGATCCAGGTGAGCACAGCCCCCGGGCCCCGAGCGCTGCCTGCGGCGGTGGTGCTCGGCCCTTGGCATGGCCCTGCCGCAGGACCCTGTCCCCTCCAGGGCCGCCCGCCGGCGCTCGCCGGCCCAGAGGCTGCGGGAGGAGCTGCGGCGGCTGCTGGGGCCGGGCTGGTCCGGGCAGCTGGAGCGGGACGTGCCGCACGCCTGGCAGAGGCACGGGGACCTGGTGCTGCTGAGCGAGGACAGCTTCAGGGCTGAGCCCTGGGAGAGGCTGGGTAAGGAGCGCAGGGCAGCCTGTCCCGGGAGAGGCTGGGTGAGGAGCGCAGGGCAGCCTGTCCCGGGAGAGGCTGGGTGAGGCCAGCAGGGCTGCCTGTCCCGGGAGAGGCTGGGTAAGGAGCGCAGGGCTGCCTGTCCCGGGTGAGGCTGGGTAAGGAGAGCAGGGCTGCCTGTCCCGGGAGAGGCTGGGTGAGGCCAGCAGGGCTGCCTGTCCCGGGAGAGGCTGGGTAAGGAGAGCAGGGCTGCCTGTCCCGGGTGAGGCCGGGTAAGGAGAGCAGGGCTGCCTGTCCCGGGAGAGGCTGGGTGAGGAGAGCAGGGCTGCCTGTCCCGGGAGAGGCTGGGTAAGGAGCGCAGGGCAGCCTGTCCCGGGTGAGACTGGGTGAGGCCAGCAGGGCTGCCTGTCCCGGGAGAGGCTGGGTGAGGCCAGCAGGGCTGCCTGTCCCGGGAGAGGCTGGGTAAGGAGCGCAGGGCTGCCTGTCCCGGGTGAGGCTGGGTAAGGAGAGCAGGGCTGCCTGTCCCGGGAGAGGCTGGGTGAGGCCAGCAGGGCTGCCTGTCCCGGGAGAGGCTGGGTGAGGCCAGCAGGGCTGCCTGTCCCGGGAGAGGCTGGGTAAGGAGCGCAGGGCTGCCTGTCCCGGGTGAGGCTGGGTAAGGAGAGCAGGGCTGCCTGTCCCGGGAGAGGCTGGGTGAGGCCAGCAGGGCTGCCTGTCCCGGGAGAGGCTGGGTAAGGAGAGCAGGGCTGCCTGTCCCGGGTGAGGCCGGGTAAGGAGAGCAGGGCTGCCTGTCCCGGGTGAGGCTGGGTAAGGAGAGCAGGGCTGCCTGTCCCGGGTGAGGCCAGCAGGGCTGCCTGTCCCGGGTGAGGCTGGGTAAGGAGAGCAGGGCTGCCTGTCCCGGGTGAGGCTGGATGAGGCCAGCAGGGCTGCCTGTCCCGGGTGAGGCTGGGTAAGGAGAGCAGGGCTGCCTGTCCCGGGAGAGGCTGGGTAAGGAGAGCAGGGCTGCCTGTCCCGGGAGAGGCCAGGTAAGGAGAGCAGGGCTGCCTGTCCCGGGTGAGGCCAGCAGGGCTGCCTGCCCCGGCCCGGCCCACACCACCCGCATCTCCAGCTGCTGTGTTGCAGGCCCGGCGCTCTGGGAGACGGTCGCCAAGGCTTTGGGGGCCCGGCGGGTGGCCAGGCGAGGACGGGTGATGCCGGATGGGATGAGGAGCCCCAGGGTCACCCTGCTGCTGGGCCAGCACGGCTGGGTGGAGCACGTGGACAATGGCATCAGGTGGGCAGGAGCTGCAGGGCGCGGCTGGCGGGGAAAGGACTGCTCTCACTGTCTGTACGGGGTCTTCCAGGTACACCTTCGACGTGACCAAGTGTATGTTCTCCCCGGGAAACATCACCGAGAAGCTGCGTGTGGCCTCACTGCCCTGCTCCGGGGAGGTCGTGGTGGACCTCTATGCAGGTAATGGAGGAGGTGCTGATGGCGCCCAGGTAGACATGAAATGTCATTTCCAGCTTATGAAAAATACTCAGGCTTGGAGCTCCTGTCTTATCTGCGAGCCCTGCAGCTATGCTGGCACTGCTGTCCTGCCTGTGTCCCTGCAGCCTATGGACACTTAAGGTGTCCTGTTCTCAGGCTCTGTGACTAGTGCTGCTTTGGGGAATCACTTGGATCCAGGGCAAAGATTTGCCACTGCTTGTGCTTAAGGAAGTTAGTGCTTCCAATCTGTGCCACACTGAAAGGACATGGCACCCACAAAACTGCTCTAGATTAATCAAACTAAACAGTAATATGGATGCTTCTGTAGAGCCAGGCAGGTCTCCACCTGATGGCCAAAGACTGAAGGTAAAATAAGTGCCTCTAAACAGTTTTCAAGGCAGATTTTGCTTTTGCAGAAGAGGGAAGGATAAATTTCCATTTTTCCAGTGTTTGGGCTTTCTCCAACCCAGAGCAAAGCAGACCTGGAGAGGCAGGGTGGCAGTGTGCATCCTGCCATGCCCTCGGGGAGGAGTGTGGGTCTCTGGAGGTCCCTGCCCTCGGCCACTGCCGCCTCCTGCCTGCAGGCATCGGCTATTTCACACTGCCGTTCCTGGTGCACGCCGGAGCCGCCTTTGTCCACGCCTGTGAGTGGAACAGCCACGCCGTGGAGGCCCTGCACAGGAGCCTGGTGCTGAACGGGGTGCGGGATCGCTGCCACATCCACAGCGGGGACAGCCGGCAGGTGAGCGCTGCGACGGGCCGGGCCGGGCCGCGGGACCGTCCTGCGAGCATCCATCCACCTCTGCTCTGTCCCCAGCTGCAGCTGCGGGACGTGGCCGACAGGGTGAACCTGGGGCTGATCCCCAGCTCGGAGGAGGGCTGGCCCGTGGCCTGCCGCGTCCTGAAGAAGGACACGGGTGGGGTTCTGCACATCCACCACAACGTGGAGACTCGCCCAGCCACGCCGCAGAGCGCGGTGCTGCTGGCTGAGCGGGGCTCTCCGGAGGCAGCGAGCCCCGGGGGAGAGGCACAGCACCCGCCACAGCACGGTGGGGAGGAGACTCCGGGGGCCAGGCTCAGGCCCGAGTGGCAGAGCTGGGCCGAAGGCACGGCCACACGCATCCAGGGGCTGCTGGCAGAGCTGCACAGGGCGCCGTGGCGCAGCAGCGTCCTGCACATCGAGCCGGTGAAGTCCTACGCGCCACACGTGCATCACCTCGTGCTGGACCTCGAGTGCCGGCCTGTGCTGCCCGTTTAGCGGGGCACGGGCACTGCTGGGGCTCCAGCTCCCTTGGACGGGTGGCCAGCAGTGTCCTGCTGCCAGCCTGGAGGTGCCTTGTGTCCCCTAGTTCCCAGGTGGCAGCGCTGCCCAGCAGTGCCTCCCCGTGCCCGGGGCACCCAGGGCTGTGCTCCCCATGGCAGATCCCGTCAGGATCCAGACAAGGATGGAGCAAGCTGGGGCTCAGAGTGCCAGTGTTCTACCCTGGCTCTGCCAGTCCTGCCCAGGTCTTGGACACGTGAGCCCCATTTTCACACAGGAGAGAGCCACAGTGCTGAGAAGCCTTGGGTTCCTGCTGGGTTCATTTCAGCAGGTCAGGGACAAGCCTTGTGCTTGTATTTACCAGCATGCTTTTTTAATGTACTGGAAGCAAGTCTGTTCATCTTGTTTCCTTCCTATTTTTTTTCAGAAATAAAGATATTTCTCACCACCTCTTGTTGGTGTCCAGTTAAAACATGAACACCAGTGCAAGTGTGGGGGGTCTGGCCTGGGGACTTTGGTCCTAGGGTGGTGTGTGGAGGGGCTCAGGGAGCAAAGCCTCTGTGGCACGGTCTGCCTGCAAGCCCGAAGCCCTCTACATCTGTTCTGTGTACTCCCAGTGGAGCAAACCCCTGCCCCGTGAGGAAGCTCCCGCTGGCCCTTTGATGTCTCCGCGGGTTTTTCCACTGTGTCAGTGTCGCATCGCTTCCCATCCCCGGGGTGCGGCCGAAAGTGTGGGCAGAGCCGCGTCCTCTCGTTTGCCTCGGGGCTGCACCCAGGTGTCCTCCCCCGCTGTCCTGCGTGGCGAGCAGGTTCCCCGGTGCCTGTGCAGGGGGCAGGGAACAGGCACCCTGCAGGACCCGTATCTCCGCCGCCAAGGACAAGGGCAGCGCTGGAGCCTTGCGGCGGGGACACCGCGGCCTGGGCTCCTCCTCGGGGCTGCCGGGGGTCCCGCAGTTGGGGTGTCGGTGCGCCCTGTGCTCTCCGGGACAGGCCGCACACCCAGCCAGGGCCACGGGGCACCGGGGCAAGGGCCCGGGGGCCGGAGCCGCAGCTCCGCCGGGGGCGATGGGGCAGGAAGGGGCTGGGGGGCAGCGGGCACCGCCTCCCGCACGAGCCGCCCCGTCGGTGCCGCAGGTGCGGCCGCCGCGGCTCCTTTAAGGCACCGGCACCGCCCTCCCCTCCCGGCTCCCCCTCCCGCTGCCGGGTGGCGCCGGCCGGAGCCGCCGCAGGTACCGGGAGGAGCGGGGGGTCGGGCGGCGCTGCCCCGGCGGGGTACCGGGGGATCCTCCCCTGGCGGGGTACCGGGGCTTCCTTCGCTGCTGGGGAGTCGGGGGAGCCGGGGGTCCAGCCGCGGTGTCCCGGTGCGGGGGCAGTTCCCAGTCCCGGTGGCGGCGCTGGGAACGCGGTGCTCCCGCTCCCGGACCCCTTTCCCCGACAGAGGGGTCTGGGGTCGGTCCCGCCCCGCCTCCTCCCCGAGGGACGCGGGAGCGCGGCCGCGGGGACGGGAAGGTCCGTCCCGAGGGTTCCGCCGGTCCTGGCGGGAGCGGGGAGCGGCTGCAGCCCCCGGGCGAGCGCTCCGGCTCCGTCCCGGCGCCGCCGCTGCAGGCGGATCCTGGCCCTGCCGCGGGTCCTGCGGCGCGCCCGCTCCCGGCGGCTCCTCCGGCGGCTCCCGGGCAGCTCCGGGCCCCGGTGCGCTCCAGCGAGGGAGGGGCAGCCCGGGGCGGCTCCTTCCTGCCGGGGCTGCCGCGGGTGCTGGGCGGCAGCGCGGTCCCACGGAGCCGGCCGAGGTCACCGGGGCTGGCAGGCGGCCCGAGCCCGGCCCGGGGCAGGGCGGTGGGGCGGCGGGCGGGCCGGTGTCCCGGGTGCCCCGTCCGGCCCCGGCAGGGGGCACGGGGCACCTCAGCAGCTGGCACGTCCCTAGCTGGCAGCCGGTGAGCGCCAGGCAGCCCGGGTGGAGCGATGTCGGAGGCTGTGGACCTGTCCTTCCTGTCGGACGTGGAGCGAGATCTGATCCTGCAGGTCCTGCAGCGCGACGAGGAGCTCCGCAAGGCAGAGGAGAGGAGGATCAGGTGCGAGCGCGGCTGGAGCTGGGCAGGAGCTGCTTCCCCGCTTTGTCTGGAAGCGGGCGATGAGTGACAGTGTGGGTGACGGGTGTCCCCGGGCCCCTCTGACCGCTCGTGGTGTGGCTCTGACAGGCGCCTGAAGAATGAGCTGCTGGAGATCCGGCGCCGGGGAGCCAAGCGGGGCAGCCAGCGCTACAGCGAGCGGACCTGCGCCCGCTGCCAGCAGAGCCTGGGCCGCCTCAGCCCCAAGGCCAACACCTGCCGGGGCTGCAACCACTTGGTGTGTCGGGACTGCCGCTCCTACAGCCCCAGCGGCTCCTGGCGCTGCAAAGTCTGCTCCAAGGAGGCGTGAGTAGCCTGGACAAGCAGCAGGGACATTCTGTACATCCCTCCTGTCCCCTTCCTCCTCTCAGTTGCCTCAACTTGATGCCCATGGCCAGCCTTTCCTAGCCTGGCTGCTCCTCCCCAGTGCAGGGCAGCTTGCTCTGCTGTCACTCCTGGGGAGGGTTCCCATGTTTGGGTGATGGAGAAATGGGCCCTTTTGTGTCTCCTTCATGTCCCGTTCCTTCACCCCCCGAGCTGACTGCAGCATCCCCCTGTGCCCCTTGCACAGCCTGTGTCTCAAGCATCCCAGGTTTCCTCCCTTTTGACCTCCCCTGTCCCACAAACAAAACTTGGCTTGCTCCCGTGTTTGCTGAGGATGTAGCTGAGCCTGTCAGCTGCCCAGTGAATGCTGGTCCCTGCCCAGTCACCTGCTGATTGTGCCCATTGTGCCTGTGTTCCTGGGTTGTGGCAGCACCCAGGGTGGGTTGGGGCACAGCAGACAGCCCCCCTGCCCCTGACTGCCCCCACCACCCCTGCCCTGCAGGGAGCTGAAGAAGACAACGGGTGACTGGTTCTATGACCAGAGGGTGAACCGCTTCGCCAACCACCTGGGCAGCGACATGGTGCGGCTGTCCCTGCGGCACAGGCCAGCAGGTAGGGTGCCACGGCAGAGCCCTCTCCCCCAGCCCATCCTTCTGGGGTGCTCCAGCTTCCCCCAGCGCACCTCTGCCCAGTCTGGAGCTGGATGGAGCACCACCTGCTCCAGGCAATGGGTGAGCTTGGAGCAGTGCTCCTCCCGATGCACCTCTGCTTCCAGCCAACAAAAGAGAGACTGTGGGACAAACCCTGCTCCAGAAAGCTCAGCTCAGTGAGCCTAAAAGCTCCTCTGCAGGCCGGCAGCCGAGCCCCCCTGCGCCCCGGGAGGGGTCCAGGTAAGAATCCCTGCTGTCCCCCGTGCTCCAGCAGCAGCTCTCATCTGCTGCGGGTTAGAGAGCAATCTGCTGCGGGTTAGAGAGCAATCTGCTGCAGGTTTGAGAGCAATCTGCTGCGGGTTAGAGAGCAATCTGCTGCCCCATGTGGATCATCGGTGGCACAGGAGCTCTCTCAGACCGACCTCCTTGCCAAACAGGACATACCTGTGGTTTTGCTTGTCTGCAGTTTGTTTCCAGATGCCTCAGAGCCTCGGGATGGCAAAAGCGACACAGAGTCCATGGAAAACATGAGCCTGGACAGCTACAGACCTAGTCCTGCTGATGTGGGGGCCAGGTGAGAGGCTCCTGGGGTGGGCTGTCCTTGGCAACACTGGCTGGCAGAGGATGGGACCTTCATCTGAAGTGTGTTTTTGTCAGCCTAGTGAGGGGAAGCTGGCTCCTCAGGCTGGCAGAAGCCTGTCCCTGGGCAGGAAGGTGCTCTGCTCCCAGGCTGCTGCGGGCAGCTCAAGTGGCATTTCCTGGCCAGCACTGCCTCTGCCAGCTGTGCTCGTGGCCTGGGACAGAGCTTTCTGTGTCTGCCACAGGAGGAACTCCCTGGAGAGAGCCATCCCTGGAAAACAGGCTGTTGGGCCAGCAGGACCTGCTGCCTCCAGCCTGACCCTCCCTGTGCGCTCCAAGAAGGCGTTCTCTGACGGACGGGTGCGTGACGCTGCTCCGGCAGGCTCAGCCCTGTCCTGGGGCATGGGGCTGGGCACGCACAGGGCTCCCAGCCCTGCCCCGCTCTGAGGGGACTCTTCCTGCCCAGGATGCCACCGTGGGGACCCGCAGCAGCACCTTGGCGGACGAGCATGAAACGATATTCAAGAAGAACCCCCGGCGGGTGGTGAGGCCTGCGGGTGAGAGATGTGCGGGTGCTGACACGGCCAGGGTGGGCAGCTCCTGCTCCCTGGGCTGGGAAGGGCTTCCAGTGCAGCTGGGAGAGCCTGGGGCAGCCCCTGGGCTCTGCTAGCCCTGCTCTGTGCCACTGTTCACCCCTCTGGTGCAGACTACACCAAGTCCGTGATCGACCTGCGGCCCGAGGACCTGGTGGGGGAAGGTGGCTCTCTGGGGGACAGGAGCAAGTCAGTGCCTGGCCTCAACACGGAGCTGGTGAGACCCTGAGTGCTGGGAGATGGCTGCCAGCTGGCTGTGCCCCTCACTGGCAGCTTGTCCCTGTCCTTGCAGGAGGAGGAGGAGGAGGACATCGATAACCTGGTGGAGATCCACCGGCAGCGCGTGGCCCGGGGCAGCATGCGCAGCGGCACCTCCTCGGTGAGCCAGGGGCACGGCCCTGCTCTGCTCTGCTCTGGGAGGAGGGATGGAGAGAGGCCGTGCCAGAGGCTTGCGTGGGAGGGATGCAGAGCAGGCAGCGCCTGGAGGGAAGGGGAAAGGAAAGGGCCTTGTATGTGGGGTGGGTTCTTCCCCTGGAAGGGAATCGAAATGCAGAGATCCAGCTCTCTTCAGGCCGCTGTGTGTGGCCATCCCCAGCCATGGGGAGGTGAGGGGGGCTGTGCAGAGGAGACACAGGGAGTAACCTTGCTGAGGATGAGGAGGGCCCGTCAGGTGATGCTGTGCCAGCCCAGCCCTGCCCTGTCCTGCAGAGCACACTGGGCAGCATGGTCAGCATTTACAGCGAGGCCGGCGACTTCGGCAGCGTGGCTGTCACCGGGGGCATCTCCTTCTCCCTGAGCTACGAGGAGAGGACGCAGACCTTGTTCATCCACGTGAAGGAGTGTCGCCAGCTGGCCTTTGGGGACGAGGGCAGGAGGCGCTCCAACCCGTGAGAGCAGGGGGGCGATGGCTGCTGCCACCGCTGGGGGTGCCCGCTGGGTGGTGGGTGCCCACCAGAGATGGGAGCTGTAAGTGGGAGGGTCCTGGTGAGGCAGGAGGTCTGGGGCTGCCCTGGGGAGCTGGGAGGATGAATTGTGGGGGGCTCGTTAAGTGCTGCCTGTTCTCCCCTCAGCTATGTGAAGACCTACCTGCTGCCCGACAAATCCCGGCAAGGGAAGCGCAAGACCACCATCAAACGCAACACCATCAACCCCCTGTACAACGAGCTGCTGAAGGTGAGAGGGGCTGGGCTGGGCTGCGGCTGCTCAGGGATGCTGCTGGAACAAGCACAGGGAGGGGTGAGCTCCTGACCCTGCAGTGGATCGCTGCAGAGGAGCCATGTCCAGAGACCGTCCCCTGAGAGCTGCAGGATCCCTGCCCTGCCAGCTGTGCCCTGGCTGTGCTGCCAGCCCCCAGTGCCACGGTGGGTGGAGGCACAGCTGCAGGTGTGACTGTGTCACAGGACATGTCCCTGGTTCTGTGGCATTCCCAGAGCAGAGGCATCCTGCTTACCCTGGGTATTTCTTTCCAAGGGATGGCTGGACCTGGAGCCGTGTTACAGTGGCAGGAGGGAGGGAGGGCAGCAGCCACAGGGGCAGAGATAAACTCTGGGCCCCGGGGCAGAGCACCTTGGCACTGCCCTTCACCATCCCTGCTGTGTGACTGTCCCCGAGTCTGGCAGTGCAGCTCTGAGGCACTCTTGCACAGCAGGAAGTGAGAGCTGTGGTTTGGTTTTCAGGCTCCCACAGCCAGGTTTGCTGAGGTCTTGTGCTCTGACCACCTGAGGCTCTGTGGTCTGGCAGAGCTCTGCTGATGGTGGGATGGCTGGGTGCTGTGAGTCCTGGCTCCGAGGGCTGGGAGAGCACAGGCTCCTTCCTGCAGCTCTGCCCTGGGACTCTGAGGTTCTGGCAGGCATGGAAGGAAAGAGGAGCAGGCTCTCTGTACATCCGTTGCTGCTCTGTCTCCTCTCACGCTCCTGAGCTGATGGAGTTTGCCAGGCCTGCCCTGCCGTGTGCTGCCTGCTCACCAGTGGCTCTCTCTCTCTTTCTCTCTCCCCAGTATGAGATCAGCAGGTCCCTGCTGCTGGCGAGGACGCTGCAGTTCTCGGTGTGGCACCACGACCGCTTCGGCCGCAACACCTTCCTGGGGGAGGCAGAGGTGCCTCTGGGGGCCTGGAACTTGGAGAGCCACCTGGAGGAGTTCCTGCCCCTGCACGGCAAGGTGTGCCCCTGCTGCCCACAGCCCCCCTGCCTGCTCCTGCTGGGGTACAGCCCTGGGCGGGCACGGGGGTGTGGGCACCTCAGCTGAGCATTGCCAAAGGTTTCATTTGGAGGTATGAAAACCCCGGATGCAGACAGCAGTGCTGTTGTAGTAAAAAAGGGAAAATCTTCTGCCTTGAGCCTGGCTTCCCTCTCCTTGTCAGGTGATTGGGCCAAAATAAGATCCCAGAGGAGCTGGGCTGCACTGGTCATGCTGGGGAGGGTTGGCAGGCAATTGTGCCAGCTCAGCCACAGCTAGGGGAGGTGCTGCACACCAGGCTGTCACTGTGTGCACCATGGCTCCTCTGCAGGGGTTGGTAATTCTCACCTCTTGGCAGATTGGGGCAGATGCTGCTGGTCTCCACCAGTACAAGGGGGAGCTGGTTGTCTCCATGAAGTACATCCCATCTGCCAAGCATCCTGGGGCTGGCAATGGCAGGAAAGGTGAGTGCTGAAGCTCTGGAATCAGCCGCCTGCAGGGCTTGCTCCTGGCAGGGCAGGACAGACCTGGGTTTCTTCAAGCTGCCTGAACCGTCTCAGTACTTCCCTGGGGCTGGGCTGCTGGGCCCTGCATGAAGCAATTTTGTCTGCCTTTGCCCTCAGCAGGCAGGGCCAATACAGGAGAAGGCAAGAGGAGATGCCAGTCCGGGCTCTGCACCTCCCTCTGGGATGAAGGGTGCTCAGCAGGGGCTTCCCAGAAGTTTGCAGTGCTAGAAATTAAATTGGATTAATTTCTACTGTGTTGGGTTTTTCCTAGGCAAAACAGGGGAAGGTGGTGAGCTCCAGGTGTGGATCAAAGAAGCCAAGAACCTGACAGCAGCCAAGTCAGGAGGGACCTCAGACAGCTTTGTCAAGGGGTGAGTGAGGGTCCTGGGGCGAGGAGGGCACTGTCTTCTCTGGCTGTGTTCCCAAAGCTGCTGGAGAGGCAGGGTGCCGTGCTCCTTCTTGCTGAGCCGTGCCAGGACAGGCAGGAGGGTGCCCCAGCCCCCAGAGCAGGAGGCAGGTGCCCGTGTGCTGCTGACCAAGGGCTGCTCCCCCAGCTACCTCCTGCCACACAAGAACAAAGCCTCCAAGAGGAAGACGCCCGTGGTGAAGAAGACCCTGAACCCTCACTACAACCACACCTTTGTCTACAACGGCATCAAGGCCGAGGAGCTGCAGCACCTGTGCCTGGAGCTGACGGTCTGGGACCGGGAGCCGCTGTCCAGCAACGACTTCCTGGGGGGAGTGCGCCTGGGGGCGGGCACGGGTGAGAGCTGCACCCCTCATACAATGGGGGTGGGCACGGGTGAGAGCTGCACCCCTCATACCCTGGGGCTGGGCACGGGTGAGAGCGGCACCCTCATACAATGGGGGTGGGCACGGGTGAGAGCGGCACCCTCATACAATGGGGCTGGGCACGGGTGAGAGCTGCACCCTCATACCCTGGGGGCGGGCACGGGTGAGAGCTGCACCCCTCATACAATGGGGCTGGGCACTGGTGAGAGCTGCACCCCTCATACAATGGGGCTGGGCACTGGTGAGAGCTGCACCCTCATACCCTGGGGGTGGGCACGGGTGAGAGCGGCACCCTCATACAATGGGGGTGGGCACGGGTGAGAGCTGCACCCTCATACAATGGGGGCGGGCACTGGTGAGAGCTGCACCCTCATACAATGGGGCTGGGCACTGGTGAGAGCTGCACCCTCATACAATGGGGGTGGGCACGGGTGAGAGCGGCACCCTCATACAATGGGGCTGGGCACTGGTGAGAGCTGCACCCTCATACCCTGGGGGCGGGCACGGGTGAGAGCTGCACCCCTCATACAATGGGGGCGGGCACTGGTGAGAGCTGCACCCTCATACAATGGGGCTGGGCACTGGTGAGAGCTGCACCCTCATACAATGGGGGTGGGCACGGGTGAGAGCTGCACCCTCATACAATGGGGGTGGGCACTGGTGAGAGCTGCACCCCTCATACAATGGGGGCGGGCACTGGTGAGAGCTGCACCCTCATACAATGGGGGTGGGCACTGGTGAGAGCTGCACCCTCATACCCTGGGGGCGGGCACGGGTGAGAGCTGCACCCTCATACAATGGGGGTGGGCACGGGTGAGAGCTGCACCCTCATACCCTGGGGGCGGGCACTGGTGAGAGCTGCACCCTCATACAATGGGGGCGGGCACGGGTGAGAGCTGCACCCCTCATACAATGGGGGCGGGCACTGGTGAGAGCTGCACCCCTCATACCCTGGGGCGGGCACGGGTGAGAGCGGCACCCCTCATACAATGGGAGCGGGCACTGGTGAGAGCTGCCTCCCTCATACAATGGGGGTGGGCACTGGTGAGAGCTGCACCCTCATACAATGGGGGCGGGCACGGGTGAGAGCTGCACCCCTCATACCCTGGGGGCGGGCACTGGTGAGAGCTGCACCCTCATACAATGGGGGTGGGCACGGGTGAGAGCTGCACCCTCATACAATGGGGGTGGGCACGGGTGAGAGCTGCACCCTCATACAATGGGGATGGGCACTGGTGAGAGCTGCACCCCTCACACCCTGGGGCGGGCACTGGTGAGAGCGGCACCCCTCATACAATGGGGGTGGGCACGGGTGAGAGCTGCACCCCTCATACCCTGGGGCGGGCACGGGTGAGAGCGGCACCCCTCATACAATGGGGGTGGGCACTGGTGAGAGCTGCACCCCTCACACCCGGGCACAGCAGGGGCTGTGCTGCGGGCACCAGGCTGCCCCAGCAGTCCCTTCTGTCCCCCCTTACCCCGGGCACAGCAGTAGCCTCGCTGGGGGCTGTGCTGCGGGCACCAGGCTGCCCCAGCAGCCACCTCTGCCCTCCCTTTCCTAGGCATGAGCAACGGGCAGGCTGTGGACTGGATGGACTCCACGGGCGAGGAGCTGAACCTGTGGCAGAAGATGTGCCAGTACCCGGGCTCCTGGGCAGAGGGGACGCTCCAGCTGCGCTCCACCATGGCCAGGCTGGGGCCCTAGGCTGTGGCACCAGGGCTGGCACCGCTGTTGGGTGCCAGGCACAGCCTGGCAAGGCAGCCAAACGTGTTGGGCTTTTTTCTTATACTTTAATAAACATGACCTTCTCTAAACAGGCTGGGGCAGAAAGTCTTCTTGGCCGAGCTTCATTTAAAGCTTCATTTTCCCCTTGTCATAAGCCTTGTACCAGATTTCAGGCTGAACTGCAGTTCGTGTGAGCCCTCCCTTCTTCTCCCCCAGGCAAAATGCTTTTAAATGTCATTGTGTTTTTATTTCTTCCCATTCTTTTTCCTACCACCCGGTTCCAGAGTCTGCTCTCTGCTTGTCCTCTCCCCCCGTTCCCCATGCCCAGCCCAGCCCCAGCTGCAGCACTGCATGGATGGAGCTGTGTGGGGTCAGCCTGGGGGGTTTGGGGATTGTGGTCTCCAGGAAACATTTGTTCCCCAGGCCTCTCAGTGACACATGTGCCAGCACTGACTTTTTATACAAATCTATTTATTTCAACTTCGTATTCTACTGCCAAAGCAGTTCCCAGAAAGGGTTCCCCGTGGGTGGTGGCAGAGGGAGTGAGTGCCAGGGGAGATGGCAAGCCCTTGAGGGTGGACTGCATGCTGGCTGCCTGCTGTGGGCTCTGCTGGGCACGGGGCCGTTGGCTTTCAGAGTGGGGGGCATCGGGTCCGGGTCGTGCACAGGGTGAGCTGTGGGGAGGCTGAAGCTGCTGTGCTAGAGGCTGTTACCCTGCTGGCTGGCCTGCCCTGCCTGCCTTGCCATGCTCCTGGCTTCCCCCCTGCCCTGGATTCAAGCAGGGACCCTCCAGTGTCTCCCAGCAGGGTCCTGTTGGGCTGAACCATCTCCCAGCTGGAAGCAGCCCCTGGCCCTGGGCAGGGGGACACTGCTGGCACACAGTCCCTGCTCTGGCCCTGGGCAGGGGGACACTGCTGGCACACAGTCCCTGCTCTGGCCCTGGGCAGGGGGACACTGCTGGCACACAGTCCCTGCTCACCTGTGTGTGCCAGAGCAGCCAGGGAGGGGTGCCCGTCCCTGAGCCCCCTGGCACCCTGCTCCTGCTCCTCAGCGGGCACTAGGGGAGCAGCGAGGGCGGTGTCCGGGGCGGGTCACTCGCAGGGGTCCCCGCTCTGTGCCCGCCGCGCCGCCTCCCGCGGGCTCAGCAGGTACGTGTCGATGAACACGAACAGCTCGTCGGGGCTCACCGGGGCGATGTAGCGCTCGCGGTCCGTGCCCGCCTTGTCCAGCAGCACGGCGTTGAAGTGCGAGCGTGTGAGGTGCAGGTAGCGCCTGCAGGTGCGAGGGGTGGCTGCTCAGGGCGCTGGGCCTGCCCGCCTCGCTCCTGCAGTGGGGTCCCCCGTCCCCTCCTGGGGGCTGGCGGCGCTGGGAAGCTCCGGTGCCGCCGCATTCAGACTTGCAGGGGTTCCCCTGCCGCATGAGTGGCAGTGCGGCACAAAGGGGCCGTTCGTGAGCCCAGCTGCCGCCTCATGCTTTGCCATCGCTAGAGGCGTTCCCGTTCCCCGTCCCCTTGTGCCGGACGGCCCCACCTGCCCTACCTGAGCTCCTCGATGATGCCCAGGGCCAGCCGGTGCTCCCGGATGCGCCCCACCTCGTGCGGGGGCTGTCCCAGCAGCTCCACGGTGGTGACGTGCCGCAGGTCCAGCCCGCAGGCAGCTTGCTGCGGAGGGCACAGTGAGGGGTGCTGGCTGTGCAGCTGGCCCGGGGGCGGCAGGCACCCGTGCTCACCTGCAGCATGGACATCTGCATCTTGTAGTAGCGGTTCGAGGGGTCGGGGGCCGAGATGACCAAGAGGCGGCGCTTCTCGTGGAACTGATCCAGCAGGCTGGCGGCCGAGCTCACGTCCGTGTTGATCTGCATGGCTGGGGCACGACACGAGCGTGCGGGGAGGTGCCGCGGTGCCCCCCGTCACCCCTGGGACCCACAGGGCAGCGCCCGAAGCTCCGCCCGAGTCCGGCCCTGCACTTACGGGCACAGAGGGGCTGGGAGCCCGTCCACTGCTGGCTGGACTGGCACACCCGCAGGGAGGTGCCCTGCCGCTCGAAGCCCCCGTCGCACAGGTACTCGCAGGTGGCGCCGTAGTTGTTGCCGTCGGAGGTGCAGGAGATGTACCCGTTCTGCGGGGGCTTGAGGACAGGGCAGCGCCTCACTGCAGAGGGAGAAGGGGCCTGAGGGTGGGCGCTGGGTGCCCTGCAGCGGAATCAGTGCAGGCTGCGGCCGGGGCAGCCCCGAGTGCCCTCGGCCGCGCTCTCACCGTGGACGCGGATGCTGAACTTGCAGCTGGCGCGGTTGTAAGCCTGGTCGTGGGCGGTGTAGCGGATCACATGCTCTCCTGCGGGGAACTCCGAGCCGGGCTCCGGGCCCCGCAGCGTCACCCTGACCCACAGACGGGTTTGTCCATCGGCACCCCGGGTACAGCCCGCAGCCCCCGCTGGCAGTGCCCGGCACGGCCCGCAGCCCCCGCTGGCAGTGCCCGCAGCATCCCTGCCCTCACCTCTTGATGACACCGTCAGCAGAGTCCCTGACCCGGGGCGGGTCCCAGTACACGGTGGCCGTCAGCTTGCCCGGCTCTGCGATGCGCTCCCGGGAGTCTGGGCAGCGGATCTTGGGAGGCTCCAGGTCTGCCAGAGGGAGAGAGGGATTCATGGAACCTGTGGGTGCCCTGGCTGAGCCGTGAGAGCGGTGTTGAACCACCCCAGAGCCTCGGAGCCACCCGGAGCTGCTGTAAAGCCAGTGCTGAGAGCCCCAGTCCAGGCTGTGCCTGTGCTTCAGGGCTAACGGCACTGCGGGGACAGGGACAGGGGTCCCGAGGGAGGGGGGTGCAGGAATGCCAGGGCTGGCTGTGGGGTGACACCTGCAGGTACCCCAGGCACGGGTGATGAGCCCCAGCGTGCCCCAGCAGTGCGGGGGGAGAATTCACCTACACAGGGGGAGAATTCACCTACACAGGGGGAGGATTCACCTACACAGGGTGAGGATTTACCTACATAGGGTGAGGATTCACCTACACAGGGTGAGGATTCACCTACACAGGGTGAGGATTCACCTACACGGGGTGAGGATTCACCTACACAGGGGGAGGATTCACCTACACGGGGTGAGGATTCACCTACACGGGGTGAGGATTCACCTACACAGGGGGAGGATTCACCTACACAGGGGGAGGATTCACCTACACAGGGGGAGGATTTACCTACACAGGGGGAGGATTCACCTACACAGGGTGAGGATTCACCTACACAGGGTGAGGATTTACCTACACGGGGTGAGGATTCACCTACACAGGGTGAGAATTCACCTACACAGGGGGTGAATTCACCTACACGGGGTGAGGATTCACCTACACAGGGTGAGGATTTACCTACACAGAAGGAGAATTCACCTACACGGGGTGAGGATTTACCTACACAGGGGGAGGATTCACCTACACAGGGTGAGGATTTACCTACACAGGGAGTGAATTCACCTACACGGGGTGAGGATTTACCTACACGGGGTGAGGATTCACCTACACAGGGTGAGGATTCACCTACACGGGGTGAGGATTTACCTACACAGGGGGAGGATTCACCTACACGGGGTGAGGATTTACCTACACAGGGGGAGGATTCACCTACACAGAAGGAGGATTCACCTACACAGGGGGAGGATTTACCTACACGGGGTGAGGATTCACCTACACGGGGTGAGGATTCACCTACACGGGGTGAGGATTTACCTACATGGGGTGAGGATTTACCTACACAGGGAGTGAATTCACCTACATGGGGTGAGGATTTACCTACACAGACTGGCTCGCTGCCGCTCCAGCGCCCATCCTCCATGCAGACGCGGCTCCGGTCGCCCTCCAGCTGGTAGCCGGGCTGGCAGGTGTAGTCGCAGCGGGAATCCATCTGCACGCCTGCCGAGCACACGTAGGAGCCCCGCAGCACGGCGGGCAGCACGTGGCACCGGATTTCTGGGATGGAGAGAGCAGAGAGGGCGGGGAAGCGGCTGCGGGCCGTGCGGGTGGGCAGAGCCGCAGGGCTGGGTGCTGTGGGCATGCTGGCAGGGCAGGGCAGGGCACACTCACGTCGGCAGTAGGCCATCCCCGACCAGTGGCGGCTGGGCAGGCACTGCACGGCGCTCGGACCCACCAGGCGGTAGCCGCGGGCGCAGCTCAGCTCGCAGCGGGTGCCCAGGCTGCTGCGGTACGAGCTGCCCCGCGGGGAGTAGCAGGCGGCCTCTCCGCGGTGGATGCTGAGCGTGGCGCACCACTGGGGCACTGCGGGAGAGCGGGCAGCTGGGGAGCCATCTGCCGTGCCTCGGTGCCCCCGCGAGGACGCAGAGCATGGGCTGGGCGCTGTTACCTCGGCGGTAATCCGGGGCGGGCTCAGGCGGGGGCTCCTCCGCGTACACCTCGTTGGTGTGGCTCTCCAGGTAGTAGCCAGAGCCTGGGGGGAAGGAAGAGACGAGCAGGCTGCGGGGCAGCTCATGGCTGCGAAACGTCCCGCAGCTGCCAAGGAGCAATCCCAGCCCCGGGCAGAGCCTGTCCTTGGGGCTGCTGTCCAGGGTTAAAGCGGGCAGACGGGAGCGCAGTCCCCGGGGGCACGGAGGGCGCTGGCACCAGCCGCAGACTAAACAGCGGCAGCCGCGCTTGTGGCAGGAAACGGGCGCTGGCGCGGAGCGGGCTGGCACCGACCCCCAGCTCCTGCTGCCGGGAAAGCCTTCCACAGCTCCCATGGCACCGCCGCTGCCACGGGGCATCCCCAGGGAGGGAAGAAAGCTGCTCTTTCTTGCCCTTGTCTGTCCTTGTCTGCCCTTTCCTGTCTGTACCTGCGCTTTCCTGTCCTTTCCTGTCCTTTCCTGCCCGTCTCCTCACCCAGGAAGGGATGGCGAGCCCGGGGCTGCTGGGGGTGCCCGTGCCCCAGGGAAGGATGGAGCCGCTGGAGGGGCTGGGCCAGATGCGGGCCGCTGGCCGGCCGTGCTGCGCAGGGGGCCCTGAGGACAGCCCTGTGCCATCCTTGCGGGCCGGCCTGTCCCTTCACGGGCACGGCGCTCGCCGTGGGGAGGGGGCCGTGCCGGGGCCAGGCTGCCGTCCTTGCCCGCGGCCCCTCGGCGCCTCGGCCGCCGCGGCATTCCCCAGCACTGAGCTCACGTTTCCGCCGCGTTTCCGCCGGCCCCCGCCGGCGCTGCCCCCTCCTCGCCGCCCGCCCGGCGCTGCCCTGGGCACGGGGATGCTCGTTCTGGGCACCCCCAAAGGCGGCAGCCCCGCCGCGCCTGCACCGTGTCCCCCTGTCCTGCCCCGTTTTGGGAAGGGGACATCCGCCGGGGCAGCCCGAGCAGGAGCCCTCCCGTCGCGGGCAGGAAACTCCATTACGGATCTTCCCAAAGTGAACTTCACTGCGGAGCGGCTCCCCCGAGCCCGCCCGTTCCGCAGCGCCTTTATCCGGCTGCCCGTTCACGCTGCCGCGGCTCCTCGGGGAGCGTGGGGATGGATCCGTGACCCGGGGAGCGAAGCTGTTTGCGGGGAGGCTGCCAAGACCCCTCCGGGGGCCTGGGGAAAAGTGCAGCGTGTCGCCCAGCAGATGTGCCATTTAATGTTCCCTTCCTCTGCCAGCGCTACCTTTTCCTTCTCACCTGGGGCCAGCTCAGCCCCGCAGGAGCATCCATCCCCAGTGCTGCAGCATGGCCAGGGAGGGGATGGGAGCAGGGAGGGGAAACCACCCCAAACAAGGCCCGTGAGCTGCTCGCCCAGCCGTGGGTTGGTCGGGAGTGTGGGCTCGGGCCAGCGCACATCTGCGGCCCCGCGGGAGCCGGGAGGCAGGCGGGCCGGGCGTGAGGAAGGCAGGCTGGAGTTGTGCTCCTCCCTGGGTGCCTGCCAGCACCCCCTCGGTTCCTCCCTGTACCCGCAGCTCACCCGCACAGCCTCCCCATTCCCCGGGCACCGATGCTGCCCCGGCATCGCTTTCCCGGGCTCCGTCCATCCCTTCCCAGCCCTCGGCAGGAGCGGGACCGCGCACGCTGCCGCCCCGGGAGCCCGCGGTGCCCGCGGTGCCCGCACTCACCTTCGTGCCACGTGGATGACACCAGCCTGGCGAGGGCCAGCAGCAGCACCGGGGCTGCCATGCCGCGCTGGGCTGCCCTGCGCCGCGCTGGGGCCGGAGCGGCCGCGGGCCCCGGAGGGGATGGAGCGGGGCTGGAGGCAGGGGGCCGCCCCCTCGGCCGCCTTGGCACCGCACAGAGCTCTGGCCCTCCCGCCTGGCCGCTCCGCTTCTGCCGAGCAAACTCACTGTCCCCCTTGGCTGCCCATCCCAAACATTCAAAAGCCGTGAGTCAGGCCCAAAATGATGAGATTGTAAAAAATAATAAATCCCGGGATCGCCCGTTTTGCGACGCGCCTCCTGCTTCTCCGGGGCTTTAAAAAGTTGTAAGAGGCTTTCTCCTGCGAGCAGAAGAGCCAGGAGCCTGTTTGCACACAGGAGAGAGCCAAGCCGAGCCCGTGCCAGCCCTGACGGGCTCCGGGAACGCGGGGCCTGCAGGGGCGAGCAGCAAACCGCAGGAGCCAGGTCCCCTCTCCCACCTCCTGCCGGAGAGAGGGAGGGGAGGAGGGAGGGAGGAGAGACCCCGCTGCAGACGGAAGGCTCCGAGAAAAGCGCTTCCAGCTGGGGTCTGTTCCCTGCCGCAGCCCGGCCCCCGAGAACAGGGACCGCAGCGCTTTGTCAGGGGCCGCTGGGTCGGGCAGGAGCCGGGCATGGGGCTGGCACTCCGCGGGGCAGGAGGGCAGGAGCCGGGGCTCCGCTGGGGTCGGGCAGGCAGGGCAGGAGCCGGGGCTGGGGTCGGGCAGGAGGGCAGGAGCGGTGCCCGGGGCTCCGCTGGGCAGAGAGATGGGATGGGCTGGCACGGACAGGTAGGAGCGCTCCGTGGGGTGTGCCAGGGGGGACGCGCTTCTCTCTCAATGGGCTAATTAATTATGTGGCGGCCAGGCTGGGAGCGCGCTACTTAATGACTGTCCCGGGCAGGACAGGGCAGCCGGGAGAGGCTGCTGCTGCCGGGGAGGGGAGCCCGCAGCCCCCGCAGCCCGGGGACACCCCCGGCAGGGCTCAGCCCACGCAGCCCGGCGTGCTGGTAGTGCCATGTGCCGGGCGCGGGGCGGCTGTCCCGCTGGACACCTGGACACGGCGTGGGGCACGGCAGGGCTGCAGCAGGACAGCAGGGACTGGCGCTGGCCGCCACCGCGCAGGAGGTGGCACAGGCACGGCACAGGCGGGGGGTGGCACCGGGGAGGCAGGGAATGATGGCGTGGGTCGGGCAAGGGGTGGCGCGGGTGGCACAGTGTGGCACGGGACAGGCGGGAGGTGGCAGCGGGTGGCGCCAGGCAGGTAGGAAGTGGCATGAGGCAAGCAGGGGGTGACGCCGGCAGGCGGTGTCACGGGGGAGGCAGTGGGTGGCACTGGAGAGAGGGTGACACGGGCTAAGCAGGGAGTGGCACTGGACAGGAGGTAGCAGGGATAGGTACGGGGTGGCACGGGCTAGGCAGCAGATGATACCGGACAGGTCGTAACAGGGGGCAGGCGGGCGGTGACATCAGACAAGGGGGTGTCACAGGACAGAGGATGGCCCGGGACAGGCGGTGTCACAAGACAGGGGGTGACAGTGGATAGGGGATGTTACAGGACAGGGGGTGACAGGACAGGGGGTGACAGGGGATAGGGGATGTTACAGGACAGGGGGTCACAGGACAGGGGGTGACAGTGGATAGGGGATGTTACAGGACAGGGGGTCACAGGACAGGGGGTGACAGTGGATAGGGGATGTTACAGGACAGGGGGTGATAAGGGACAGTGTGTCACAGGACAGGGGGTCACAGGACAGGGGTGACAGTGGATAGGGGGTGACAGGGGATAGGGAATGTTACAGGACAGTGGGTCACAGGACAGTGGGTCACAGGACAGGGGTGACAGTGGATAGGGGGTGACAGGGGATAGGGAATGTTACAGGACAGTGGGTCACAGGACAGGGGTGACAGTGGATAGGGGATGTTACAGGACAGGAGGTGACAGGACAATGGGTCACAGGACAGGGGTGACAGTGGATAGGGGGTGACAGTGGATAGGGGATGTTACAGGACAGTGGGTCACAGGACAGGGGTGACAGTGGATAGGGGATGTTACAGGACAGGGGGTGATAAGGGACAGTGGGTCACAGGACAGGGGTGACAGTAGATAGGGGATGTCACAGGACAGTGGGTCACAGGACAGGGGTGACAGTGGATAGGGGATGTTACAGGACAGGGGGTGATAAGGGACAGTGGGTCACAGGACAGGGATGACAGTGGATAGGGGGTGACAGGGGATAGGGGAGGTCACAGGACAGGGGGTCACAGGACAGGGGTGACAGTGGATAGGGGGTGACAGTGGATAGGGGATGTTACAGGACAGTGGGTCACAGGACAGTGGGTCACAGGACAGGGAGTGACAGTGGATAGGGGATGTCACAGGACAGTGGGTCACAGGACAGGGGTGACAGTGGATAGGGGGTGACAGGGGACAGACGTGTCGCAGGACAGGAGGTGGCCCCTGACGGGTGGCCGGGGCGCCCTCTGCGGGCGGAGGGGCGCAGAGCCGGGCTCCGCCGGTACGCTCGGCCGTTTCCGTGAGCGCTCGGGCTCCTCCGGCGGGGGGCGGGCCCGGCCCGTGCGGGGGCGTGTCCGGGGCGTGTCCGGGGCGTGTCGCGAGGCCCCGCCCCGGCCCGCCCGTCCCGCGGCCGCCCCGAGT